>NC_060232.1:37507088-37830421 GCF_021155775.2 Neodiprion pinetum
TAAAAGCGCGGCGATATTTCCCTCGCCGAGGAATATCCGCAGCCCTTGATACGCGCAAATACGGGTTAATGAAAATAAGCGATAAGCGCGCGTTTATCAAGGCAGCAGGTACAACAAATTACGATTTTGTTAATATTTAAAAAAAGACAATGCAGATTGTTAACGATTAACGTGCGCTGACTCATTATTCGCGCATGCAAAAATCATCTCCGATCGATTATCGATGTTGTATGTATGTATTTCAAAAATGAAATTTACGCAGTCTGTCTTTGTATATGTTTTAAATTCGCGCGACAATTTTGTCGATTATTCCGTAAACGAAAAACTTTCTCGACTGACAATTTGCCGACGGTTCTTGACAGCGGAAAAAAAAAAAAAACAAAACAAAACTCGGAAGAGACAAATTTTCAAAGTCAACAAACAACTTTGTAAATACCCTGGTAAAGAAAATGCCAATAATTAATTATGCTTCTGGAATTGACAGATGAAAAATTGGAGAAGAGTAAATATAAAAAAAAAATGTCATTAAAATTGAATGAGTTTAATAAAAATTGCCTAATTTTCATTACCAAATTATTAAAAACTTGTGTCATTAAATCATAATATTTGCCTTGTTAGGTGTTATAGGTGTAGGTAAACTATTGATTAGTTAATTATTGTGTAACTCTTGTTAATCGAGTTAAATATCTGTAAACGGCGAAACATCTGCGCTTCAAACGTATTAAAAATGCGATATAATCAACAAAGATGTGCAGAGTTATGCGAGTATGTACAATTATTAAAATGTTTATATTGATTATACACATGTCTGCAGACTATCTAAACTATATATATTCCGGTACTCGGTAGAGAAGAACGCGGCGACGTCGAAAAATAATCGGTACGGTATTAGAAAATCAATGAACAAAGAATAAATTAACAAATAGGTACGTCATTCAAGTAACCGAACTTGACCGATAACTGAATTGAACTGAAAAACCGAAGAGGCAAATAATTTTTGCTTTTGTTGCGTGGTGTTGTAAAATTGATAAAAGAAGAAACGAAAAGAAAATATCAATCAATCAACAAATTAGTTAGCGCATACCAGAGCTGTGCGATTAATCGATCAGTCGTGAAATTCGTTTCATTGTTATTCCGATTGAACGGTTCATAGAAAGTGCGATCAAACGAACGTCCCGATGAATCGATTAATCGAAAAAAACAATCGATCGGAAATGCCGATTGATGAATTAATCGGAATTTGTGATTATTCGATCACTCCAAGAACCAATGCATTAAAATTCCGCTTAATCGATCAATCATATCGTATACATTTCCACATATAATATATAAACAATCATCGATGGTCGCCGCGTTCCGTTTTCGGGTATTCTTTCTCTCTTTCTTCGAGCTTTCGATTTTTTTACAACGATTCACCGCGTATTCGTCAAGTTGCATGGTTTTTTCGTTTTTTTTTTTTTCTAATTCTTTTTTTCTTTCCAAATTCACACTATCGTTATTTTTCTCTTTCAATTCTTTTTCTCGCTTTAATGTAAAGTGTACCTGGTCAGTCCTCCGTGGAAGGGACTGGGCTCGCAGTTCTCTGGGTGGCAATTTTTGGTTTTGTTGAGATGTCGGTGTGAGTGAAGAAAAGGCGGATGCGGGCGATATTCCTGCGAGGGTCGCTATCATCTTACCACCTACACATCCAAAGCAGCTCATTCCACGCATCCGAACAGCGTAATCGTACATTTTTCCAATTTATCTTTTCTCTCTTTCTTTCTTTCTTTCTTTCTCATGTCAATTTTCAATCTATTTTCAACGCTTATACACCGAGTGCGTATAAGTGTTTAATACTTTTCGTACGATGTTTACGCGCGTGTGTGTGTGTGTGTGTGCGTGCATGTTTTTTCGATTTTATCTTTCTCCTTACATTTTCCTTTCCTTCGACGATACTTTTTCGATTAAATTTCCTGCTACGGATTATATATCACAGTTAGCGAAACGATAATTAAATAACAAAATATGTTTGTACGTACGATAAAAAAATGAAAAAAAAAAAATATGAAAAAATTATACAAGTTTGTGTTGTTTTTTCACATGCACAGCCAGAAACACCGGAATATAATCTCCGGAAACATTTGCCAATTCCAATTGTGTCTTTCATTCTCAATTATTCCCACAGCGTCATTTTAAAACGCTACGTTCTTTTCTCTTCTTATTATAAATATTTGTACAATGTGCGTGAAACGTGCGCGAATAAAATGGAGTACGCACTTTCTTTTAGACTTTTCGTTTTCTTTTCAACGTCAAACATGTAAATCGCAACGAGAGAACGAAAAAATAAAAAAAAAAAAAATTTTAAATTAAAAAATTTAAAAAAAAAAAAAAAAAAAAAAAAACAACGGAGCGCTAGACAACTTGTGGTGGTGGTGTTTGTGGTAAATTTGGATAGACGAGACGAAACAGAGAAAAGATTGCACAGTAAAAATGTAGAAATAAAATAGTAATGGTAATAATAACGATAATAATAACAGCAGCAAAAACAACGATAATAATAATAATAATAATAATATTTCATCGCGTGTCACACAAAGTATAATTTTCGTGTAACAATAACAATCATAATAACAACAATAATGATACGTGTATATGCACGAAGTTTACGTGAGTATACCTATAAAGTTACGTAGATGGATCGGATCATTTAAAAAATTGCCGGGGGGGGGGGGGGGGGGGTGGTAATAATACCACCTGTATAAACCTGTTTGTGCGCGCGTGTGTGTGTTTTCATTTCTCAAACACTCGTGTGCTGTTGGTTTATGCATAATATACATATAATATAGGGTATATAGTGATAATAAGAACGTGTTATATTCAAAGGATAATCATTTCGGATATATGTATAAATATCCTCATCATGAGCGACCAATAAAGATCGTTCGTATAATAATTCGGATGCCACACAAAGCCACGTTGACTCCACCTAAAACCTAACAGGCTACCAGGCGCTCTATTATATGTATAGTACAAAAATGCAGGATTTAATGAGATCGGGTACGAAGAGAAAACAATAGTAAATCTGAAAAACAAAAATCAATCCTAACGGTACCTATAAAAATATATAAATACGAATCCAAAATAATTTACACGTATTACATATTCATATATATATATATGTATTTACAGACACGAAGTAAGTGATTTGGAAAAAAAGAAGAAAAAAAAAAAAAAAACTTTTCACCGGACAGATATTTTTTCAATCTTTCCTTAGTTAATTTTTATTTCAGCGATTCTTTGGTCGTTATTGAAAAAAATTAGCAAAGAAGGAAAAAGGATAACGACACTTTTCAAATTTCTACCTTTTCCCGGCTTTCGTTTTGATTAAAATGATATTAACAATTCGTTAACATTCACCCCAGGGGGCGAGATACTGACTTCGTTATTTATGCAAATATATTCGAAGATCGATATTCAGATCTCAGAACCGACTTTATTAGACGCAGGTTCTGGAGTTTTGTTAAGAAAAAAAAAAAAAAAAAGAAAAGGTGAAAACTATTCGCTCGGTAAATTAACGTGGCCGTATCATCGAATTTTAGAAATGCGGAACGATAAAATTAAAAAGAAAAAAATCCTAACGACTTTCTTACGAATCAGTGAAATGAATTTGTTTACTTAAAGTATAAACAAATGTTTAATCGATTCGAGTATTACTTCGTATCTGGAAATACAATAAGCGTAGAGAAAATGAGAATATTAATAATGATATTTAGTTACCAGAGTTTAATGTTGAAATTAGAATTTCGATCCTAAGGGAAGAATTTTTCTTCAATAATTGCGTACAATCGTCAAATTATGCGTAGCTACTATCTTTTTTCACACGATTTTCTGTAGAGATAAAACAATAGTTGTACGAGGAGGAAGAATGAAAGAAAGGAAGGAAAAGAGAAAAAAAAAAAAATTAGGGAAACGATTCTGTTGTTAAACCAAGGTTTTCGAAAAAGCGACACTTCGTTAGATCTACATGATAAATATACATATATACTGATAATGATAATGTATATGCGATGTGCGGGCATGAATTATGTATGATACACATAGGCACTACGACTTTTTATTTTTTTCATCCATGACTCCCATCATATTTTCCAATATCTCACCTGATATTTTTCCGATCTTTCGATCAATTTTCAACGTACAATAAATACATTTTTTCAAACAAATTCCGAACAATGTTACGTGCAACCCAAACAAACGATCGAAATAAAGATTCTTTAAAATAAAAAAAAAAGTATGACTCTGACGAGAAACGCAAAACAAGATTGATTAACCGATCGAAATTTCGTTTCGATAGAATCTTTCGAGCGAGGTGAAATACGAGAAAAAATTACAATATGAATAGAAAAAAAAAAAAAAAAAGAAAAAAGAAACAAATTCTACACGTTGTATTTCTCTAATACAGTGGTGGAATTTTTCAGCGACCTGAAAAACAAATAAAAAAAACAACGAAAAGATTTCTCAACGTTATAAAAGAGAAAAATATCAATGATGTCGACACAATGATCGGAATCACAGAGAGCAATTAACTACGACAAGCGACTATTTTTTCTTTTATATACACATACAGTCAAACATTGATCAACTTTCAACAAATGTAATAATCATAATAATGATAGTAGTAGTAGTAGTAGTGGTAGTTATAGTAGTAGTAATAGTAATAAAGATGATGATGATGATGATGATGATGACGATGATGATGATCATAACAATAATAATAACAACAGTAATAATAATAACGATAACGGTGATAAGATGGTCGGTTGATTAAAAAAAAAAAAAAAATTAAAATAAAGAATCGTACAGATATGTGTATACATATATAATATATACACATATACGCATACGTATTACGCGTGAGCGCGTGTCGTAAATAATTCACGCGCCTACGCAGCAATGTATGTGTATACAAGTATATTATATGTAATACAGTTAAATGAATGAAATGTATATATTTGTATATATATATATATATCACAGGTAGAGAGATATGGTTAAGAACCTGCTTCTGCGCCATGGATTGCATCTGCTGGAACATAATCCGCTCCTCTTCCTTGCCTACAACAATAGAAGCCAATTCGCTCTGACAACGTTGCCATTTTTTTTTTTTTTGTTTTTTCTTAGTTTTTTAAGAAATTTTTCGTCTAGTTTCGTGTTTTAAATGCGATTCTTTTTTCTTGTGTTTTGAGAAAATTTTACCGCACGATGACTGCACACCGCCTAAATTTTGTCCCTCTTCGACTATCAAAATTACCCTTTTACTGACCACCGTCAAGTAATTTTACAACATACGTTACACGTCAACTCTCAATGTATATGCATGTATGGCAAAAAGTCTTCATCGAGTAAAAATTAAATTTATTCTTACACATTCGTTGTTGTACGCGTGAAAATAGGATACAAAAACAAAAGTAAACAAAAAAAAAAAAAAAAAAAAGAAAGTAACAAAGAATATACATGAAACGTGTTTATCCTGATGAAGTAAAAACGAAAAGATACGATTAATTATACTTGTACGATTTAATACGTCGATGAAAGTAAATATTTGCGTTTGGATCATTACAAAAGAATAAACAAAAAAAAAAAAAAAAAATAAATAAAAAAATAAATAAATCGTTATCGGAATTTAACACAACGCAACGCAATTTCGTATCACAGGTGCTCAAGTTTTGTTTCTGCATTTGTCGATTTTCATCAACCTTGCAGGATTATGGACAAAAAAAAAAAAAAAGAAAAAGATCTCGGGTAATTCTCGGGAAATATTATACAGTTTGCCGATAAGGTCGTGTACGCTACGTAATATAAGGTAACGAATAGACGGATAGATAAAATAAAATGGGCATATAAAATGTGCAAAGTTATGAGAGACGATAATGACGGAGAGACACGTATAAAGTGTACCGTAGTAATAGCGTGTCTCGTGATCGTCGAATAGAGGATCCTAAAATCTTATCCACAGAATTTCTGAAAAAAAAAAAAAAAAATGCTGGAACGATAAATGTTAAGAGGGTAGTAAAGAAAAGGAAAATAGAAAAGTGAAGAAGAACAAGAACACGGAAAAGAAAATGAAAACCATAGTAAAGCACGTATCGACGAAACGGAAATAACACAAAGCTCTGACACTGTATTATTACAAAGTGTTGTTACATGTGTGACAAGTCGAGTGTTGACGTTGATTCGATTCGAACTCGTCGGCCTGCAAATTGGTTTTTTTTTTTTTTTTTTTTTATCAGAGCTTTTTTTTTCCATCTAAAAACTTTGGTCAGACACAAAGATACCAGAAATAAGCTGCCGCTGATCACTCCTGCCGCTCCATTCATTTACTCATTCATTCGTCAATGTTTATGGATTATGCGGTGGTGAAATGGTGTCGTTTCCTCCTACTAAAAGTTGTGATTTCAGGATATAGCCTAAGCTCTAAATATTCGTATATACCTGCGGGTGTACGGTTTTAAAGGAGTTTGGTCGGCGAAAAATCGATACTTTTATTAAACAAATAACGAAATTGTCGCTCGCAGAGTATTTGTCAAATTACGTTATTCGTAAGCTGAGAAGATCTCTTTAAAATTACCGTCATTATAATCAAAAATTAACCTTTCGAATCGATTTAGAATGGTTAAAAATCTAATATATTTGTTCCTTTTCAACTCTATCGATAGGCCATTTTATTCGGAAGATTATTTTATACAAATTCGTTGATATGCGTTTCTTTGTTTGTTTTTTTTTCCCCCCTTTCGTTTCGTCACGTTGCGTCGACATCGTTGGATATTAAATTTTGTTGAAAAATAATATGAATAATCGTTTCAAAGACGTTGTCGAAAATTGATGTCCGTAAGCTTTTTCTCATAATTACAGAGTTTTCCATCGTTGTATATTCGAGGTGATATAGCTAAATGAATTAACGAAGAATATCGATTTTTGGCCAATCAACTTTCTTAACGTAACTATTAACGAGTAAAGATATGAGCATACAATTATGATACGCAATTGGATGGGAATAGTTATACACATGGGAATAACAATAACCTGTAACAAAATCATGTGAACAGCAATAACGAAATAATAGTGGAATAATAATTGTGTAAAATTTAATCCTTTTTCGCCCATCTCCAATTGATTATCCTGTTTTTTTTTTCACTCACGCGTTTTTCTCTCTCATTTTTCAACAACACAAACACCCTTCAATCCTTGAATTACGGTAGTGAGTAACAATAAATGCAACGTATTTAAATACACACGTAAAACCTGCAAGTAAATATTTTTCATAGAAAATCCAAAACGACGCGGTTCTGTATTTTGATTATCAAAAATTTTTCTTCTCCTTCTTCTTCTTCTCTGGTAACCTTGCGCGTTGTGAAAATATAAAAAAGACGATTGAAAAAAGAACTAGAGTAAATGATTTAATTAAAAAATAAAAGGAAACGAGGTCTCGCTCTGAATCATACGTCATTTTTATTTTTATACTTGTTTCACGAACATCAGTTTGAGTGTGTTTAAAAAATCACAAGTTAAAGCCGAGTCAATAAAAAAAAAAAAGAAAAAAATTAAATACTTTTGTTCCAAGTTTTTCACGGCTCGTAATAACGTGTGAAAAATCCTTGATGAAATTGAAAAATTTCACTCAGTCAACCGTTCACCGAGTTGTCGTGGAATGCCCCATACATTATACCCCGTGCAATGACAACGCGCGTGGGTGGGTGTTTTTGCGAAAATACCCGAGGGCTTTGAAAGACGGTAAATCGCGATTCTCCCGCTTTTGTCTCCGCATGCCGGTCATCAGGGTAAATACTAGTTAGTGTTTCACCCTTAAACTCGTCGAGGTCGGGTTGACGCCAAAGTCTAGCTGCGAAACGTGATGGGACTGTTGGTTGGCTGTTGTGACCTAATTCCCTGTCTCTTCTTGCCTCATTTTATCTTATCTTATCTTCTCTTCTCATTCCCGTCATGTATCTTCCTCTACCTAACCGCGTATGCATGCATGTGTGAACTTTTGACGTAGAAACGAAGCTGTACGTATGTCAAAGATGGCAGATAAATTCCCGGTTGCGTAATACGAAATTCTTGAAACATCTGGAGGGACGTGGACGCCATTCCCATCTCTCTCTCTCTCTCTCTATATATATATATATTAGTGTGGTCGTTAAAAATTAAAATCTTTGCGGCGCCCGAAAAAATCCTTCCTTCTGATGAGAAACTACGGGGAAAATTTTGCTTTTGCGATTTAAACAAAAATAACACGTGCCGACGGCCAATTGAAGTTAATTTTTCGATAAAATTATGGTTTTTTTTTTTAATTTGTCTCAGTAGTTAAGTTTGGGTAAAAATCATCAAAAACGGCTTGTAGAAAATTAAATTCTCTACAAAATTTTTTTTTTATCACCATATTTAGAGCTAAAAATTCTGTTTTAGCTGTTTAGCTCTAAATATGGTGATAAAAAAAAAATTTTGTAGAGAATTTAATTCTGTTTTAGCTGTTTAGCTCTAAATATGGTGATAAAAAAAAAATTTTGTAGAGAATTTAATTTTCTACAAGCCGTTTTTGATGATTTTTACCCAAACTTAACTACTGAGACAAATTAAAAAAAAAAACCATAATTTTATCGAAAAATTAACTTCAATTGGCCGTCGGCACGTGTTATTTTTGTTTAAATCGCAAAAGCAAAATTTTCCCCGTAGTTTCTCATCAGAAGGAAGGATTTTTTCGGGCGCCGCAAAGATTTTAATTTTTAACGACCACACTAATATATATATATATATATATATATATATATATATATATATACATCTGTAATATCAATTCAACTACACAAACCGCAGGCTTCTAACTTCCCGGGATTACTTTGTAATATTTCTTTTCGCTTTTTTGCTATTTCCGATACTATACTTAGTAGGATTGTAAAAAATGTTATGTTTAAATAATAATTCTAGCAGCGACAGTCAACGTGCAAGTTACAGTTGTAAATTTCAAAGCAAGTTTAATTAATTTTCTCAAATTTTCAAAGACAATTTATTACAATGATTACGCATTGATTGCAACAAGCCTGAATTATCTTTCGCAGAATTGAAATTGTTTTTTGTTTTTTTTTTTTCATCACAATTCAATTTCTCGAGACATTCCGATTAAATGCAGTAATATTTTCGTCAACCGGCAGTCGGAATTTTGAATTTCTAACCCAACCGAAACATGACGTTCGTAAATGGTACGCTTGCGAATTTCATTAGAGAAATATCTAGGTTAGAGTAGACTAACTAGATACGCGGTGCAGTTTTATTCCGAATCCTCCCGGCGTCTGGTGTTTTAATCTAATTGCAGGGAAAAATACGAGCTCTTATGCCATGCCGTATGAAAATGTCCTCTGCAATTTCATCTTCCCTCCTCAATTCACTTTGCTCTCTTCACGGAACGTAACACATATTTTCCACCGGACACGCTCGCGTAATTATACGAATATTTCATACGGATATTTTCGCTATTATCCTATCGCACGAAAAAAAAAAGAGAAGAAAAGAATGTTGAAAAAAAAAAGATACGTCCGATATTTTGCAACTTTCAAATTACTTTGAAGCTGTTCAATTTGCCAGGTTATAAAAAAAGCTTTGCTCTTATATCGTATACATGCGTATACAATGAACGGTTTAAAATTTGAAACAACCCGCCTTATAAAGTTGCAAAATAGCGAAAAACTTTTCTCAAAAAATACAAGCTTAACCTGAGGGAAATTCAAATTCGTACAGTAAAAAAAAAACAAGGAAACGAGGCGATGGTGACTCGAATTCTTAAAATTCTCGGTACAAATTCCAGGCGCTGAATTTCAAGTCGGATGATTCTGCAAAGGATTTTTGCACACTTGTTTTAAAACGAAAAATTCATGAAAAAGGTTTTCCGTTTTCAACGAGAAGTATAATTGTATGAGAAAAACTTAAATCCCTTTTGGTAAAAAGAAAATTAATGGGAAAATCAATCCAGTCACTGGTTAATTATTTTTTGTCTAATCATTGATCAAGTATGATATTCGTCTCTGACGAGCAAACAAATTGCATTAGTTAAATTTTTGGATGAAAATAACTGATTAATATAAAACAGAGTGTAAATATCACGGAAGATTTTAAATCTTGGTTAGCTATAATAATAATATATTAAATTATTTTTGTTGTCATTGTTGTTGTTTTTTGTTTCAAATTATCGAATATCGCGATAATTGGCATCGATGCGTCTTTACGATAAAAACGTAATAATTAAGCAAAAAGACACGAAAGGTATAATTTTTTTTCTACAGTGTACAAAAAATTGTCAACCACGTTGTTAATCAAACGACACCTGCGATATATAACCTCAAGCGTTATGTATTATAAAATATGACCGAACGTTTAATTAAAACAGTCCAAGTACTTTGCATATTTCATTTCTTCACAGGTATAATTAATAACAAAGTTTTATAAGCAACGGACATATTACGTATAATTCCGTCTAACTTACAAAAATCACACAGTCATTACACAGGATATTTATTTCATTATTCACAGTTCTTCTACGAGTAGTTAATAAAATAAACAAAAGAGCGAAACCTTTGTTCGAATACCTTCTCTTTTTTTTTTCCACCCTCTTTAATTCAATATTTCACTTTCTACAATATCGGCAAGGTTACCAGAGCGTCGTTTTGTTTGAAAAATAACGGTATACGCAAATTTGCAGACGCCGCAAGCTGATTAAAAAACAGAAAACAAAAAAAAGAAAGTAAAACCGAGACACTTTTATACCACACACATACCGCGATATTATAACTCTATTCGAATTTACATACTTCATGATTTAATTGTGACGTAAGAAAGAAACAAATTCAATTACTTTTTTTGTTTTCATTTTGAAACATGTAAAAGTAAAATAAAAAATTAGAAACAACGTACGTACACATTATGTGTAATAAGATATAATTCTTTTTACAAATTTCTCACCCATTCCTTTGTTCTGGAGCATCTCCAGGAGCTTTTTAATACTTTCGTCTCTCGCCTGGAGGGTTTGCTTCTGAGTTTCTATCCTCAATTCAAGCTCCTGAAACAGAAAGTGAAGAAAAAAAAAAATTGTTGAATCTAATTCAAGAACCCCCCCCCCCCCCCAATGTATTATCTTGCTGTACAAATATTGAGATATTGGTCGAAGATTATTTGGTTCTAAAAAAGAACTTCAGTGTAAACTTCAGTTGTGTTCGTTAAGATTGGCGTTCATCGGCTCATATAAGAATAATAATAAAAACGATAAACTTAGCAGGTTTGAAACTTAAAAATTTTTGGAAGCATCGTACATAGTTTTGACGAAAATTTATAGACCCGCTCACATCGAAGTTTTCGCTAAATCAACGACATCCAATGAACGAGCATTCATCCTCGAATCCTCAAAAATCTCACGAATGAAAAAATAATTCACTAAAACAAGTTTTTCCGCATCCATGTGAAAAGCCATGAAAACGTCGCAGCATCGAGTCCGTAACTCTATTGTCACGTCTTGTTATAATTATCGAGGTGGTTGGTTACGCCTGGAATGAAGAGGAAGGGAAGGTTAATAAATTTATCGCCTCTCTTTGACGGCGTCGAAGCGACGACGGGTACATAATTAGGTGTTACCAAAATTGGTTAAGGTCGGGACTTTCGACTTTCCCGAGTTTCCGTGGAAACCGCTTGTGCAGGTAATTTGGCGACATTGCATTTATAACACACGATCCTGCTGACCATCGACTGCCGGCGGTTTGATCGTCGTGATTTACGATCCATTGTCGGGACAATGTACAATACCGACAAGCTCTGCTGCATGATCAGGAAATTAGGAATCGCCATTGACGACTCGTGGAAATTACACTACGAGTGATTAATCAACGGTCGATGACGGTAACTACTGATTGTAAGTAGAAACGCGCGACTGGCAATTCGTTTGTTCATAGTTGAGTTCAAATTTTTCTTCGACTTTGTTATTTGCAACCGAAAGTTCATGATTAAGTTCGGCTTTCAATATCAAGCGTCTTTCGTTCGTTCGTATCAGTGAACGGTCGGCTTTCACCATTTTTTGATACATAATGGGTCTCGACAAGGCACAAGTCACAGTAAAAGAAGACTTGTTCCGAACATTTGTTTTTTACGATCTGTCAGATTTGAATCGAGCCATGTGAATGTCGGATACCGTGTACATAGAACAACAATGTTCCTCAATTTCTCTCTCACAAATCATTCTCATGCTCAATGTCTTACAACATCTGGTACGTGAAATAAATTCATCGAAGTAAAGCGAGTACCTGCACTTGTTACACCTTATAGACTTTTGGATAAGCGAAGGTATTAATCAACGCTTCGAAGCGAGTTTAATACAATTGAATACGATATGAAAAAGAAGTTGGTTCACGATTTCAGGTGAAAGTTAACCGGTAGTATCTAACCGCTGGTTCTGTTCAAAGGCTGGCGTGTAATGTGAAAACGAAACTTGGCCAACGCGATACGGAAAGCGGAAGAAGAAGAAGATAAAGAAGAAGTTTAGAATCTTGACAAGGTAATAAGCGATGATGATCAAACTAGCAGCGAAAGTTCCCACAAGGTCTGCATAATTTGGAGGACAGCCAAAAGCCGACCAGTTGCTCTCTCTCGAGTCAGCAGCAGGGTTTTGCACGTTGCAGATATACGATCGTGAAAACGAGTGCAACGGCTGTTTCCTCGTCGTCTGTTCCAACACGCTGCAGTCTGTGCAGATTTACTCGGTCTGCAGCTGCTGGATGCCTTTCACCATCAGCCCTCGTTTCAGAACTAAAATTCGACCCTTCGCTAGAGTCTTTAGGGAGTATTCAACAGCGATGGATATACCGTGCATTCGTTGGGTTGGGTCAGGTTTTGGGTGTGAACCAAAGAGAGTCTCCACTCCTATTCGGAGACCGTCTGCACGCCTATTAGACTTTCTGCACATAGACAGTAAGCACCTAAATTAATTAAACCTTGAATAAAATCGATCGTTTTATGTATTTTAACGAACAATTGTTGTTTTCGACTTCATAGACGTTTATCGTAGGCTGTAACTCATCGAGAAAGACGCTATCTGTAAAGACAAGTCTATTGGACAACAGATTAGTTGAGAATTGAGATCAAGATTCTTTGTCACGTACACTCCATTTTCGTAGGTTCAATAAGTTGACGAAGAACAAAGTAATCGATACCCAAGTATTTCATGTTTCAGTCAATTTACTCAGGGTTGAAAGCTGACTTTGACTCGTTTATAAGCAGCTACATATCTTTTTTTAAAATCAGTATTACGGGAATTCAACGACTCGTCTATAACAGGTATTTGATTTCAATGAACCTTTCGAATCCATTGCACCGCATATCAAGTTCGTATCGCTTCAATTTTGGAAGTAAAATTTGTAAACCAAATGACACGTGATACTAATTACACTTCCATTGAAATGGTTTCAACGACAACTGCTGAAGTTTTCCTTTAGACGATTACGAACCCAACGAATGGCCTAAAATAGTGGTCGAATAGCGATGAAAATTTTATCGATAATCCCTACCGAATCCGATATGATCATCGTGGATGTGAGCAAAGCTTCTTGGGGAGTTTTTCCGCGACGAAAAGAAATTCGTGGATAAGAGTGCGATATGATGTTTCATCGGCGTGGGATTTGGACTCTGAGAAGGATTACTCATCGATTCGTAGCAGACATCGAGGAGGAGGATGATAGGCATCAAAGAAGGAAAAACGACCGGGTAACGCTTCGAGCGAGTCTCGTCCCTTGGTGTACGCAGATTGGAGCACGAGGACGAAAATAGACGATGTCATTTACCCCGGTACTGTTTGGGATCCAGAAACTTTGTTTATTTCCGTGCCTCAAAGCTGCGGGTTAAACGTTCGGCAGGCGCCTACGCGAATAAAACTAAACAAATACATAGCACGACGAAAGGGATGAGAGGGTGGACGGGGTGGGTATGTGTGCAGGTTGTCTTACGACACCGTGTCAACACCATGTGACGTTTATTCAAGCCCAGGTAAAACAACTCTCTTCGTCACAGCCCGACTGACGTTATTTCGTACTTTCTTTATCTTTCTTTCTCTGCCTGCCTAACCTAACGTAACATAACTTCGCCCATCGCCACCTCCTCTTTTGCCTCGATGAATTTTTTTACAAACATCAGAGTGGATGGAAAGATTGTGAAAAATATCAATCCATGTATATCCGCGCTTTATTGCAAATGATGACGAATGTTTGATTTATAATTCAACGAATTGCGAATGGAATTTTTCGTTCTTTGGTAGTTATTGGAAAGTTATGACGGTGAGTGAAAATTACTATCGTTTTACACGTTGCAATTATTATGAAATATAACGTGGTACTACAAGTTATACAAGTCATTGGTCTGACCATAGTTGTCGGTACTGCATTTTCTGCATGATGACAATCTTTTGGTTTTTCATGAGGATGAAGTTAGTAAGCTTACTTTTAGGACGCATGTGCGGGAAAAATCGTTACTTCGCACCCTTAGCAATGTCCGAAATTTAGTAAACCCATGACAAAACGAAACATGATCTTATTTTGAAGAAGCATTTCGTCGAAAGTAATTCTAAAATTGAGAAATAACGAGTTTTTTCATGATGTTTCGTTACGTTAACGTTACTAACTTCAACCTCATCGATGCATTGATACCACTTTAGCGTTACACAGATGTTATAGTACGAGTGATCATGTCAAATTGTAGAAATAATAGTAAACTTACGCTAAATTTTCTATGGTCAGAGCGACAAAACGAATTTTCATTTTGTGCCGAAAACTAGTTTAGTACTGTAGATATAGTGTTTAACCAAAAAGGAAATCAGAAGCACTTCACATGAGTTGGTTATAATTACAGTTGAATGAAAATTTGCGAGTTAGAAATTGAATACTTCCATTACAATGTCCAGATTATTTTATGTTATAAGTTCTAAAGTTGTAGTATATCTTCCCCTTTTATCGAAGCAGGCAAGGAGCAGGAGTTCATAAATAACGATGATAATAATAATAAAAAAGAAAAAACTAATATCGCTTTTAATCCAACAAAACCAAACCGAACGACGAACGTCGACCTTACACAGAAACTTTCTAAACCTCAAAAGGAGCCACGGATTCTTTCAGTTATAACGAGCTACGGGGAAAATCGATTTCCATCCATTTTTATTAACGATTTCGTTCCGCTTTCATTGTACGGTAAACTACGGATATTGGAGGAGCTGTTTCAACGTCCCAATGTGACGTACATAAAAGAATCAATCGATCGATTCACCCGTACACAATACACATGCAAACGTGATTTAAATGCATAACATCGCAATTTTTTTTTTTTTAAATATATTTTTCCAAAAAAATTAAATTACAGTCGATTCAAATATCTATAATTTTACATAACGCGAGCGTACTTTACACGTTTCTCCACGCGTGTTTTCCGTACACAAAGTATCGGTGCCTACGACGGTCGAGTGAGTATGCGAATGCGCATGCGCGGAGTATTGAAAACACTACTTTTAAGTCCTAGGAGTTAAATGTTGTCTTTTCCGTACTGCACGCATGCGCTGTTGCGAACAAATCTGACATTACGCAACCCTAACCTCAATTTCGCGCTTCGTGGAAAAACGCGCAACATGCTCTAATTATATAAAAAATCGTGTACAACAAGGAGGCAAAGGCATTTTTGCCTCACGATTTCGCAATATTCGTATTCGGCTCACCTACGACTCGTATTGCAAACTCACGCTCGGCCCGAAAAGATCGAGTTTGCTTCCTTGTTGCACAATATACTATTTCAATCTCGTCACAACGACGCTGGTCGTACGTTTATCTTTTCTTTTCTTTTCTTTTTTTTTATCAAGCCAATGCCCGACCAGCTTGAAGGATAGTAAAAGGAATCTCGCATAACAACGGCAGTGAAAATGTTATGTTTGTTTTTTTCCTTTTCATCCGGGCTCCGATTGCAGGCTAGAAAATAAAAATATAATGCTGATGCAAATTCTTACCTTAATCGTGTCGCGAAGTATTACTATTTCACGAGTCAGATGCTCGTTTTCATTGAAGAGAACTTCCATCTGCTGCTGCATCTCAACGCTGGGTCCCCTCATCCTCAATCGAAGTTCCTCCTCAAGTTGGCGAACCATCATACTTTGTTTCTGAAACAGAAACGAAAACGGTAACGGTGAGTTACGGAATTAAAATTTAATAACAATATCGTTACAGGACCAGAAGTAATTGCGCTATACTTCTATACAATATTTGACAAACTTGACGCAGAATGAAGATAACATGATCTCATTCTCCGTCTACTTCACCCCTTCGATTGAATGAGAATTACTGACACACGAGACCTTGCTTCTCTCCAAATTTCATGACTCTGGGTCAACCCTACAGGTTTTGATTTCATCAAAATATGACACAAATGGCCGTATCTTTCGATTGCGTTGACTTAGAAGCTTGACTTTTTTACACCTCCAAGGGACAGCAGATCTTAGTATTTGACATTAATTTCAACCTGATACCTCAACCCGTTCCTGAGAAAAAGTGTCTTAAAAGACAGACGGACGGACAACGAAGCGATCCTACAAGGGTTCCGTTTTTACCGTTTGAGGTAGAAAACCCTAAAAGTAAGAGAAAATGGAAAAAAATCTAATACTACCTGAAGGTACGGCAAAAATTTGATTTTCTTTATACGCACATACGTATATCGGTGAAAAGATTTTCGTTCCTTGTGTAATACAATATATTACAAATGCGGTGAATAATAAATATACCTACGGATGTGTAGAAATAATATTTTTCTCCCCCCCCCCCCTTCTGGCGGCAGTTTTTGAAATAAAGCGAAGAGAAGGAATACACGAGTATCGATCTCCTCGAGTGAGTTTGCCACCGCTCAAGGATCCGATATACCTTCTGTTATATCCCGAGTTCCCGAAGAGGATTAGCCAAGTTTTTGGGGAGCCAATCTCTCTTTCCGCCAACCTGCCGCGGGCGAGGCTAAAAATTGCGTACCCGACAATTTGGCGTGTATCGAAATGCCCCATTCTATGTTTTCCCGTCGGACACTAGGATGTGATTTTACGACCGATGTAATTCTACCGTACAATTTTAAATAGAAAATGAATGTAGCGACAATATTTTCTGTTATAATCTACAAAGGTCAAAACCGCAAAACATTGCTGCGTAAATTCGTTGTTTCCATTTTTTTTTTTTTTTTCAACGTGTATATATAAATATGTAATATATTGTAATTTGTTTCGCCACAGATTGAAAATATTTTTAAACAAAATTTTCTCGGCTCGACGCATATAATATATTTAAAAATTTTTTCACCGTATAGGAATTTTTATACGAAACGTATAAACGATTTTAGTATGTTTTCAAAGAAAATCGCAAGTTTGACTCGCATTTCCTCGTACATTTGTCGAAATCGACTCGTACACACCAAATTCCCCAAATTGTTTATTCGCTTCTTGTTACTTCGATAAATTAAGTCCAACAGAAATCGAAAGAACATGTAATTATAATTGTTCGTCAAGACTGTGTATATAATTCCTTAATTTACTCTCATCATTTGTTCAAATCTCACACTCTGATCTACCAGATCATTTCCTCGATAATCCAAATCCAGTACACACAACGTATATACCGTCAGTTTCGAGTTATCCCCGCAAAAGTAAAAAAAGAACGAAACAAAGAGAAAAGCGCGAAAAGTAAAAGCTCCCGCGGATTTGAAAGTCTGAATTACAAAAAAAAAAAAAAAAATCACAACAAACAAAAAAGAAACGCAATAGAATCAAAAAAGTTGATAGAGAAAGTCAGCCTCCGGAGTGTAAATAAAAAACAGAGAAATAAAAAACTGTGTAAGAAAATCTCCCGATAGATCCGATTGACCCAGTTACACGTCGGCAGCGGCTGTTTCCCTATGTCGAGAGGACTCGGTCGGTTTGTGACGTCACGGAAAAGCCACGCCCGTACTTTGGCAAGCTCTCTCGCACTCCAACTTTCGTCTACCTTTCTCTCATCTCTCGCTCTCTCCAACGGGGATTGACCGGCAGTTTCGTGACGTCATTAATCCCGGACGTGCGACATGCGGATAAATCGTACGTACGTACGCGTGCACGTGTGTATGCGCTGCACGGGTAATACCATGCTACACACATGTAAAACTAATCAAAGACCAGAAGCGGCAACTCGGTACGGCGTCTGACCAAACTCCCTGATTACTACTTCGTCGTGCAATCAGGCGGACGTCCCCGCACGCCGTTTTATAATACCAACTTTTCGTAATACTGTTACTGTACCGAAAGTGGAAATGACGGCAGTAATAGGGAAAGGTAACGGTAATCGTAATAGTAACAGTAATAGTAATACTGGTAGCAGTAGCAAAGGAAATAGCAATATTAATAGGAGTAGTAGTGGTGGGAGAACAGCAATTACTTTGTGATATATGTAATACAGATAAGTTGTTAGAAATAAAACAACAACAACAACAACAGTAATAATAATAATAATAATAATAATAATAATCGAAATTATGAATCGAAATTTAAAAATTTGACATCAGAATTTCGAATCAGTAACTACGATAATGTCACCCCAGTATTTTCCGGAAGCAATTCTGAACAACACGAAATTTTTTCCCACAGCACACATCGAAGTGAAATGGAAAAAGAAATCCTTTCTATGAATACGTCCCGAATATCAATAATGATTAGCCATAAACTGATAGGATGATCGATGAATATATATATATAGAAAAATGACGTCTGTAAAATGTTCTTCAATTCTGAAATAAAGGGTTAAGAAATCAATTTTTATCATTTTAGAACAAATATGTTGTACAGTATTAAAAGAAAAGTGTAACGCGTGCGATATTTGTGCGATTTTTTGGGACGGAGCTGAAGTTCCGAATTTGAAAAGTTCCGAAAGCGTCTGATTGCGAATTATTTGGGGGGGGGGGGGGGGAGAAGCTTGAAGTAAGGAAATCAAACTTTTACGAAACAGCAAAGTTTCGAATGGTAGGAAAGCGGATAGTTCAAAGTTCTGAAATGCGGGATTCCGAAAATTCAAGTTACGACAGAGCAAATTTTCGAAAAGTAAAGTTCAGATGGAGCGAAATAAAGTGTCGATAGAGTAAAATTCCGAAAATTAAAATATACTCACACAGCGTGGTTTAATCAACGAGTGGGTAGAAAAAATGAACAAAACTGAAAATCGGAACGACCAAGATTCCGAACGTAAAAATATGGAAAATCCAAAGCAAAGAAAGATCAAAGTGGTGAAATTTCACCAAGCCAGAAATTCACAGAATTGAAAATCTTTGATCATTCGGGATTTCGATGTTTCAGATTTGTAAATTTTCTCACTCTCGCACTTTCGGAACTTCGACTCGTCGGCATTTTGTCCTCTCGAAACTTTGAGCTTCGAGCAAAGGACCATTAAAAATTTCGAGGTTTCGTCAAAGTTCGATTTCTCCACTTTAAATTTCGCCACCAATAAATTCCTGACTCGGCGCTTTCGGTACTTTTCAACTTCGGAATTTCAATCCCGCCCCGATATTTTACATGTGCCAAAACAGTGCAACCACCGCAACGGAGATTGAACGTACACTTGGCATATAACATGCGATGGGATATAGTTGATCGGTAATAGGATCTCGTCTTAAGAGGGGCTTCGTTTTTCCGTCGGTACGTCTTATCGAGAAGCGATATGTACATACGTAACACACTCTCGCGATACACATATAACAACTTACATAAAAGCTCTCAAGAACTGGGCTAAGAGGAGGATTTTCCTCCTTTCTCGGACAACGAGTATAAGTAATAACGCATCTTCTTGTCGATTTTATAACAGTGTCTAGATGCGGTTTACGGGAAACATCAACTCTTGTTATCACCTATCGTCTTGAGAAGGAAGATAAATATTTCCCATAATTTATATAATTATAAATAAAAAAAAAAAAATGTAAAAAGAAAAAAAGAAAACAAGTAACGCAAGGAAGGGAAATGAGGGTGTTTTACGACGAGGCAAACCGTTATGAATCAAACTGCGTTAGGTGAGCGACTTGGAAAGTCTCCTTGAACCCCCAGGATAAGGGAAACATTTTTATCGCGACCCGGGTTATGTACAACCATATACATTTATGTAAATGTGTGCACGTGTGCGGATATAGGAACTATGTACGTCGAAATCGAAAAGTATGTAAGGACTTGAAATATGTGGTTGGAAATAGAGGAGGTCCAGGTCGAGAACAAACACAACTGATTGGCTCGATCTGTTCAGTCTCAACGCAAACTTTGAGTTTCCTTGAACCACTTACTTTTTTTTATCTTTACTCCGGTCGATTTTCAAGTTGTTCAAATATCATTCGACAACGATTTCCGTACAATTAATTCATCTGGGATAACGCAATCTGTATCGGAGTAAGGGTAAGGAAAAAAAAAAAAAAAAACTGACAAGAACTTTAACAATTAAAAGTTGTGCAACTTTTTCGTTCGCGATTAGATATTTGTAGGATATTTTCTGTTCAATAAAAAAATATAACGCAAAATGTTCGACTCGCAAATTGACAGATATACATGTATGCAAGAAATATATCATCTCACGGATTCTGTGATCGTATTCAAAGAAAATTTCTAAATCGTAGCGTAAACCGTAACAACAAGAGGAACTCGCGTACCACTTTTGACGCGGTTGCGTAACGACACAGAATGGTGGTTTTTTTTTTTTTTTTTTTTACTTCTTTCTTTCATTTTTTTTTTCCACTATCCGGAGGGTCGTCGAGTTTACAGGATTAGCCAAACACGAACAACATCAAACCCCTCGTATCTTCTTTGTTTAAAGGTCCAATTGCAGTGGGCGACCTTTGCCTTTCAACGAATCACGAATCTAATTACTCCCAGGAGTTGCTGTCACGTTTGACGGCTGTCCTCTGTACAAGCTGTACTGTTTGTGAAATAATATGAATGCTGGTTTGCTTCGTGTTTTTTTTTTTTTCTGTTTTTTTTTTTTTTGTTTCTCCACCGCCCCCTTCGGGAAAAGAAAAAGAGGAAAAACAGAGAGGTAGATATTTTTATTTTATTTACCGTTTCCTTCGCTTCTTGTGTAATCAAATAAAATGAGAAATATGTTATAAGTCTGAAACTCGATGTGATGTAATACGAGAATTGCTTTCAAAACGAATTACACGGTAGCAACTCATGCGGAAAACTACAACGCACGCCAGAAATGCTTACGTCATATTATACGTACGTAATATACGTAATATACATATATGTATACACAGAAAAGGTAACCTTCTTATATTTAATTTAAATAGAAATAAAAAATCATGCATGTATCATATGTATACTTGACGGTGAGTAAAAAATGTAGTGATCGGATTAGCTGGAGAAACAATGCGTGTTAAACAGATTGAAAATTGATTAAATTTATTCAAGTACCTATAATACTCGTTATAATAAAAGTTACGCTTGATATTTTAGGGTGTAAATTTCTGAACTTTACGCACGTTGTTTATCGTAAAAATGAATGTTGGGATTTTTGTAAATTTGGTACATGGCGTGTCTCAGGAAATCGCAAACTCGACACAAAAATGTCTGATGCATGCATTTTCAAGGTAATCTTCTCTTTCCCTTCCAAAGATACGGGATGAATGTGACTGATGTAAAATCGAGTGAAAATAAATTCCAAACGATAGAATAGCGAAATAAAAACTAAACAAGTTTAGCTGTGGTAAATAAAGATTCGATGAGTTCAAAAAAACAATACAGTATGGAAAAAGAAGAAAAAAAAAAAGAACAACAATAAGCAAAGAAAATGAGCAAGCGAATTTTCACCAAAAGAACTCTGCAATTATATCAACAAGTCTGTAAAAAATCCCACACTTATAATCTGCCTTTCTTCTTTTTTGACTAAGAAGAAACTGTAACATCCAACTTCGACGAATCAAAGCTCATTTTGTTGTTGTAAATTGATTATCCAGAAGTCGATAACCGCGACTGAAGTACGCGACAACTTTTCAGTTCGCATGTTGAAAATAAGCATAGCTGAATTCCATACCATGGATGTAGAAAACGGACTTGGCCAGGCGTCCAACAAACCAAAATTGACAATTGCTGCCGGGTTCGTCGTACCCGCAGACATAATCGATCTATTTCTGGCACCATGAAAAGCATTAATACTGGGTGTAACATGTAACCATGCAGCCGTATAAGAGAAGTTGTCCGAAATCGCAAAGCGAAGAGCGAGGCTCGAGTCTCATCCAATTCCTGACCCAAACAGCTGGTAGAATCGACTTTTGTCCAATAATAGCCGCCTCGCTTAGTTTCTTCTAATCAAACTGGCGTTTAATTCACGCAGATTTGAGCCGCGATTTATATAAGTTCAATCAAAAGTTTCATATACCTTAATTAACAATTTCTATTAACCGTGGTTCCATTGTTGTTATTCTTCTCTTGGCTGGGTAACAATGAATTTTTTTTTTTTTTTTTTGTTTTTAATTACCCGCGGTTAGAATGCCGTAAAATTAATCAGCCAGACCATGACCAAAATCAATTAACTTCAAATCCGCCATCGAATCTCAGACAGTATAATTATATTGAGTTTTTATGGCTTGTATCCTCAAATTATAGAATAAATATCGTAAGACTAATGGAAAACTTACATTTCGACGATCTTGAGTACGATGATTGAATTTTTTTTTTTTTCTTTTCTACAACGTGTCGAAAAAGTATTCACCGCATGCAGCGATTTATTGTTCTTTGATCATTACGATTTGTTCGTTTACAGGCGAATAATGAAACGAAAAAAATGTCTCTTCGTTCTAAACAAAAGGCATTCCATTTATAAACAAAATCTGTACGAAATGAAATAATAATAATAATAAAACAAAACTGGCGGGAAGGATTTACGTAGAATATAATCCGATAACAAGTGAGAAATCACTTTAAGAATTAGCATATTTCGGCAATATTTTCTTATTTTCTTATCACGAATTATAATATATATGCGAGAAGCTAAACATACCTCGGAGTTTTCACATTAGCATTCCACAGTCGTATAGAGCATATTGCTGTAAAGCTTCCTCAGAGCTCAGGAAATACGATCGACGTTCATCCCAACTAACGGGGTACGAATTGCGAATATGACGAGTTGGTAGTAGGTATACATAGGTATACATATAGTGAATAAACGTTAAACGAGGCGATTGGAAATTGGAAATCACCGTCGACGATTAATTGGACAAAAGACTTTCGGTGTATAATTTTAAAGACCGGAAAGAATGAAAGAAGTTGAAAAGAAAGGAAAGAAAGTTGAAAAGATCTAGAGCATAGAATTGAACGCGATCGACAGATGCGGATATAAACCTTACGAACAGTGGGTTCATCGGTTATACGTACTCCACGAATTATACACTGTGAAAAATTTCATTTTTTATAGCAACTAGAAAAATTGAGTAAAACAGGTATCGTTAAAGAAAACTGTTTGAATATTGTTGGAATTACGAAAAACGAGGTGCGCGAAATCATTTTGCGCTATCGTCGATCCTTTTTTGGTTATTGCAACGCAAAATCAGTTTCTGAGGTTTACTCTACTTTTTTAGTTAAACAAGGCTTTAACGTCAATTTATTGTCGCACGAGCATTAAATTTCGGCAACGTTTACAAGAAAATATAGCAAGAATGTAGTAACAGCTGGAAAACTAATTTTCATTTTCTACCTCGAACTGTATTTTTCGATTGTGGTAAAAAATGAAAATAGTTAAGGACTGAGCGGTAACCGGAAATAAAAATTTCTCTCACAATAAGTGTATGATACCTACGAGGCAAAAGCGAGAACGAGAGAGTTTCAGGGAAAGACAGACGACACCTTTAGATTCGGTAAACCTTCGTTTAATCAAAGAGATGAGGGTCTAGAAGAAACTGTGGTAGAATAATAGCAAGAAAATAAGGGTATAAAGGGTACACAGAGAGAGAGAGAGAAAAGGTGGAAGAAAATGGTCTCGAAGATCACAGCTATGGCCGTTGGAGTAAACAAGGAAGAGCCAGTGGAGGAAGAGTAAAAGGACAAGGGGGTGGTGGGTCAAACTTCATGAATGAGATTCCGCAAGCTCGCCGGTTGTGAAAGGGCGAAACATGCCCGCGTCACACGGCTTTTCCGCAGGGTACGGATGGATGGATGGATGGATGGATGGAGCAGTCGGCCCTGGAGGGTCGATATCGGCATCCGAGCAAGGGGGGATTTGGCCTCCCACCCAGGGCGCAACTAAAGTTCCTACTTGGTGTAAAATTGAGCCAAGCCTGCATCGGCAGGCGAGAAATCAAGCAGAGATCAAAATCGCGCCCCAGCCGATGCCGAAAGCCTTGACTCTCCAAGACTTAGATCATATCTGGGCCTTGTACCTGTAATGAACCAACGTAGTCGACTTGTTTCACGATTTATCGCAGCGTCACCCTGACTGTTTACCATATCCACCGGTGCGCGAGTGTCTCGAATTCCGGGTTCAGGAAGCCGTTTTTACTGACTCCATTTTTCCAAACTTTCATCGAATGTAACATTGGAGCTTAACTTTTGAGCCGAAAACTGACAATGAGGAAAGAATCTTGACGATATACTCGGAAGATTGAAAACTTGACAACTTTTAGAATATCACGGTGATGATTCAGATACTTTCCCATTTTTCGAGTCAATTTGACGTTTATCTTTGTTATATACTTCGTTATAACACAGATCGTAATCCGTTGGAGACCGTTTGTCAAACATATGCTTGAAGTTCTTCCAGTCTGAACAATAAGTATACCTTTTCGATGTACGGATAACTTTAACCATACTTGATTGATCCCATCAAGATACATTATACAATATAGATATGAGTCTATCTAACTTGTATCAGGAGTGTGAAGTAATGAAAGCGACGTGAAATTTTTATTCCTCTTTCGTCGTCCGCGTGTCTTTTAAAACCGAAACGATCATACAAGGATAACTTAGGTAACGAGTGGTTCCTGTATCGAAAAATGGTCAGCAATGTCCGTTTACTCTAGTTTCAAGTTCTCATGGTTCCGGCACATCTCTTTTCGCTAGTTCCTGACACACGATCAGTTCTACAACGACCTACAGTCGTAGTCATTGACAAGATCATCGAGCAGTGTTATCCTTGGGTTTATCTGCTCGAATTCAGGTAAGCTGGCCACTGTTATCAAGTACAAACACTGTCCATTGTCGATGACAATTTACGATGACATTGAAGGTAGTTGTGGTAGCATTTAAGTAACGAAACATAGAAAGAAAAGTTCCCTGCATGGCAGCCTCAGCTTAATAATCAGCCCGGTTTAATACTGAATTTCAAACAAGCCTAGAATTCATCCTAAAAATGGACCCAAATTCTTAGGCAATTCAAAATTGGAATATGATCGAATCAATGAATGTTATGAAAAGAGCAGACAACGGTTTTCGAAAAATTCTACCATAGCGTGATTTGCGGCTACGATTAACGAAGTTTTTTGAAAAAAAAATGTATATCTTTCAACAATAGGTACTTTCGTTCAACAATTGCACGTTCCATACATCCTTGAATCAAATATGTCATGAAATTAAAGCCACATCACGTTCTTTCGAGATTAATATCTCTTACGGCCAATTAACAACAGTAAAAATCGTCAAACGATCCGCACAGTTATAAAACGAGAACAAAGTTAGTAACAATCGTAACATCTGACCGTTACGATTGTCCAGAACATCATAACATCACAAAATCATAAAAACCAAGAACATACCAAATACATTTTGGAAAGCCAACACCTCGATAGTCGTTCCAACATTTCGCAATGACGATTGTAGGTGCCTCTGAGGTTTCGTTACCCCAACTTTACCAACTCCAACCTTGTGATACGTTTCGTTGGTGGGGTTGTGGAGAGAGAAGGATGAAGAAAAAAGTAGAGCGAGAGAGAGAAAGAGAGAGATTGAAAGAGTGAGAGAGTTTAGGCGGGATAAGCGATCGAAGAGGAGAGGCGAGGGGTTGAAACGGTGAGCGAGGGGTGCCAGAGAGACGAGGATGATGGCGGAGGGAGCAGTTATCGAGCGGACGACGAAGAGCCCTACGCCTGAGCCACGTTCCTCTCTTCCTCCACCTCGGGTTCTGATACTCACGCCAGTCGAGAGTTCGCTACTATACGACATTCGTCGGGGATAGTGGAATTCCCTTCCTTCCCACCCCGCGGACGTGCTCTTCTTCCTGTGTTCCTGTGTTCCTCTACATCGACGACGTCCAGGTGCTCTGCAATGGCGGTAGTAATGGTGGGCGGTTTGCGTAGGCGGATGGATCGGTTATACACGTTGTGTAGGCACCACCACCACCACCACTACCACCACCACCACCACCACCATCGTCAGGTATAGAAGGGCTACTCTCCTCTCCAGGATTCTCTCCACCTCCTCCACCTTCTCCTCCTCATTCTATTTTACATATACGTATAGCTACACAAATACCTGTATACATTCTCCTATTTTGTCTCCCTTTCCAACACGTAAAGCGTCGCTCAATTTCCGCCCCCTCTTCCTACTCCTCTAGCTCATCCTCATCCTCGTCCTCATCCTCATAGACGTAAAACTCTTTCTCCGTATACACACCAGCCATGCATCGTCGGTATGGAGTAAATTGCGCACAAGGAAAAGAATATCCACGTTTCTACATGGAAATTGTTATACGTGTATGAATGTATGAGTGTGACTTCTAAATAGGCAAAAATAGAAGCGTAGAAGAAATTTGACTACAGGCAAATCGTAATCAATCAAATTATACTGGTTCAGAAAAATTGCACACGTAAGTCATGACGCTACGAGACGCTTTGAACCAGTTATACTTTGTTAAAAAAAATTCTCCACAACTCTGAATATTACTACA
This sequence comes from Neodiprion pinetum, assembly GCF_021155775.2. Lineage (NCBI taxonomy): Eukaryota > Metazoa > Arthropoda > Insecta > Hymenoptera > Diprionidae > Neodiprion > Neodiprion pinetum. Next base: position 37,534,034 of record NC_060232.1, read on the forward strand.
AGTGTGACGCGAGTGTATTTCTGAAAAATAAAACATCGTTGATATCCTCCCCTCGACTCTGTCGTATAATAATTATACGTATAACAGTAAAGTTTATTGTACGAGATACATTGATCTAAGAGATTAAGCGACAGTCGATTATTTAATTATGTACCCTGCGTGCAACGGTTCGGGCTTAGAAACGAACGGGAGGATGGGTGAATCGATAATCTTGAGAAAGGATGAAGATACGGGAAATAAACGAGCCACTGCCCAACTGAGCAGAGTTCAGTGAAGCGAACAGTGAAGAAGTTCAGAGAGAGAGACAGAGAGAGAGAGAGACGTTCAAAATGATTAAACTCAAGTGGTAGGTATACTGTTATTCATCCGATTCTATTATTTTGTCAAGTGGAATATTGCGGAGCATTTATAAGTGCGCGGAAGACAAAATTTCGACGGAGTCGATACGCGGAGGGTAAAAATATTAAACAACCTTCCCTCCTTCAAACCCATATCGCGGGAATATTGTTTCTCTTTCGAGCAAAAGTAATTTTCTTCGTCGATTTACAGATTGTCGTTGTAACTGCAACGGCAGCAACGATTATACTGGCGAGATTTTCGCGTGAGATTAGAGCAACCAACCAATGAAGGAAGGAAGGAAAGAAGGAAAGAAGGCGCAGCGGGTTATAAAATCGGTACTCAAGTTGCCGCGTGAAGCCTTGTGGAAATATCGTATCGACGTGAGTTAGCCGTGAGTTGCTTAAACACCAAATTCGCGATGTCGAACACGATTTGTCAGCTGTGTAATTACGACAAAGACAACTGCGAGTTCCGCAGATTTTTAAATTTTCAACGGACGACCTGTCGAAATGACATAACCAATCGTAACTTTTTTCAAATTTGGAAACTCAAATGTTTCTACTTTTATTATACATACTTGGTTCGTTTTTCACCTTTCCAAATCGATGTGTCGTGAAAGGTTGAGAAGAAAACGCAATTCACCACTGCAGGGAACGAAAACTCACGCTTATGTGTTGCTAAGTGTTAATTTCACGAGGGAAGTTGCGTCTTGAATTTACACGTGGTGTGAGACTCGCGTATTTATGTAATACGCCAAGATTAACGACGCCACGTGCGTTTCTACGTAGAGAATATACATATAAGTATAATATACATATATTCTACAAACGCAACGGTGTTGAAAAGAATAGAGAATAAATAAACCAAGTATAAACAATCTGCTGCACCGAAAGAAAAGTAGTAAAAGTGTACGAATGATTTTACATTTCCTCAGTCCTTGATTTATGTATACAAAGGAATATGTTGGCGATTTTTTACCATCTTCCGACTTTTTTTTAGCTCAAGTTTTTACCTCGAATAAAGGTTGAGAATAATTTTCACCAAAGTTTGTTCTCGAAGTTCATTTTCGACCAATCGCAAAGCCCGGTTGAAGATCCAAGCCTGAAATTCCAAGGCATCGCTGAGACTGCGTAAGAGACAGATATAAAAAAAAGACGAATTTCCAAGATAAATGACAGGGGTACAATAATAGCAAGCGGCAAGTAGGCAACCAATGAAAGAAGCCTGGTATTAATTCAGCAGCCATGCGTCATGTCAGCCGCATCGCGTCACTGTAGTAATTAGTTGAGTCGCAACGATTCCAAAGAGAATACCGTAATGTAAGTACGCGAGGTTTCCTCGTGATGCGTCCCAGACGACGCCAAGTCGACTCAAGTACAACATGAAAACCACATAAGTGGCTGAATACTTACAAACATGCCGTAGCACGCACGAATTTAAAGTGAAGAGAGAAGCTGCACACATCACGGGATCCGATCACATGGTTCTGGTCTAAAAAACATTTTTTTTATAGGTAGATGTGACAGTTTTTTTCCAAACCTGAAAGGCCTTGGCAAGAAGTGAAAATGACGGAGGGATTCGGAAGGAAGATTCTTCACGGGGTTGAAACAAGCGACGTTAGCTTCACGAAACATCGAAACAGAATTCGTTGCCTTGCAATTTTAGAATTACTTTCAAAGAGTTGGATTTTGAATAATTTGGGCACGTATGGTTTAGCAAATTTCAGACAATTTTAATAACGCGAAGCAATGATTTTTCTTCGACACGCGTCAAATGGTTCTTCTAGCTTTGACCTATGAAAGTGCAAATGAAAATGCAGTTGATAAATCGTTGGGATAAAAAAAATCTCTGGATTCTCTTTCAGGTACGTGTATAAAAAAATAAAGCCACGACGAGAAGCAGGAATATCGTTAAATATATTGTTAAAATCGAAACGATCATAGGGAAAAAGTAACTTGAACGCGACAATCGCGCGTTGACAATGGAAACTATCGTTCGATCGGCACTGCAAACAACGTGACAACTGTGCGGCAGATAAATTGCGGCTTAAATTTTTATTTTTATTTCAATTTTTTCCCCGCTTCGTCTTCGAAATCGATAATATACACCATAGTGCACACATATAACCAAAGCGTCGGTATAAATGGCAACAATCACGATACGACGCACTGCTTTTTGCTCTCGCTTTTACTTTTTTTACTTACTACTATTCCTGTGTTTATTTTTTTGGTTACAGTTGTACGGGCTCTAAGAACGAGAAAAAGAAAATGAAATTTTTTTCAAAAACCCAGAAGGATGCTCGCGTTTTTTCCCCTTCTATTTTAAAGTTTGTATAAATCAACATGTGAAAGCTGATTAGATGAAACATAGGCTTTAAGAAAATCTGGTTAATAAACCGAACCATCGATATACTCGAACTGAAAATGAAGTATAAAGAAATCAGTTTTTGTTACTCAAAAATTAATTAACCGTAATTACTTTCTGCAATCATTACCGACGAATAGACTGTATCAAAGTCTTTATTACACACATATATCCGGTATGCTTAATACATTATATATCGATAAGTAATTTTTGATAAATTACAAACGGCTTGTTTTTTCTTAGATTCGCTTTATTCCAATGTACGTTAATGCCAGAAACGTATTCACAGAAAGAATTACGGATTCTCTGGTTTGAGGAGAGACGACGATGCCAGAAGGTACATAAATCATTCTTATATCGAGTTCCAGACGTCGATGGTTGTACGTTCTATCTGCGTAATAAGAAAAGAAAAATTCCGATCCAATCCTTTTCGATCCAATCGATTTACGTTCCGACTTGAGACCGCAATCGTTCTCCGCATGTCAACGACTACAGCTAAAATAATCATCTACGCGTATAAATAATATGAGTAAAAATTCAGTGTAACTTCTTTTTACATTCTAATTCAGATTCGAGATGAAAAATAGGAAAACATACGAATTTTTGTCACAAACTTATTAAGATACGCTCATCAGTGATCTCCGCTAATTGGAAAAGCGCATAATAATTGTTTTACTAATTTATTTAGCAAGCTTTCGTCACTCGTAAGAATTTGATAAGAAAAAAAATAGAAATAAAAAATTTCCAATAACGTTAGAGCTTTCGATCATACGTAGTTCAGCCGGCGGAATATGAAACAGAAATTTCAAGAATTTGAAGCGTTGAAAAGTAAAATTCCAGCATCTCCAGTTTTCAAAAGGCGGAGGGTTTTGTTCGCCGCTTCAACATTTCACCGTAGTATTTAGGTGTAGGTATGACTTATATACCTGTCAGCACACACATGCGACTGTGTTTCTAAAATAAACTTGGGAGAACTCTTCCTCGATCAATAACTAGAGGAAGAAAACTAGGTGCTGCTGCTGCTGCTGCTGCTGCTGCTATCGTTGCTACAGACTCTCGGTTCAAATTTTGTTTCAAAAAAAAAAAAAGAAAAACTTGTCGTTATTATTGCCGGACAAAAATTGCGTTTCGTATTTTCATTCTTAAAAATATGAAGTAAGTTAGCTAACAATTATACGTGCCTACTTAAATGGGATAATTACGCGTGCATTGCCTTTTAATTACCAAATCCGCATGCTCCGGATTTTGTGGAATCTAACGAACGGGAGTAAGAATCTCAGAGAAAAGCTGAAAATGGATATAAATAACGTCGAATTAGTCGAACAATGCGCAGAGTAAAATGTTCAAGTTTTATTTTATCTCCGAGCGGATTGAATATAACCGCAGCAATTCAATATTTCATGGTATAGAACTCAGGATTACACTGTACGTTAAATTAACGTGTTAAAAGTCACGTTCGAACTTCCATTTTAGTACTGTGAATGTGCGTTCAATTTGTCTCTTTGTTATATTTTCATTTTTATTGTTATCTCCAGTTGAGAGAAACGAATAGCTGATCAGGTGAATTCGTCGTCAAGTGTTCAAGTATTTCATGCCTCCAAAAATGCGCGTGAAAATACATAAAAAATTCGCGTATACGTCCTCATTTCGTATGTAATAAGGATGAAGATATTTATTTATTTATTTATTTATTTTTTCTTTTCATTATTTACAGGGCATAAAATTCTCCTTCTACTGATTTATAACAGGTATATCAAAATATTTGTGCAGATATTGTTTCATCGGTTCAACGTTTCGACACGGCCACGAAATCGGAAGGTAAAAATCGAATCGAGGAAAAGACGCAAACTAATCCGATATTTTACAACAACCGCATGATTTGAAGCCGAAACGGTTCCGATCCTCAAATTTTTTTGGGCCCGATTCAAAAAATCGTGAATAAAAAGAAAGAATGCTGTTGAACAGTGGTTTCTCTTATATTCAACCATAATAATTCATCCAAGCTGCAGCCAGCCAACCACGGATATAAGAGTTAAGTCGGTGAAAAAGAAGAAAAAGAAGAAAAAAGTAAAGAAACACGTGGGGAAAAGGGTGAAAAAAAATTTAAGACCGGACAAGAATATATATACATATATGCATTAATATAAAAGAGAGCCTCTTGTGTCTCCGTGTATTCGAGCCTGCCGCGATGGCGTCGACGCGAGAAAGGCGAGAGCCGAGAGTTGAAACATGTAATTTTTTACCCCCTAGTTACTACAAACATAGCCATCATTGCTACTCGGAACTTGTTACATCTGGGTTAAAGAAAAAAAATTTTTATTCTATTTTCCCCCCTCCTCGGAAAAATCTGACAAATAGAAATTACTACAGAGGTATATAGAGATTTTCTTTGGGTAGAAGGGAAAAAAAAAAACACATCTTTAAAATTTTTTCGCTCACGAATTTCCTTCGAATTCTAACCATAATTTTATGATTCGACTTTACAGTCGATAAAGATAGCTCGATCTGGATTTTGTTATTGATCATGTTATTGTACCGTAGAATCTTTCGAGCTTCAGGATGTCCAACGATTTTGATATTATAATATGGGTCTTTTGCCGAATATTCATGATCTTTTAATTTCTGGGTATAATTACGGATGAGAGAAAAGAAAAAGAGAAAAACATTCTTAGAAATATTGAATACGTTTGCTGCATATGATCGATCACGCGGAGATGTGAAAGCTCGAGTTATGTAAAAAAAAAATCATTCCTTAAAATCCATAACTCTTGAAAATCATGTGTCGAAAAAAAAAAAATTTATCAATTCCGAAATAGAAACTTCGAGAACCACAGTCTCTGTCCATAAGCTTGGAAAATCTATAACGATTCAATCGTACGATTTTAAATTCAAATTTCCCGACAACTTTTTATATCATCCTCGTACATACTTTTTCCAACTCCGGCGATATAATTGGCCGTAAATTTCAGTATTTCGTTGTAAAAGTTTTTCTATCTCTGTGCGTGCTGAGAGAGGAGGATTCGGGAATAATAATCGAATCCTGAAAATATCTCGCGAAGTGAAATACAATGCAGAGTAATTTTGTCGAAAAGTCTATACTTTGGAGAAATTTAAAAGTGGGCCATTTGCTTGAGGGGGGGGGGGGGGGGGGGGGGGGAGAAAAAGAAGAAAGATTTTCAGACGGAAGGTTGACGCTGCTGTTGCCGAAGGAGCGTAACTACGGTAATTAATTTCCATTCTTTCCTCGTTACACCGCCACGTCAGAGGTGAAAACGGGGCGGCCGCAAAACGGCCGAGAGTAAAAAAAGAGTAAAAAAAATTTGTTTAAAATTAATACTTTCAAGCTCGTTACACAGTACAATGTATACATATGCATACGTATATACCTATGTATGTATATAGGTGGATAATATAATGGATACTCGGAGGCTGGGAGCTTGCGAAGCAGGAAATGACTTCGTCACGCCTGTAAATAACTCGGGAAAAATAAGGAGGAGAATATTGATGAAGAGAAAAAAAACAATAAAAAATAAAAAAAAAATACATGAGATATGAGAAAAGAAGAAGAAAGTAAGAAAACCGGGTAAAGTGAAAAACTTCCTACTTCATTGGACGTAAAGCGAGAGGGACTGGCGTGCCTTGGATTAGGTGTAGTAGTTATGTGTACTATACATAGGTATATAATCATGAAGATTTCCGTAGAACAGCTGGATATAAGTAAAATGCTCGCGAGGGAAAAGAATGAAAGAGGGAAAGAGAGACGGGGGTTGGCTATTTTTAGAGTTATTTTTAGGGCACAGGGTGAATAGACGCCTTTCCAGTCTTTCTCCGTTATAACCACGACAGAGTCCGATGCGTGTCTTTCTTTCATAGGCTAATGCGTTGAACCTCTCCGTGTGTATGCATTATGTACGTACGCATGTACTCGTATATCTTCCCACTCTGCTTCGGATACTCGGCATCGAAAACCGCAATGAAACCTTTATCGTCAGCGATACACGATGCCGAGTCATGTATATTATACAGTTTTAAATTTTTATCAAAGCCTGCAGTGACGATATATTCGCATTAAAAGAAAGTAGTCGCGAAGTCGAAAAAAAAAAAAAACACATCGCTACTCATACAGACATATCTAAGAATTATTTTCCATTTCAAATCATAAAAATTTTCATTACTTTAAATTCTATTTTATTTCTTTATATATATTATATATAAATGAAAGCTAGTGGCTTTAATCATGGATTTCCACAATAATAATAATAATAATAATAATAATTAAATGCGTATTACGTGTGTGAGTGTATAACGCATACTTTCTGCCAGCTGAGCTGCTGCTGTTGCGGTGGTTCGCATAAAATTGTCAAATGTTTGTGACAGAAATTAACTTCTATGCGATTCAGCAACAGCACCGATGGAAAATTAACTTATTAATCGTCTCTCGCGTGTGTATAATATACAAATAAATATACAGGTATACTCGATAAGCCAGGGAACGATCTCTGTCGAGCGTTGTTGATTTTCCCCAGTGTATATAAAACATGCTGTATACGCAAGTTTCTATGAATGTATATTGTACACCTATAAACGTGTTAAGCTGTTGACCGAAAGAAGGAAAAAAACAAAGTATATTAATAAATAAATAAATAAATACGGTACTAAGTGTACATATATATGTATACTTGTATAGAATTAAAGCCGCTTTCATCACGGGAAAACAGACTGAAAACACAACTTTAACTCGTAAACTTTTTTCCAAGTGTCCAAGATAAAACTGCAATCGAATTAATTTTTTCTTAACGCTGCGCGTTTTTTGCAACAACGTCACGGTTACTCTGACCAATGAAAGTAGCCCGTTTTGCAATAGACTGTGGAGACACGGAGAGATGATTGACTCGCAATCATTCGGTACGCAAGCACGAATTTGAATCCTTGCGCGAGTACCAAAAGATGGCGCGTAGCGCGTCAAGTATCTAAGCGTGGTGACGTCAGAAGTGCCGTAGCCAATCCTCGCGTAGTTTTCCGAAAGCCGCGGGATATTGAAAATTACTTTGAAAAGAAGAAGAATTCAAGGCGTAGAAAAGAAGGCCGTCCGTACTTTACCGACTCGATTATTACACTCTCGCGTATATGATTTATTTACTCTTATTCGCGTTTTGCGACTGTAGAATTTAGGTAGTTTGAATTACAACGAATGTAAACAGAAAAGAAAAATTTGTCACGTTGACACGGGTAGCTTGTATCTTTTCGCAGAGGCTAGATGCGGCTACTTACGATCGTTTCAAAAATTTCAAGGTAAAAAACGAACAAACAGAATTCTTTTTTCAGAAGCAAAATAAGCAAAATGATCATCATCGGAACCCGGCTGCAGCTGAGCGTCGTTATCTGAGAATTAACTCATTTATACACAATCGCAGGTAAATAAGAAGCAAAAAACGGTCGATTCAACGAGACTCTGTAAATCTAATGTCGACGGCCATCGTCGATGGGTGGGAATTAGACCTGATAATCCAGGGATTAACGCAGATGGAAAGGCACGTCTAGTACATATAAGCTTTCGGATGAATGTGTAGGTTATATGCATACACGAAGTCACGTGCGACTTCCACTACGTTCCGTTGTTCGCGTTTCATCACGCACGGCAATATATATCGGCCAGTGGGAAATGGTGGCAAGCAAGAGGTTCGATGTTTCATTTGCATAAATTTTCCCCACCTCTTTCCCTTCTTCTTTCTTTTTTGTTTTTTTTTTTTGATAAATGTGACCAACATGTGTAAAAATAGCAACTGTACCGCAAGTTTTCCGTCAAACTCACCGCTAAGCGCCGGCAAGTAGGCAACCAAAGCTACACTTTATATCGCGACGTGTATCGGAATGTAGCTTCGGTTGCCTACTTTTTAGCGTTCAGCGGTTAGTTTGACGGAAAACTTTCGATACGTACGTACGTATACTACTTACGATCGACGTTTCTCGTGCAACACAATGACCAGTGTAGTTTATCCCACATTATGCAGATGCGTGCAAAGATCGGAGCAATGATTTCAGGGAGGTTAAAAGACGAAGCGAACCCCGTCGTGACGCTGTGTGTGACGATGACTTGATTGCATCGTTACCGTACTTAATCACTGCGTTACTCAGGCGAAACACGTCGTCGGAATAACGTATAAGTACGATTATCGGAAATCAATATCTTGTCGTCGTCATCGTCGTCGTCGTTGCGTCGGCACGTTACTACTACATACTATAAACACGTACTATAGGTGATACGCAGATTATATGTACGAAACGCCCTACATACCTCCCATAGTTGGATTATACGCGGGGCATACCGAAGAACCTTAACGCGTGGTATCTTTTTAGGAAAGCTACGCGTGTATTATGATAATAATAACAACAACAGCGATACTAACGAACTCGACCGATATTTTTATAGGTAAGTATCAGGTGTACAAACCAGTCAATCACGTGAGGCATTGCTCGAGGTATCGGTAAAAATTGGAAATTGAGATTTTAGATTCGCTCCAGAACTTTCTATATTTAATAAAAGTATTGGTCGAAAGATTGGACCTAATTTTTTTTTTTAACCCCTTTTTCAACATCTGACAATAAGGCGCCGCCTAGTACGCTACTTCCGGAGCGCTCTTTTTCTAAAATCTAGAATAAATTGAGTGAAATATAACAAAATTGTTGAATCCTAGTCGATAATAGAGTTTTTATTGCAGTAAATGACATGTAATATGTTACTCTTGGAAAATGATGTATATGTGAGAAAAAATGATAATAGGAATAAATTTTTTATATCAAAATGAAGAGATAAAAAATCTTATGCACAATAAAGTTTGTCTCTAAGCTGGTTATTCTATTGAAAATCATTCAACGTTCTCTCTGCAATATTATTTATACTTCCGCGCCAAGGCGACGAGACTTAATTCGTAATTTGCATGTATAAACGTAAAATAATATTTTCCGGGCTTATTCGTTAATCGAATCGGAGAATCGAGATGACAGTTGTTTCAGGAATTAAATTTGCACCGCTTTATTTCCGGTCGCACTTTATCTGCGATTTTCGACAACATTTCAAGTGCTAAAGGCTGCAAATGGTCAATGACTGTACGCATAATTCCAAGCTGTATATAATATACAACATAGAGGGGTTTCTCGGATCTTTCGAAAGGTTAACTGTGATATAATTATTCGTATAGGATGAGTCAGTGGCCTCCAGAAATGCGAGTCTCATCTGGCGAACTGCCCACGCACAAAATCTCCGGGGAGAAACTCTCAAGGCTGATTGGGCGTCGGATATCGACGCTTTATTCGCAAGCTCTGTGATGTAGAATGAATCGAAGTTTTCTCAGATTTATTTTGATGAAAGAAAAGATCGGAATACCACACCAAATGGAGGAACGGGGGAGAATTCGACCAGAATGCAATTAGAGGAATCTTTCAGCGGAAAGAAAAAAGTAAGAAATTTTTTTCTGAGAAACGGTGATGGGTGAAAAATTTTAATTTCTTCAAATATATTGCGATACAACGTATGCCTGAAAGTAAAAATGTTGAAATAAGCTTAAAAACTCCAGAAGCATTTGTCTGCACGAAAAAACGGTCAAGTTCAACAGAGTTTTCCCCTGGAGAAATATTCGTGGAAATATATTATTTTCACCGCGTCTGATTGGCAGACTGATTAAAAACTGAGTTGCCTCAACGTTCCGTAGTCTAGATTTTCGTTCAATTGCTGCAGATTAATCGCGCAGCGTAAAAAAGTGATCAACTACCTACATGTATACATAGAAGTATTTAACTGTAAAAGCGTGAAATTGTTCAACAAGATTATACAAATGCATATAGGAAAAATTCTTTTGTATACGATTCTCGCAATTCTCGCGTTCAGATTATATAATATAATATACAGCGCAGCTGAATAACCGAGATATGTATGTGTAACGAACAGTCCTCAATTGATGGTTCTCGGGCAAATGTGACACAAAAAGGAATCTCAAATTATGCCACAGAGAAAGGGAGAACCGAGTGGATGACACGCGCCCCAATTTTCGTCTTACGTTACTGCGTTTAATAATACAGTACAAGTGAATTGATGTAATCTTTAGAAGTGAGTTTAAGACTTCTGAGAGAATTTCGATAATTAATTAGGTTTCAATTCGCATAAACGTTAATATGACAAGTATGGTACAGGAAACTAATGTAATCACTTTTGCAGCTTGTACAAATGTTGGCTGGAGATTAACAGAATGGTAAAGAATGATATGAGGATGAAACTTGTTCCTTTGCAATAATGGTAATCTCCTGAACCTTCCATAGTTGAACTATCTAAATTCGATGTTCACATTCTAGCGAGATACGAAATTACGAACTTCAACTTCGGGGTTATCAGTAATTAGAAATCGATTTCTCCGCACGGTTATGTACAGGCGAAAGAAGCAAAAAATAGTCTCCACCTCTCTCCCTCTCCCTCTCCCCCTCTCTCTCAGATTATCATAATTTCGTTACAGAGTGGAGATTTCATCACATTTTTAGAATCAGAAGCTGCTGCGACGAGAATGGATTTAGCTGAGTGAAAATGGGGGAGTGGTGTATAATCTTAAAACAGGATTATGCATACATTTTTCACAAACCCCGATGCGAAAGGTCTCGGAAAAAATCTGAATTTTTAACCTAACGGGTGTGCGTTTCATTATACCTACAAACTTGTATTACACCGTAGCAAACATACCCTAAAGTTCACGAACATTATCTATTCTTCGATCAAGCATAATGTATAATAATATCATTATATTCAGCTAGTCAATCTAAGATTCGGAATTTTTTGTAATGAAACTGAAACTGTAAGTCGGAAGGAGTGAGTAAAAAAGAGTAGGTATCGGAGTAAAATCGATTCTCGTGGTAGTACGCACGTTGGCTCTATTAATAGGTATAGAGTGTGCGTAAAAAAGGTAAATTATTCAACGGGAAACTAACATTTCTTTACAGGTAGACCAACACCGCAGGTAACAACAAATTTTCTCATCGTGTCGATTACGTTGTTGTGGGACGAAACCCATAACAACGTGTTTCAAAACCGATGAAAATTCATGTTCAAATTTCCTACTTAAACCACCTTAACGTGAAAGAGCTACAAAAACACTATACATCGGAGGTTTTCTGCCAAACACAAGCCGCTCAACGCGGTCAGATCGGCAACCGAAGCTACGTTTAGTATCGCGCCGTCAGATCGGCAACCAGAGCTACATTCAATATTCCGCCGACGGATCGGCAATTGAAGCTACATTTACCATCGCGCGGGCAGATCGGCAAACGAATTCGGTATTCCTGCGTAGCTTCGGTTGCCCGTCAAGCCGTCGTAGTAGCGGCGAGTTCGGCAGAAAACAGCCGGACCAGTTCCATCCGTACGTCCCACTAACCTGATTCTCGGAGTTGAGTAGCTTGAGTTGTTCGTTGATGAGACTGTACTTGGTGCTCTCCTCCTTCCTGAGGGCGCGTTCCTTCTTAAGTTCGGGGCTCCAGAATGTTTTAATGCTGTGCATAGAGCTGCCGAGTTTCTGATTAGTGAGCTCAAGTTCCTTCTTAAGGTTCCCAAGCTCTCTCTGCAGGTCGTTATTCTGATGCTGAAGTTCGCCAATGTAGCTTCCGCCGTCGCGCATTAGGTGAGGATTGGGACTCTGGCGAGCGGACCGGGACCCGTATATCTCGTCGTCGAGATACAGGCCGCGTTCGCGGCTCCTTTCGCGTGGTTCGCGAATCGGCACGAACTCTCTGTCGTGATCGAGGATACCGGCCGAGGCGCGATCGAGGCTAGTGTACCTCGCCGACATACCGGCCGAGGCCGACATCGCGGGCCGCGAGGCGCTTCTCGATCTGTGATGCCCCCCGCCCCCCGTCGACATGCTCCGCCCCCGTTCCTCCAGCATCACGGGGCTGCCGAGGTCCTCGTCTCGCGAGTAATACGGACTCCCCAGCTGGTGGTGGTGATAGCTACCGTAGCCCAGGTGCTCCGGCGAGTTGTTCCCGCTTCGCGTGCCCCGCTTACGACCCAGCGGGCTGCCCCGACCGCTCGCGTAGTTTCGCGACGGACTTCGGTCGACCGTCGGTAGCTCACCGACCCTCCGACCGCTTCGCGGCGACCGCGTACCCCCTCCGGGACCGACAACGCCGCTCCCGCCAGAGTAGGGATCCCGCGACATTTGGGACCGCCGACAACTCAACGACTCGCCTCCGAGTAGCTCTCGAGTGGGAGTGAGGCGGCTCGGACTCGCTCAGACTCGCGCGACACTTGCTACCCTCTAACTAGCCGCTTCCGGTCTCGTTAAGCTCGCGCCATCTTCCAGACCCCCCCGACTATCTGTGTCCTCTTTATCGTTTCTGGCCCGAAATCGAACGCGGGATTCTTCGATATTCTCCACGAGAATTCTTTTTACCTCAATACCTTGGGATACTTTTATTATACATATTATTATCAATATCCAGTTCGTTATTTTACCAGCAAGATTTTTCACTACGGACTTCGTTACAATAAATATTATCCGCTTATACTGATTTTTGTATTATTGTTATTTTTTTTTTTTTTTTATTTTTTTATTATATTCTCTCATCCGCGATAACTTTCAACTGCGCACGATCAATCGTTATACTATTAAAATTCTTACTATTTATAGTGTTATTATTATATTATTCAACTGTATTGTACATGTATATAATTTTTATTGCAACCGACGCGCGTAACAATTACAGATTTATCATCGCGATTCAACCTCGCATCATGCGTCACGAATACTTTCCAGATTTAACGATCAATTGTTTTGTTTTCTTTTTTTCGGTTTTTCGATTCCAAGAGACAGTGTATTGGTGTACTCAGGTGTGTGTGTGTGTGTATGTGTGTTTGTGTTTCTGTGTACGTGATTTTGAGAAGAATGAAGAGAAGAAAAATTAGTAATTCTCACCGATGAAAACCACGATAGACAGATACCAATTAATCGGTGTAACAATATGGTGATGATTTATTTCGATTACACCCCTACCGTGTAGCTATCCAAAATATGTATATACGTGAGGCAGTAGCGTTTCGTGTCGATGTTTAATCAAATATAATTTTACTATACAAACGAGCGTTATTGTTGTTCTTATAATAAGAATTATTATTATTATCATTAATTTTATTATTACTATTATTATTATTATTATTATTATTATTATTATTAATGTTCCGAATTACATTACGCCAGCAATATATGTCATCTTCTCGAAAAAGAGATTCATCGCCCGTTTTAAGGAATTAAATTTTTTTTGAATGAAGTTTCTTTTTTCCTTCTATATAAATACCGCTTCAGAAATACTTCCGCACTGTGGTTTATATGTTTATTTTTTCATCAGCAGTCGGAAACAGTATATAGAAAATTAAAGTTAGGAAACTCAGATCGCGTTTACTGGAAATTCCGTATATGAAGACTGTATTATTATTATTGTTACAGGCAGTCCGCAATTGATGTGCGGCACAAGATTTTTATCCCCTAGGGTATGTTCGTGTATTTTTCTTGTCGAGTTTACTTTTTTTTGTGAGGAAATACGTGGGATTCCGCCGTTGTGGTACAGGTATAGCTTGCTATTAATAGAGACCCTTGTAGGTTAAAACTTGACCGAAATGAACGTAATCGATAGTGTAGTAACAATGATAATAATTTTACGAGAAACGTTTCGAAAACGGTATACAAAATACGCAACGCGTAAGTTTTCAAATGTACTTAATTGGAATTGATGCGGATTTAGGAAGAAGAACCGTAAACGGATTTATTATCCTTCTCTCAATTTCCTCTTCTTTTTCTATCTTACTTCTTTCCTTCCTTCTGTTCCTAAGATGTACAGACGGTCGTCGCACACACGCACATAATGTTAATTGTCACTCGCGACACAGTCGATAAGAGCCGTGACAGTGTCATGTAAGAAACGGGGTTATACATCATCAGGCTCTTCGCGAAGATCGAGGATGAGGAGAAGGAGAAGGTGGAGGAGAGTTGGCCATCATCATTATCGTGACGATTCTTTTCATTTTTCTTTATGCTTCACATAAAAATTACGGATCATTAGCTCCGACACACATAGAATACTTCTAAATTCGATTAAGCTTCTAACTATACTAGCAGCGGTCAGTTTCTGTCCGTTTCTTAGGGCTAAATCTATGCCAGTTACTTATTATCGATCTCATTTTCTTCGCGGTTCCCCCCCCGACGACTGTGTTCAGGCGCTCAAACCGCCTACGATCGATAATAACGCGACGAAGAACCTCACAGCACGGCGACTACGCGCGCACTGAGACCGAACGGCGAAAATCCTGCTGCTGCCGCTGAAGCTGAAGCTGAAGCTAAGGCTGCCGCCGTCGACGCTGGCGCTACGCTCGGCGTTGTAGCTTCTTCCCTTTCAACGCAACGCTCGAACGTATACCTATAGGTATATCAGCGCTAGTCATTTGTTCGTCGGTCGCCCTCCTCCCTCAGCCCCCTTCCTCCAGACCGACGTCGACGAGTCCGTTGCTTCCGCCTCGCGGTGTGACGTTGACGCGAATCGCTCGCTAGTCGGGCGATTCGAGCGTTCGCTGCTCCGTTTCATCCACCATTCCTCCGATTCCTCGTTCCCCGGAATCCCCTGGGCCTTTTTTGTCACTCCAGCACTCCGCCACGGATCTCTTTCTCTGCCGGGCGGTCTGAATGAGCGCGGAGGGAGGGTTTCGACTCTGCATACGCGAGCGTCCCCCCCCCCCCCCCACTCCGGCGCCCCCTCTCGCACCGAATAACTCGCCCAACGGCCCCGGCGTACGACGTCGCAATCAATGAAGCTACGATTCGCCGAGCAGTGCCGTGCCGCGTCACGCGCTGCCCCGTATATTCCAACGCTCACGGCGAATCGACCTACGTACATGCAATATGTACGTCTACCTACCCACCTACGCTCAGGAGCTTCCGACGTACCCGGACCATGATCTACCCCAAATTACGACCAAGGTGGATATGCTTGTGCTTTTTGTTCGTTGCATGTTGTCCTGAAAATAGTTAACCCCGCATCTAACGTTGCTGTACGCTATTTCCCTGAAGCGTGGGAATTATTGAGTAACTATTTTTTAGCTCCATCGCAATGTCGGGTATCGCTGTATTCGTAATACTTTTTACAATCTACTTCCGGAACTGCGATCTGTGATATTGAGATTATAGCAGTTATACCCTAAATTTTATCCAGCTATCGCAGAGCGTGATGGAGAACCGTAATGCGAAAATACATCGATCGACTTAAACAGGATCAATGTTCCCTCGTTACAATGAGAGGTTTGATTATTCACAGGATTCAATTAATAAGTGTGTGATCGAGTGTGACGACGGAATCGATCTTTTCCCGTCTTCCTTACGTGGCATACGCATGTAATTTCATTCTCGCGCAATTCAAGAAAATGTCACAACTCTTTTGTTCCGTGACTATTTTCTCTGTGCGTGCGTCGGGCCTAGGTTCGCCAAAATATTTTATCATTTCTTACACAAACTAAAAACCTGATGTATTGATCGCTTCCGGCAAAGGTGTGTGTATATTCCCTTTTTCCATCCACACGTGCGAGTACCGAGAGAAGCCTGAAGGAACCCACGCTCGCGTTTTTCGTGTCCTCGTTTTCGTAGCGCTCTCTGACACGAAATACGTTTTTGGAACTAAGTTTCGAAGCGAACGGTCGGTTAAACGAATGTCGGTAACCGAGCAATTATCTGCTGTATTTTTGGCACGTAAAATTAAGTATCAAAAATGCAGTGAATGATAACAGAACACCTTGATGTAGATCAGTAGACAAAATTGAACAAATTACAAACATCCACTGTTTCCGTGATGCCAAGTACGGCAGAATGTTGGTCGGTTACCAACCGGCTCGTTTTGAAAAGAATGATTTTTCTTGTTTTCTTCCTATTTGTGCAAAAAAAAAATATAGATTCGAAACTATCTTTTCTCTCATTTTTCATATCAATTGCGTATTTATTGGAGAAAATGTCGTTCACAAATTATCGCTTGTAATAGTTATTATATTTTCACTGTTTTTGCATGTTCTCTGAACCTTTGACCCTATTTGTTTAAGATAATATTTTTTTTTCGTTGCTTATAAACAAATTTATTAAGCTACCAATTTTAAAACGTTTGTTTAGATTTTCGTTCGTATTTATTTTTTTGGTTCATATTATACGTATAAACAATAACGTCATAATTATCGCGATTAATTGCGTATTTCAATCCCTAAATTGAATATGATACGTACGGTATGGAACTTTTTCCCACCCGAATCAGTCACGTAACGCTTTTACTATTTTACTCAACGATTACGGCACCGTTCAAGTTTCATGGATTTTCTGTACGTTTACTTGTGTAACGTGTTCGAGTTGATAACGTATTTCTTAGTTTTTTTTTATACACAGGATTCTTTCCCTTTAACTAAACAATATTTTTATTACCCTATATACACAAACCGAATTATTTGCAAAACATCAGAAAAGTCGGTATTTTTTTTCTTCAGTAACTCAATAATCATTAATATTTCAAAACGTGGAAAGTTTATGCAATAATTCATATACCGTAATGTAAAAAATCGCACTCAACATTCGGCGTGGTTAATTACGAATTTGTTTTTTTTTCTTCATATTTACTAAGCACTTAATAGTTTTACAAATTGTTATTCTTTTCTCAGGAATCACAGACACTCATTTAATTTATTTATGTTTTTTCAATTCTCTTTTTCTCTCTCTCTTTTCTTCATATATTAAGATAATAAATACTCTGTTCGGAAAACTTGTATGAAACTTGAGTCATGATCGTGTTACAGGAGATTAAAATGCGCACCATACGACAGTCCTTTCAAAACATACAAAAAAAAAATATGACAGTAAATTTGACCGAACAGCAACGTTCATCAATGCATTCAACTCCCGACTTTGAGTGCATGTTCGAAAAATTAAAGCATGAATGAACACTAATTTAGAATTGATAAGCATTTTCTTCGTTTCTATCTTTCCTTTTTCAACGGAAAAATTGTTACCTCTTATTTCCGAAATGTACGAAAACAACCTGTTTACGATGCGCTCTAGAATTAATTAAATACAAACAATTGAACATAATTGGTAATTGTCACGTTAGCCAGATTGGAAATGGCCCATTGAAAGAATAGAAAATAAAGAATCTATTAATTTTTATGATGTGTGGATTTGATAAGCGCAAATGATTTAGCGTAAATTCTTTGGGCCTACAATTTTGCACTATGTATCTTATTGCGATTGGTACAAAAGGTAGTCCTTCAACATTCTTGGCAATGGCAATGAGTCGACAGCTGTTCTTTTTGTATACTGCATGATTGCGTCTCGGCAGGCACTCTGTAATGTTGACACTGAAAGAGACAAAACAGACAATTGATAAGAAAATACTAAATATACCGACGTGCACTAATTTCACAAGCTTTGCATAAACAAAACGATTGATCAGTATTTTATTTACCTCCATAAAGTTGGACTATTCTAACTTGCTTTGTGGTCCCGTAAACATCGACGACAGCATGTAGGGGTCCCATTTTATACGGAATATCTTTGCCACATGCGCCTTGATCCTCTCCGTTGATTATAAAATGCATCTCTGCTTTATCTGACCCAATTTGTGGCACGTACATAATTCCTATTCGACTTCCAGTGTCTGTTGGAAGTATGTTTTGAGACGAATCAATAGCTGACGGTCTTAGAGCAATGAATGGAATAATTCCTCGCGATGTCTGCACGTTCACACCATCCGTGATTAACTTTTGTTCAGGTGAAGACTTTCTTTCTGTAATAATAAAAATAATAGCAAATTATAGAAATTAAGGAACAACAGCTGTTTATTTCATAGGTCCTCGATAAGACTCCTAGTGAACTTAGTTAAAATTCATGCTGCCTGTTTCAAATTCTTAATACCATTTAAAAAAGGGACTGGTGAAATAGATTTTTTTTAAATATAATCTCAACGAATAACAGACGTGAAGTGATCTGTTGAACTGTAAAGTGAGATTGATCCTTCCGAATAGACAGTATTTTTCGACAATCAACAAGAAATTCATTGCTCTAAATGTTTCTGCAATACTTACCGCTGGGATTAAGATTGTCCCGAATATTGTTATGGCTTTTGGTAATGGCGAATATCCAGCTTGCCCCCATATTAGCTAGATCAGGTAGAGCGTACTGCGGTAAACCACCTCTGTCCATAGCGGTGGGATCCATCTGTGTCAGACCCAGCCTCATATGCCCGCTCCATCCTCTTTCGTCCTTTTCGATTTCGAGTAAAAATATTTCCCGAGGTAATAGTGGCTTCTCGCTGAACGTCAGGGCGTTGGCAAAACTAGCTTTTCGATAGGCAACGGTGTTGTCGTCGTAGAGTATTATATTCTCACCATGACTAGGATGAAATCTTGTTATATTGTTCCGAGTCTTTTCTGTCATGATTATCACACCTGCTTTATTCACTAATTTATAGTCTTGATTATTTGTTTTGTTTATTAACGAATCACCTTAACCTTACTAAACACAGCCGCTGATGTTCCGTAATTGTATATAATTTCGGGGGTTACATCACATTTTGACAGACAATCGTTCAGGCATATTAACTGCTGTTATTGATTCAAGGAAACATCTATCACTTATTCCCCAGTTTTCGGGCAACCGCCTATCCTCAAATATTGTAAGTGATCAATTTCTTGAATCACTAACGACTATCATACTTGACAAAGAGTTTTGATACACACACATTCTCAGACAGCACATCGAAACTCAACCTGTTCTTACTTTTTTTCATGGAGACCACGGACCTTATGGAGACCGCACTACACGCAACTCCATGTAAACAAACAGCTGCCTAAAATAAGATGGCGCCAATGTTCTGTATGCACTTTGACACACACCAAAGACAGTGGAGGGTGTACTTTCTACCAATCACATCGCAAGATAATCGATTATGGGCATCCTTGCAACCAATGACACTTCGGTGCAAAATGAGTACTAGCGAAGCTAGTGGTACAAAAAATAAACCTAACGTGTACGATGATTGTGGCAAGTTTTGTCAATTTCCTCATTTTACAAGAATCCGAGTTAGGCCGACAATCCAAGTAAAAATTGCTTAGGTTATTTTTAATTGATGAATAAGGGTTTGAAAGTATTCGTGTATAACATAGACATACGTTGTATTTTTACAGCCTTTGAAAAATAATAAAAAATAGACTGATACCCGCTCCCTGTGGTTCCTTAAATTACCTGACTTGTGACCAGATGTATTAAATATTTTTCCAATCTTCTAAACGCTACAATCTCTATAAAAATTCGTATAAAATCGTAGAAATTTTGTTCACCAGGGAATGTATAAGATAAATCATTGTTGTATTTGCGTTCTCCGTTCTGCGCTCCTATTATTGTTCGAGATTGAGTATGTATAATATTTCGGACAGGTTTTGGGAGTATGCCACAGCCTAACAGAGATTCCATGGTGTATACACAGGCTTGTAGAGAGTGTGTTATTATCTCGCGCGAGAATCCTCTCGAAGTCCGATACTTTGACTTTGCTTTGACCCGCCTTGAATTTAACGTCATTGGATGTGCCATTATTATCTCTCATTACGATCCTCGAATCACACTTGAGAATCACTTGTTCAACTGAAAACAACTGTATTTCTTTTAAAAACATGTTATAGAATATCTGTGGACCATATTGGCACTCGCTGCAGTGGATTCAAATCACTATAATGTATAACGTGATCTGAATCAAGATCCGATACAAAACTTTGATAATCATAGTGACTATTAAAATGTCTTTGAATATTCAATTTTTGAAAAACTGGTAAATGAGCTCATTGTCAGAGACAAGTGACAGTGCACTGGAACAAATAAGTGTACAATAAGGGCTATAGTGCGGTTGAAAAAGTTTTGAATTAACGAACTCAATAACGTAAAAGTCGCAACATTTTACTTTTTTCGTGTAGTTTATTCACCAGGATACACGAATATCTTACAATTAGAGAGTAGAAAATGAGATTTGTTGCGTACGATACTTCGCTGGTCAATTGTTCGCGCCTCGTAATTCGTTCACGACGGAGCGGGTGGATATGGAAGCGCTTCTTAAAAAAAAGTATCATTTGAAAAATAGAATTTGTCAAGTTTGTAACTATGGATTTGTCAATTTGGACGAGACGAATTTCAACAGCTGCAAAACACGGGTGACTGTTTTAACAGAGCCGTGGCGCTCCTACGAAGAATATCATATAAAATTGCTTTGCGCACTATTTTACGAGCACGAATCCTCATTTTTTCTTAAGAAGACAAATTTGCACTAGCCGAGCAAAAGTACTTGACAGCGCTGGGAAAAATCGAGGATCATCTGGATGAGTTGATGATAAAAAAGTCTGCTCCCGAAACCGCGTCATTCACCGTGGAACCCGCCATGAGCACACAATCGATCCTTCCGGCCATCGATTTACCGAGATTTTCCGGAAAATTCGAAGATTGGAATAGATTCTAATTTCAATTCCAGTCAATTTTTTTGTCGCGCACGGATTTCTCGAACGCATTGAAAATGCAGTACCTCTTATCCCGCTTAACCGAGGAAGCCGCCGCCATGGTCAAACATCTTCCGGTCACCGCAGACCAGTTTGAACAAGCATGGATGATACTTACTGTTAATTATGAGAAGAATCACGTGAAGAACAAAAAATATCTCGACGAATTATTCTCGATGAAACCGATGCAGTCGCAGACCGCCCCCGAGATGAGACGTATTGCGACGACTATAAAAATTCTCTCGGCCGGCCGATTAAGTATTGGGACGATCTCGTAATACATTTAACGATTTCTCCTATCGATTTTCAATCATCATATACTACGAATAGTCGGATAAACCTTTTTTAATATAATAAATTTCTTTTATTCGTTATACTTTACCATGGTTATGTACAAATCAGAATGAAATCATGATTATTAAATATCTAGTGTGTCTATACTGTACGATCGTGTACACTAATTTAAAGAAAGCGTAGCTTGAACGCAAAAGATATAATAAACTGCTTCAATAATATGCCAGCAATCCTTATACAATATATCAGAATAATTAATGAGATTGCCCGTTGGATTGCCGAATGCATGTATCGTGAAGTAAAGACTGAGAAAAATGATTCTGCAAGTCAACGATAACGCAGATAGAATAAGGATCCAAGCTAAGAATCAACACCATCTTGTTGTGGATCTGTTATAAGTTCTCTGAAGTACGAATCTTTATCTGAACTCCAAATCGAAGGATTACAAAGTTATCAACGAAAAATTTTTTTGCACACCAAATACGTTCTAACTTGACAACTGCAATGGGATTTATACATACAAGTACCACATTTCCAAACGAAATCTATTCAACTCACAAATGTAATAAATAAAAACGTATTTGGTACATTATGCATGGTCAAAATTGCTGTATCTTCGAATCGAAGTTGTAAATGGAAACCGTAATTATTATTCGAATAACGATTCAGTGTTCTTATAGTTATAGTCTATGTTACAAGATATTTAAAAATTACCACCTAAATTAGGTGTAAACATTTTTTTTTTTTTCACTTTCAACAATAAAACGAATAAAACTGTTGCATTAAATGTACATGTTATATCTTAACAGAAAATGAATATTTAGCAAAATTTTAGATTAAATCAATCCGTGATCTTGCAGGTCTTGTATAATTAAATTAATAATAAACTTAATATGTATCGTCATCTTTATAGCCGATTTTTATTTTATTTTTTTACTTAAACGCGACACGCACTTTCTTTAAGGATATAAATTGCTTTGAAACTTATTTACTGTTCTCTCAAATCAAATCCAAATTCTATGGCTTCACGTTTGCAAAGTAAACTGCAAATGTTATAGATTACTGATTTTAATTTATTGTCCCATCATGCATTGCAGTCTTTGCGTTTTAAAATCATTTTACCAATGAACGAGTTTATTCAAAAATTGAAAGAGTATCATGAAAATCAATCTTTTCGTAACAGTTGT
This sequence comes from Neodiprion pinetum, assembly GCF_021155775.2. NCBI lineage: Eukaryota > Metazoa > Arthropoda > Insecta > Hymenoptera > Diprionidae > Neodiprion > Neodiprion pinetum. The sequence continues at coordinate 37,556,801 of NC_060232.1, forward strand.
AAAATTAAAAATGACCATCAATTTGTTTTTGTCATTGGCAGAAGTCGAAAAATTTTCGTATTCGTCTTGAGTACCTGCATCAAGTTAATAAAAAAATATCAGTTAAAATTGGAGATCTCCATTTTCACAGAAAATGTATCACATTCCTAAGGATAATTTTTCAAATTCCACCAGTTCGTCTGTGCAAAAAAGAGAAAAAAAATCCAATAATAACGTTCACAATTTAAATAGTCGTACTAAAACAAACTTGACGATTACGTGGTTGTAAAAATTTTTGTAGCTTCGGGCAGGATAACTTCCTCTTCAACATCGGCCAATGTAACGGTCAAAGGTAAAATTAAGGGCATCAAAATTTCTTGATGCTGCATGACTTGCTGTGCCGTAATGGTCTCGGCTTGTCTGGTAATAGTAATAGTTTTCACATTCTGAAGTTTCATAGTTTGCGCCTGATTGCTGGTCTGAACTCTTCCCTGGTTGGTGGAGTTTTGTGCTCTGTTTTGATTTTGCAATAAGTTTTGCTTGCACCTCTTGCTGTGCGCATATCGACTTCCATTGTTATTAAACCTTCGATCACATGTCGGACAAGCGTACGGTCTTTGGCCGGTGTGGATGAATACGTGCTCCTTGAGTGATTTCAACCGTCTGAAATTCTTCGGACAATATTTACAGTGATATTTTGCTTCCCCTGTATGAGAGGTAAGGTGATTCGCCAATGTGTCGGCTCTGGCAAAAGCCCGTGAACAGTACTGGCAAATGTAAGGTCTCTCTTGCGTATGAGTTCTCATGTGCATCTTGAGATAGGCGTTTGTTGTGAAGGGTCGGGAACAAACTTCGCAAACGTAAGGCTTGATGCCATTGTGCGCCCTGAGGTGAGCGATTAAAGTCGTTGACTGAGTGAAGCTCTTTGAACAGATTTCGCACAGGAATCTTTTCGAGCTGTCTGTTTCTTTGTTTTTCTTGAAGTTCCTGTCATGTTTAGACAAATGATTTATCAGCTGTTCTTCTTTGGCAAAACGCTTGGTGCAACGATCACATTTGTATGGTTTAATCATATTGTGCTTAGCAACGTGTATCTTGAGATGCTCTCGCCTATAAAATTTCTTTGGACAAATATCGCAAAGGTATTTTTTACCTTCGTGGACCTGTATGTGACGGAGCAAACCTTTCCTAGACGTATATCGCTTATTACACTCTGTGCACTCGAGTCCAACGATGTCAGTTCTTCTTTTCCTAGTTATTTTTTCTCCAGGTTTTCTTTCTTCCACCTGTGGCTCAATATCTCTTAAATCTTCCTCTGTCAAAATGCCTTCCATAACGTGCTTAGTCCTGTGCTCCTTCAACATGTCGTTGTTTTCAAAGCTATCCCCGCAAATGTTGCACTTTCGTACTTGGTCTGGATTCTTTTCCGAACATTTGTCATAGTGTGCTTTTAATTTATCTTTGCGGTAAAATTTAACGTTGCATATGTCGCACTCAAAGTTGGGTTCCTCATGCAGCAATTGATGTCGCAACAACGATTTTTTCGTACTGTATCTTTTCTTACAGGTCAAACATTCGTGAGTGTCCATAGGCCAATCCAAACCACCGTCAAAGTCCGAGTCGTCATCGGACACGCGATCATTTACCTTGCCCACCTTTTCATCCTTAATGTGCAGCTCCATGTGTTTGGTCAGTGATTGTTTGGAAGCGCATTTTCTGCTACAAGTCGCACATTGGTATTCCTTTTTTTCGGGTGTCTTCTTTTGTGACTCCTCTCCATCATCACTGATTTCATTATCATCAGTGTTATTTTCAGTTTTAATTCTGTCAATGATCTTCTGCGCCTCTTTGGCTGCAATACGTTTTATTCGTTTATTGGGATCGTATTCTTCCCCGCGAATAACAGTTTTGTGATTCGTTGCTACAAGGTGATTTCGCAGGGTCAATTCATTTCCAAACGTTTTGTTGCATTGAGTACATTTGAAAGATTTCATTCTACCGTGTTGCTCCATATGTCGCCTCAAATGATCTTTTCTAGTGAATTGTTGGTTGCAGGATTTACATACGTATTTAGTGCCTGTGTGAGTTTCAAGATGCCTTGATAGAGACTTTTTGTGCGAATACACCATCGGACACTTAGGGCAACGCAAGCCTTTTATTTTGGAATGTCGAGTTTTTCTACGCACATAAGTTCCTTCATCTGCGTGTATACTTTCCTCCAATTCATCGACCTGTTTGATTTCAGCCCTCAGATCATCTTCTGTTAATACTCCCTCAATGACGTGTTGAGATCTATGATTTTTAAAAACTTCCAATTCTTCAAATTCCTCATTACACACGCTGCATTTAAGCATTTCGTGTTTGATCATGTGTTTTTCAAGTGCCTTTTTGCCGTTAAATCTTTCTTCACACTTTTCGCAATTATGATCATCGCTGTCTTCGTTGTAATCGGGATCTGAATCATTACTGTTATCGTAATTGTCAAAGTCCAAGGTATTCTCATCCTCGTGAAATGACACTTCTAGCGGCATCGGATCCTCTTTTCCATCTTCTTTTTCATTCTCGTGCTGCTTAAGGTGTTTATTGTATGATATTACGTATAGATATTCCTTACCGCAGTACGGACATTTGTTTGGTTGCTTGCCGGATGGAGAATGCTTCGTCTGCAACGTTACTTTTTGGGTTTTTTCAGGCACCTTTACCAGCGACATAACTTTCCTAACTTCCTCATGCGAGTGCATATGTTCCTTCAAAACGCCCTTCGACAAAAAGTGTTTATCACAGATATAACACATGTAATAAACCTTCTCGGCCTTGGTTGACTGACTCTGTTTCAAGCGAGAGCTCAAGTTGAGATTTTCAAAGTAATTATCTTCATCCGAGTCATGGTCAAGGACAGGGGCTCTCCGAGCAGATTTCCGTTTGCTTTTCCTCGTTTCCATGTGCAACAAATCCTCACATGGTGACGCTTCTGCTTTAATGTCTATCAATCTTTGGTCAAAATTACCTCCTTTCCTTTCTTCATCCGCATGTACTTCACTTTTCTCATTCTGTGGATTCCTGTTCTTCCCTGAGCTGTCGGAAACTTCAGTTGTCGTCAATTCTTCCTTCAATTCTGATTTGCGTTGTGTTACATAGCCATGTTCTTGAATGACCATGATACCGGGATCCATAACCATTTGCTCCCTAATTGATTCTTGTAGACGTTCGCTAGTCTCCATTATTTCTAAATGTGCTCTTTCTTCCTCTGCGAGTTTTTCGACCTGCAAAAGTGCCAAATGATCTTTCAAGAGTGAAGGCGCCACTTCCGCATCTTCCGAGTCATCGTGTTTGGATTCTGTGCTGAGTTGAATCTCATCTTCTATTGACTGTTCCTCTTTCTTTTGACTATTTTGATCAGTTTCCAAGTGTACCTCAACCTCGTTGAAGAATAATTCTTCCTTGAGATTTAAAGACACATATCTTTCTCGCAGAACACCATCCGCTTGCTCCACTTGCAACTTGAATTCATAGGCCATTTCTAATTTTTCAGCGCAAGAAGCACACACATGTGTAGGTAAGCCATCTCCTGGTAACATCTAGGAAGTGGACAAAACAGATATTGCAAAATTATATCTCACAGATAAGCTATAATTCAAATATTCATTATCTACCATTAACGATCTGTTTTATGATTGTGTTAATTACAGCATTGTAGATATCTAGTGAGAATTGATTTACTTATTGCATCCCTCAACCAGTGCCCTAAATGTTATTACTGGTTCCAAGACAACGTTTTAAATGTTTCTCGCTTGGTACAATTTCAATAAATAACGAAGAGATTACAGTATTTTCTGACATTGAATTCACAAAATATGTACAACTTACAGATGCCTAACTAACACGTGCTTAACTATTGACTTTTCAAGTAAATAATATGTACCAGAAAATAGAATTAAATTCAGGAGAAAATGATAATCTGCATAATCTCAGATATCAACAACTGAGAAATAATTGATAAAAATGAAGATGAAGACACCTGTTTTCAATGCCATTTTTTACACTTTTAGGTGTGATTATGAAATGTAGCACATCACACAGGGTATTTTAGTAAAAAGGAAGGTGTGAACAGTAAGTGTAGAGTCGTTTGACGTTGGAAATAACAATCTATGCTCAAATTTTTACGATGTAAACTTTCGATAGTTCGTATGCAAGTGGATTGGTTTTGAATGGTCCGTGCGTTCGCAAAGTTCGTGAGACTACGAAGGATGCGATTATGCTTTGGATCTAGAAGTGAATTTAAATATATGTGATATGAATGACAGAATACAGAAACTCTTATCGTAAAATTATAGTACACCTTAACCTGAAAATTACGTGTCTAACCTTAGCGGCGGTGAAGCTCATTGCTTTGGCAGATAACGAGGCAACGTCAGTTTCAACAAATAGGTCTTTCATTTCTGAACCCTCGAGCAAACATACTCGACATATTTCTACGACGGTTACAATGTTTTCCTCACTTTCCAGAGGTTCCGACGTATTTACCTTTTCGGCGTCCATGTTTTGTTTGGTGCCCCCAGGGCCGACACAACATCGCTATTGAGGACACCGTTCTAATGGGGTGCCAACACATGATGCTAATATATTCAAACCTTTCATTCTTCGTTCACTATGGGTATTCATTTTTATTGGTGACTTAAAAAACTGACACATAATTCTCGTAGAATCAGGTTTCAGAACATTTAAAATGCGTATAATGTAACCAAGCAAGCGTGCGAATGCCTGGATTTTCATGGACATCAAAACGGTTCTTGGTTGCCTGGTTCTTGGGCAATGGAAATGCCAAGAAAATAGATAATTCGCGTTCAGCGAGCACCAGGCAGCGCTAAAGTCCGTAGTGGGAAGTTTGTGGGGAGCCTAGTTATAGCGCGTATATTAGCGCTTCCCTGCTTCATTGCAAGGTCCCTAGATTATACAGGTCAAGACACGCGTGTTCCAGCTTTTTTCACTATAACACGGGCAAAAATGTTCTACGCGCGTTCGCCCAGAAAATATCAAACTTTCATTACCGCATTAACTAGTTTTGACCAATTTTGCTCAATTTTTTGAGGTTAAGCATTAACGAGTTGCGCCTTTAGTGTCCTGACGTTCACGAAATAAATAGAAGCATGTATATATTTTGAGGTTAATCATTGTGACAGGTCAGGAATCATAACCACACCGGGATGCCGGGTGCTTTCTATTTAGGGCGTGTTCGGAAATTGACTGAAAGTACTGTCAGTACTGAAAATGGTATAGTCCAAGTGACGTATACTGTAGATTTTCAGTGCTGACAGTACTTTCAGTCAATTTTCGAACACGCTCATAGAGCACAGAGTAACACAGTGTACAAATTTCTATTGTAACCGGCCAATCCAGGCAAAGGAATAGACCAGAAATGTTTACATGCGTCATATTGTGCTCTAAATGGAAAGCATCCATTGTCATACGAAACTTTTGGCGCATTCTCACTAATTTTTTTTGCCAATAAGTGGCTTGACCTGTCTAATCTAGGGACCTTGCTTCATTGCCATGCATTCCTATTGATCAAAAATTCAGCAAAATATTGCAGCAACATTTTGCTGCGCGTGATAATCTAGCCAAAGCAATGAAGTATATACGAACGCCTGACACAAAGTAGATAATTGTTCAGTCTGCTTAAGCAATTCTCATGGTTCCATCAAATCTCGACGAGAAGAATAAATAAAACACTAGTGAGATAGAGATGCAATATAATTATAGTCTGCCATCTAGCCCTGCGGCTTGCTTTTATCCGTCATTAACAGGCACTTTCCTTTTACGTCAATTTTCTGACTCAAAACTTAAGTGTCGCTTTGTGTCAGAAAATTGATGTAAAATGAAAGCGCCTAACATTAGGGAAATTAGGGATTTTTGCTCCTGCTCATCAACAACTAATTATACAAACTGAATTCCCTTCGTGATCCATATAGACCGTATGGACCAATGAATTGCGCGAACGTCCGTGACCACGACAATAAGCTATAAGCAGAAGCAGAAAGTACACGATTAGGATAGATTTAGTTGGCAACAATGATAAGTTTAAATCTTTCGAATGCTCACAGTTTTTGGTCGAGGTTTTCCGTTACCTATTTCACGGTCGGTTCAAGACGCCTTGTGATTTTCCTCGAATATTTTTGTTGATCAAAAGTACCTTCTACAGCATGTAATATGAGTTTCCAAAGACCGAGCGATAGAAATCCTTCTGGTTCTCGTGAGTATTGAATCTTGCCGCTTGTTTAGTTTATATTATGACTTTCACGCTCGATTATGATGGGGCGTCAATGTCGGTTGCTGGGATATGTTTCTAATGTAAGAATTGAGAACGCTGACGGAGTATTTTGTCGTCTTCTGAGTACAGTAACGAGCCTGCCATTCAGTCTATCCAGTCTGACAGTTACGGTACTTTGATGTAAATACCGGAACGCGGTTAAAAAAGTTGGATAAACTTTCTTTGGTACATCTTTGCCTCATATTGAATTTTCTGCATTGCTTGGCCTTCTCCGAGATCACCTTGACAACATTTTAATTGGTTTAATTTGTTGTAGGTGGTGCAGCGAAAGGTTTGACAGATACCGATGCTGGCAAAAGGTTGGAATTCGTTGCACCTTATCGAGATACAGGACCAAACGTACAGTCAGATTCTGCAGACAGCAGCCTAAGCAACTCCTTAGGAATCATTTATGACCGAGGTGCATGCATGGCAAATTTGGTATGTTCACAAAATCATAGTCAGTTTAGCGATATAGCAGACTCATTGTCAAGGATGAAAATCAATGCTGAAAACAAGCCCGAATGTCATTCTAACATGTCAAAAAATTCGACAACCAGAGATAAATTTCATTCAAATTCTATTATATCCAGAAATACACCAGAAGATAGTATTTACCACAGAACAGTCAATTCTCTAGCAGATACAAGGTTTTCTGAAATTTTGGCTGGTCGGTTGAATGATAGGGAACATGTTGAAGCCTCCGGAGATGATCAAAGTTTATTGAACATTGCAATTCACGAATTCACAGAGAACAATGTATCTGTAATACAGCCTACCTCGGATGGAAAGTTTGGTGAAAAAGATTCATATCTATCAGCCTCGTCATCACATATGGACAGTGAATATGAAAGAGATGCCTTAGAAAGTGAAGGTTACCGCATCAGAAATAGATCGAAATATCATGTGAATTTTACTAACGTTCAAGAACAAGGCTTGTATACTTCGGATAAAATTGGCAAACATAAAAATCGTCAACAGCCAAGGATAATATCTGACGAAACGGTGAAATTTCATGTCAATTTAGTAAAACCGCTTTTAAATAGACACGAGGAAAGCATGTCTAAGGATAAGAATGACAACATAGAAAAGAATACTACTGTCGATAATTCAGTCAAAGAGCACATGTTCATTTCTACGATCAGTAAGTCTGAACAATTGATTACTGCCGATATACGTACACCAAATTTGCGTGCTCTGCAATCTATTGAAGGCTGTCACAAGTCATCTACAAAAGTTGGTGTCAATGCAGATACCTATGGCAGTGAACTGATTACAGACATATCAAATTTATCAGCAATATGCAATTCCAAAGTGAACTCGACAGGCTACCACGAGGTAAACACTTCTAAAGCTAAAATATTCAGAAGATTGTCTCAACAATTCTATCAATCACCAACAAAATTTACGGAAGACTTGATTACGCTAATCGAAGAATCTGTGTTGCATTCTAAGCTTGAAGATGTTCATGCTTCGGATGTCAGTTTGAGCAGGCTGACAGAAGAATTCAGGAAAATCTGTCAGTACAAAAGGATTGAAGATGAGTCTGTGCCTGAGTCTGCTTTTGGCACATCATTTCAAATCTTATCTTCTCAATCAGGATTAAAAAATCAAACTGTCGGCAATGTTAGCTCCACAAATGCAGTGGCAGCACTATCGCCCAAGCATAATTTTACCAAATTTGGTGGGGGCAAGAAAGTTTATCGCAAAACGCCCAGACGAGTGATTAAACCATGCAGTATGCCAAATTGTGCCAACGTTTCACCTGGAACACCAAAAACTACTTCAGACACTAATTACATTCCTGATGTCAATAACAGTACTGCAACTTTTGAGCTCTTTGAAAATTTATGTTGTGCTAATTCACCTACTAAACAAGAACAGAGAGTTCAGATGGCGGATTTAGATGTCACTGAAATTCTGAACATGGAAGATTACATACGAAAGAGTGACAGGCAAATGGCTGCCCTTGAGGAAAGCATTCAATTTCTCGAAGAAATTGAAAATGGGGTAAAGCAGTTTTCCCACAATGAAAATGTACAACCAACCTTGAAAAAGTCTGAAGCTCAGAGTGGTACAACAGTGGTTGAAAATAATGGGCCTAATGAGAACATTATGGAGGTGAATGGAAAAGGAAATTGTCAGAAAATTGATAAAAATTGTGAAGTTCGACTAATCGAAAAACGAAGTAAATGCTTTGAGGAAGCTCGTAAAGTATTTGAACAGCAGCAGAGTTCTGTGAATGTTAAATGCGCGAGTAAAGTATCAGCTTCACATGAAAATCAATCCTTGTTGGAGTCCGTCTCCAATGCTGGATTTGTAAGCACACTTTCAGCATGCGTGGATTATTTTGATGAAATAAGGGCTATACGGAACTTTCAGAAATCATTGCAGTGTATACTCGAATGTTCAGAGGAGACTGAATCAGTCAAAGAAAGTACAGAAGATTCCAAGCAGTTGGAATATGTTGAAGCCATTATCCTGCCAATAAGAAATCGTGACAATATACCAGGTCCAAAATCGTCGGCGACTTCAAAACCAGATCCTGACCTTGGAAAATCGAATTTGATTACACAAACTCATCTATATCTGTCTGGTAGTCCAAGATCACCTAACCCTGGAGACCGACTCAAAAGTCCAATGAAAACTCGTCGTCTGTCACCTGGTGGCAGGCGTTCACCCGGCACGCAAGCATCTTCTGTATTGGCAAAAAAAATCAAAAGCCCCGTATCGCCATCAAGAAGGCAAAATTCGCATAGAGTTAAAACTAACGGGCGCACACCGCAATCGGAGATTACAACGCCTGAAAATCGAAGGATCAACTGTGAGAATAAACAAAGGGCATTGTCTGGTCGATCGAGAAATAAATCTACTGCACATCTATCATTGAAATTGAAGCCCGCAGCTAGTTCTCCCGGCCTCACAGATGTAACCAATATCAATAAACCACAGATAATACCAAAAATCGTTATAACAAATTCAACTCCTTGCGATTTTGAAAAAAAATCTGTCTGCTCAAGGAATACTTATGAGAATGTCGAAATCGATTGTAGGAAAGAACTTGGCTTTTCTGAATCAGTCACACCGAAAGTAAGGAAAACAAGATACTTCGTTACACCAACAAATAGCAACCAACCGGCGCGTGCCAAAATTACGTACAATAAAAAATTCTTCGATTTTCGAACACCGGCCAAATATAAAGTTCCTTCGAAGAGTCCGTCCTCGCCAGGAATAATGAGAGTAAATTATGACTCAGTTGAGAGTCCGGTGGCAATGTACATAAAAGGCACCGAACCGAATCTTATAAAAAATGTGAAAAGCAAGACCAACGAAAGAATGCTGACTCCACGATCTATAACTCCGAAATCAAGATCTAAGGTTAGCTCGCCGATACTTGCTAGGTCTCCACGATTGTCACCAACACGAGAGACTGCAAGATTGAAATTCGAACTCAGTCCTGCAAAAAGAAAGAAAGGAAAACAAGAGTTCAGTGACATTTTTAACACTGCGCTATGTGAGGTAAGCCTTGAGTTATACTTGATTATTTTATCACACCTTTTCAGACTTACTCTTCCAAGACCATTTTCCTGATTAACAAACTAACAAGAGATATTTTTCCTGCAAATAATTCAAGTTCAATATTGTTGCTGAATTTACTAAAAAATGGACATATGTGGCAGAATTTACATTTGAAATAAGTGGAAGCTACAATTACTTCCTTGTAGAAATGTGCATCAATATTATAATCCAATTTGTTTTTTTTTTTTTTGTCTCATTTGCGCGAAAAAGAAAATGATACTAACTTTTTGTTTTTAACCATGTGTATGTGTAACTGTTCTAGAGTGATCCTTCATCAATCATTGGTACAGAATGCATATCCAAGTCACCATTTCCAAACATCTTCTATAAACCAGCATCCTGTGTAAAAATGGTAAAAAAAAGCACAAACATGTGTAATGTTCAAAATTACAATTGTCGAATCGACTATTTTTCTATGAAGAATTTAAACCTGCTTGGTGCCTGTAAAGCAGTTTTAACTTTAATATTATGTTATCGATATTGGAAATCTCTAAATAAATACTACTGGGTATTTGCTCTTTCGCAATTTGAAATACCGGACAAATTATGTTGGTAGTTGTGTCGTAAATACGTTTGTCTCGTGGATTTTAACATGCATGCTAACACAGGGCTTTATCGTTTTCTTAACACTTTCCAAAGTATTTACACGATATTTTCTCTGTTCGGTAATAGAATGAACTATTGTGTTTCAGGTCGAAGAAACTCTACCGAAGAAACGTAGACCAAAGGTCTTGGCATCCGGAGTTGTCGCGAAGTTGATTTACCGTCATGAAGGTATTTATAAGCGATTATAAATTACACAGACAGTCATCTATACTTTTGAATTTGTTATCAGCAGTTGGGAACATATCTTCAAAGCAGTAGATTCAGTGATTCTACTTATTTTTTATCGTTTGATTGCGGTATTGACGATTGATTATTTATCCATAGGACGCCTCGAATCAACGAAACAAGCACCGAAACAAGCACAGATAGCAGATTCGCGTCGGGCACCTCATTTCGACACAACAAAGAGTTCGTCACAAGATTCAGGAGATATATCTGTGCTGCATCAAAGGCACGCCACGAAAACGAATTATTTGATAAAGAAGAAATGAATACTCCGTTACTTTATTTTATGTCTAAAGATGCTTTACTTTTGTTTATTTTAATTATTAATAATTTTGTTTTTAATTACTTTATTCGCGTCAAATTTATAATACAGATATATGAGTCGGTACTTCGCCATCATTTGATTTATATTACCAATTGTCCAAAAATTAAAAGATACTCAACAATCTTGATTACGTGATAGGGTTTCAGTTTTATTAGGTTACTCTAATGTTGTAAAAACAACAATTTTTGAAACTTTACGTAATTGAAAAAGAAGAGATACTGTCATGATACTCGAACAAATTATCTGATATATACATTCCGTTGTCATACATTCCATAAATATTTTATTATTTTAACGTATAATATAAGCATCTTGTTATAACTCTATATCACGTATCATAAAACTATTTCCAAGTTACCTTATTTTCATTTATTAAAGTTTTACGATTTGAGTCGCATGCAGTAAGCAAGTATGTAGTACAAAAAGTGTAAGAAATATACTTGGGAAACGGGACCCTCCATATTTTCTGATTGTACTACCATTAGTGCGGAAGGTAGCGTTGAAAATGAAAAACTCATAATATGCCGGCTGATTTTGATATTGATAGTTCATCTCGTATAATTAATCAGTTTCGATCTTTAGTTTTTTTTCTTAGGATCAATATTTTAGGACCTCACCCGTTTCCGCACTACCGCAGGAATAGCGAGTTCCGCTACTTTTCGTTTATTCTTAATGAAGGTTCATCAAAGAGCCTGGCAACTACTCCTTTGCAGCTATAAGTAATACAAGTTAAAAAGACAAATATTTTCTAAATTTTAATTGTATAATCGAAGTAAGTCTCATAACAAACTATCTCCATGAATCCAAGTAATATAATATGTGGATACATGTATAATAATTACTATAGTAATAATTTTTTCAAGTTTTATAAATTTTCATAAATGTTTATCTATCAATAAATGGTGGAATATACATGTACAATTTGATTCGTGATTACCATATTACCGTTGAGTTTATTATCCGGTGATTAGCGAACCGTGTTCTCGAAATCTGCTCTATTAAAATGCAGAAATATAAAGCCGAAACGGTTGTGAAATACATATTTCCGAAACATTTATTATTCATTAATTATCAAGAAAAATACATGCATATAAGTTACTTGGTATTTCAAAACTTTTACATACTCGATGTAATTATTCTTACATCGCGATTTGTCAAATTTATATTACGGTTATATATATAATAATTGTGCTCATGTAAATCCGGAATTCTAAACTTTACAATTAGATTCAGTCAATTATTCGTGCGCGTACAAAATATATGTATAACAATACCTTACACTATGTGTATATTATGTATATACCTATAAAATAAATTATTAATTTAGGAATCTTCAAATAAATGGAATTAAAATTCAGTACTGCAAAATTTGATGTGCTCTACAAATGATGAAGTAGGGTAAAATTATCCCGTTTCTAGAAATATTGTAAATTCATTATATTCTACGGCACATACGTCAATATATGTATGTAATTATTGACTTATTTGAGGGCAATTTCTATTGTACTAGTTTCGTGTTAAAATTGAAAAAGTCTTATAATCATCGGTAATCACAATATTTTAGTACCTAAAATAGTACCAATATTCAAGAAAGTACAAAACTATCGACTATTATTTTTATCACAGATATTAAGTTTGCATTATAAACTTAGGCACGAAGTTTCGGATATCAGGGAAAGTCGATCGACGGAGTAAATTATCATTCGTTGGCTGTTTCAGTTAAACTAATTAAGATTTGTGAAAAACTCAAATTCATTCAAAGGTCATTTTCTTTTTCTTCCAGCTGCGTTTCATGTCCAGTTTATGTCAATGTGCTTAATTTTTCATTCGATAGGTCTAGATTAACATTATTTTTTGTTTTTCTCTTAATGTACCGATTTTTCGTTATCAAGCAAGCTTGTGCACGCGATTATTTATCGATAAGAAAAGCTGCATGGTAGTTCCGCAGATTGTTTGATGTTATAAATCACGGAACTACGTTTCCTTGGCTGCAGGTAAGACGGTAAAACTCCTTCTTCAGAGAGTCGAATATTTCAGAGTTTCGCAGGAACTCATATTGTTCGAGTTCCTAAAAATTCGTAATTACTGATTATCGACTGTAAACAATACAAATAACCGATGCATAAATTATTCGAGAGCCGCTAAACTTACGGAAAGTATTTGATCTCTCTTTAAATGGAAATGAGTTGCTATGACATCTTCAAATCCAGGTGTTGGCTTGCGCATTTGATCAATCATACCGAACTGTATGTTGTTTGTTATTAATACTTCTTTGGAAATCCTAAAAATTTATGAGTAGAGGAATGAAAAATAATTCCAGTATTTTCAGTTCTGGCGTTAAATACTCGAACCGGCCGTTGGGAAGTAAATTGAACGAGTACATTATATCAACAAAATATTGCTTTCTCACCCTGATTCCTTGCCGCTTCTATATTTCAAATATTCACCAGATAATCGAAGAGGGAGATATTTGGTTTGGATGAACGTTAGCACCTGAAATTAAACAAAAATTTTATTACCATTAAAATATCGAATAACCAGTGATCATTTTTTTAGATTTCCCGAAATTTATTTTATCTGGAATAAATATCGAAGTTTTTTTATAGATTCATTTTTAATATTTAGAAATTAAAAGATTCGTAGATTTTCCCACACATTCACGATAATATCAAATTAATCTTAAAAGCTGAATCAGCTTCAGAGTCGATCGTACAAATACAATCTTTCAATCCTTAGTTTCACATGTCAGGATGGCCGAGCGGTCTAAGGCGCCAGACTCAAGGTTCAACCTTCTCAGCAATGCTGAGTGTTCGAGGCTTCTGGTCCTCTCTGAGGGCGTGGGTTCGAATCCCACTTCTGACAGCTACTTTTTTTTTTTTTTTTTTGTTTTCTTAAACTGATAATTATACATCAATAAATTCTTTAATGCAATTCAAAATAACTTGACAGAAGAAAGAAAAATGGACTCTGAATAATAACCTTCTACACTGAGAAAGATTTCGTTTGTTACGGTAACTACAAAAATTGAGTAAAACAGGTATCGTTGAAAAAATTGAATATTGTTGGAATTATGAAAAACGAGGTACGCGTAACCATTTTGCGTCTAGGAATAACGACGTTAATAATTGTTGTACTTTCTGGCAATAACTTTGTTCATGGGTTGGAGTTCAACTTGCGGAACATACTTCTACACGTTTTTAGTTAAATTAATTCCAATGTTCTACAACTTTTTACGTATACTCAAATTTTCACACAGATATCCATTGACCTGGACGGCATGGAAGTGCCCTACTTTCGTACGAATTGAATCAGCACGTGTTTATCTGTCGACGTACTTTTGACCTTCAGGCAAAGAATAGTCCAATATGCGTCAATCAGCATCACGATGAAACTATTCCATTTGTTTTTTGTGTTAACTTTAGCAGCGCAGTGACAAAAAATCAATGCAACCACAAACATTACACGTCTGTGCAGCATGTATAAATGCATCAAATGGATCGACCTTATTTTTTTCCATATTCCTGAAGAGTATAGAGCATGGAACGTTGAAGTTAAGATTATTGCGATCATCGATGGAATTCCTAAGTACGTTATTAGACTAATGAACATTCAGCGGACGTTTTCTTTGATTAATTGTCATCACAGCCCTAGCAGGTGGGTAAAATAATCAAACATGTATTAGTAGTGAACATAACATTGAAAGCCGACAATCGATTAACAGAGACAAGTTTTACTCTTGCGCGAAAACAGGCCTTCTTACTGTCTGCTGGTAAACCATCAAACCCATCATGGGGTCCGCCAAAAATGCATGGGAAATCCAAGGTAAGTCGGATCACTGCAATTGGGTGTAAAATATGCTATTGATACTAAACGTGCCGTTGATTAAACGTATTTATTGTGACGAAAAGCGTGAGCGTAAATTTCCTGTTTATAACCGAATGACGTTCTTTTAATTTCAAGATTTAAAAACCGCCGAACCGCGGGAAGATTTCTATTCCGCACTGACTCCCGTGACGTATTTTGGTCAAGTTACTGGAATTTTTCCACTAACCATAAAAGGAACCTTTGATAAAAGACACTATTCAAGGAGTTACGTGGTGCTGATATACGGAATGGCAGTTTTTGTTACGATAACGGGAAATCAACTGCTGTGGACTACTGACATCACAAAAATGCATGGAGTTAATCACTTTCCCGTACAAACTAAACCATGAATTTACTCAATAGTATCCTGCACTAAACTAAAATCACCCCATACACGTTCAAATCTGATTTCTTTTTACGTTCTGCTTCCAGACTGTCAAACTACACGGCTATACAAATGGGTTTGAACATCATGTTGATATTGGAGACATCGATGATGTTCGCAATATTGACATCTATCATGCTCAATACAGAAAAGGTATTTCCGATGACGCGTGCAACTTGCAATAGAAACTCGTTTACTATTCTGTGTACACAAGCCGTGAACAATGATTATAGTTACTAAATGCGCAACGTTTTCAGTTCGCAAATGTACTTGACACTGTCAAACACCAAGGCACGATATTCCGGAAGCTCGGAATTCGACTGGACTACGCAGCAGAAACGAAGCGGAGTTACATCAGATTGGGAATATTTGCATCAATCGTTTTTGCGCTTCATTGTTATGAATTTTTCTATAATTCAGCTGTTTTAAACTGGCAGTAAGTACGGTACTTGACACGTAGATCGAATGCAAAAGAATATTTTCACTGCGGTTGAGTTTTGTGAAACAACATTTACTTTTTCAGCTACAAATTTTACTGCCTGACACGGACGATCCCCGGTATTTGGAAACACGCTAACGCATATCTGTTTTCAGAGATAATTTATCTTCTAAGCGAAAGATTCAGGTCTCTCAACGAAAATTTGATGAAAATGATCGAGGAGATCAAAGATTCACGATCCGAGGTGATTATTCATATCGATCGGTTTTGTTTATAGCGAAATAAAAGAACTTGAGTTACGTCTCTGCGTTATTTTCAGACAATGTCTTGCGGTAGTTGCATAACATCGGTGAAAGTTCGTTCAATGGCTACGTTGCATGGGATTTTGAGCGACGCGGCTCTGAAAATTAACCAGATATTTGGATTAAACATAGTTAGTCTTCTTCGTTACTTTTTGCATTTAAATGTACAGTCGATCGATCGCAAAAGAATCCTATCAACGATTTTTCTTGCAGGTTGTAACAGTCGTTCATGTTTTGATAAATCAGACAATTTCCTTGTACTATATTATTCGAAAAACAAGAGATTCGAACTACGAATATATCGAAGTCGTCTCATCCGTCATCGCGGGAATTGCTAACTGCATGGACGTTTTTCTCGCTGTTCTGATTTGCAGCATCGCAGAAAATCGGGTGAGATTTGGTTGCATTTATCGACAATAGCCGGAATTTAGTATGAATTTTTGTCTCACAGGCTAGTCTCACGGGGAAGCTGATTCATAACTTGAAGTTTGACGAGATGGATACGAAGTTGCATAACGCGGTTGGTAACAGGTTTTGAATGAAACATGTATTCAAACCAAAATTACTCTCATCAATGTTTTGTCGAATAATAGGAAAAGAATTATTTGAAAAAAAAAAATGAATATTCATATATTTCCAGATTCAATCGTTTTCATTGCAGCTGCATCATCAGAAGATTCAGTTTTCCGCTCTCGGTTTATTCCCATTGAATCCAACTTCCATTCAGTCAGTGAGTATAAGTAGCTATGAATGACAGCGGAATGGATAATTTCTCGACTTATACATTTGATCGCGGTTATTGATTTTTAGATCGTTGGAACCCTGACAACATATCTCATAATTCTCGTACAATTCGATGTGGCAGTGCCGTATGGCACAGAAATGTCGAACGGAACGACCAAATCACTCACATGAAGTTGGTACCTACGGTTAATTTTTTAAATGTGTTAATAAAATGTGAGATTACATCCATTGCATGACTTGTTTAGTGCCAATTCCGATAAAAGTTAACAGACGAGCTCAATACGCAATTTAGTAAAAACACTTGAGCATAATCGATATCGTTCAATCTTTCAAATTGACCTTTCTTACTATAGCAGAAAAAAAGAAACATTCAATTCCACGCATTGACCATCACCACGTGTTGGTTCCAATGAAAACAAACATTGTTGACCAGTACTTATGGTGTCATTGTGATCATTAATAAAATTCTCATGTAAACTATCAGACTGATGAATGTCCGGTAGACATATAAGAATGGCTGATGCTTATCGGACTTATGGAAAGCAGGTGTGCGAAATAACGCAATGTGTAAAAGCAACATCAATATCCAATAGTTACGCATCGGTATGAAGGGATCTCACTTCCCATCCGAGTTACCTGGTTTCAAACCGAGTGCAAAGTGGCGAAACACCATCAAACCAATCATGGTAGTGGTCAAAAACGCATGGGGTGATCATGGTGAGTCTGACGTCATTGGTTGCGAGATATTTCGGTAGCACTTCTTCCTTTAACGTTGATTTATGACGATATCATTGCTCCTTCAATTTCAAGATGCGAGAACATCAGACTCAGATTTTTACTCTCTACTGAATCCCGCTGCTTATATCGGTCTGGCAACTGGAACATTTCCACTGACGTTAAAAGGACCCTTGGGAGGTAGAAAATACACAAGTTACTCGGCGATGATCTACGGTGCGGTTGTATTCTCTTTGGTAATCGATGGTTTGTTGTTACGGACGAAGGAGACTCACAAAAGGAATGAAAAGTACGAAATCGGGCATCTTCTCATTAACGAAGATGCGACGTGATTTGTAATCCCCAATAAGTCACTTCGATGTCTCGCTTACAGATTCAGGGATTACACAATTATACTGATAAGTATACACTTCGAATTGACATTCGAGATACTCCTTGCGTCTGCCATATTTGCATCTGTCATGATTACCAGAGAAAAGGTAACTTCAGGAGTACTTAGATCATGCAATAAACGTTAGAAATTGTGCATATTACAAATTGAGCCTATTCTTAAGTTTTCAGATGTAATAGATACTGTAAGACAGCAGGAAACTATACTGCGGAATATTGGAAGTCGGCTAGATTACAGAGCCGAGTCTAACCAAAGTAACATTCGCCTTGGAATATTTTTATTCACGATTTTCACTTTTTATCTCTATGACTTTTACTATCAGTTTGATTTTAACTTGGGGTACGTATTATTTTATACACATAATATACAATATCCGTAAGTCTAGTGGAGTTATGCCTTGTACTGTGAGAACTGATATTTTAATTTTGAAGCTCACCATTAAACTGGTTCGCATGGATAAGCCCGAACATTATACAAAACGCGTACACGTTTCTATTCGTCGAAGTGATTCTTATTTTAAGGGATCGTCTCAGTGTGAAATTTTCAAAAAATTGTTTTTTTTTTTTTGCATTATCGTATAGTATACACTGTTCTAAACATTCTCTCAAATTTTTAAATCGAAATTCAAATTATTACGGTCGCTACAGCGTTTCTTGTAGAAAGGGAACGGGTTTTCTACCTGCGCGAGTACTAAGGTGCTTAGGTTCTATAACCTTGCAGAATAAACTGTCCAAGCATTTCAGTTCCTTTTGACATCTACCACGGATAGATGTACGAGAGAAACCCCCAAGAAAAAAATCAAGACCTGGCATCGCCGATTGATCGTAAGTAAACGATTTATATAAACTTTTCCAACTTCAATCTTTAAACGCGTTTTTCTCAGAATGGTGTTTTTCAAAACGGTTTCCACTCTCAAAGGAAGAGTTTTAAAGATATCTAGTTCCAATTTCGGGAGAACATTTTAAACGTCATTCTTTATCGCGCTATGGAAGCTTTTTTTTTTTTTGAAAACTTCCTATTTTTTTACGAAAAACTGTCGAAAAAAAGGGCCACATTCGACACTTTTTGTTCAAACCGCCGCCATTTTGTCAAATTTGAAAAAAAAAAACCCTCCATAGCGCGATAGCGACTTTCCTACAGATCAATAATCTTTTTGAAATTTTTTTTTCAGATCAAAATTGCGGCCGTCATCGTGGAAACCGTGCAGCACCTTTTTTTTTCACGTGAAATTACAACAATTTATACAACAATGATGCACTCAATAAATAAACTTTAAAAAAATCATTTTGTATTCTTCATAAACGTATTTATTTATGAAAAAAAAAACCGGACCGATTAGTTTATGTGAACATTAAAAAAAAAATTCGCGAAAATCAGTGATTTTTCGGAGTGTCACACTGAGACGATCCCTTAAGGAAAAGATTCAGGATTCTGAACGATCATTTGAAAAAAATCACCCAAGAGATAAACGATTTCCCTGCATCGGTGGTAAAAACTATTCCCCAGATTTTATAAAACTGCAATTCGGCCGATTAATATTCTCAATGATCTACTTATTTCTGCTGATCGATAATGAAAAAAAAAAAACATCAATACTCGAAAATTAATTTCATTCGATTGATGCGTACTTTATAATTTTCCTGGCTAACCTGAGGTAGATAGCAGAACATACACCGTAAAATACAACCATAAATAATAATGAACTTGGAATTTTGATATTTAATATTGTTAGTGTGACTACAATTAATGAATTTTACAAGTTAATAGAATTATTGTTGAAACCGAACTTAAGAATCGATCAAAATAATTTGTTGATAAATGTGTTTTAATTATTTCAATGACGCATTATGATAGTTGGCACGACTCGAAACAATGCAATTTCTATAGCATATGAATAATTAACAACAAATCAAAACTATTCATCTCGACAAATTTGATCTTTTCCAATTCGATTCTGCTAGGGAATATATGTAAAGAGTGAAAGAGTGAAAATTGAGATTTCAACCGAGCGACAAGAGTGTTTAAAGCGATAAATTGTTTTCATACACTCTGTAAATTGACTTATCGACGAAAGTCATCAAATACCGCGCGTCGGGCGTCCAGTTTTTTCATTTGAGTACACGGACACAATCACACGGATTTCTAATAAACTGTAGCCGCTTTATCAGAAATCTCTCCAAATTTTGTGTGCTAAAATTTCAGGAAGTTGAATATTTCATCGGTTTGATCTTTTCGCTTAGTCTGTAATTCGTTGATGCTCCCTTTAGAAAAGCACAGTAAACCTACAAAGTCAGTTCGAAAATATTTACGACGGGTGTTTGATAGACGGTAAGTTGCAAAAAAGTCGTAGCTAAGAGTAACTGAAAAAATAAATATTAGATATTTTGAAAGTGATGCATGTAATATAAAATAACGACGTGATCTGAATTATTCTGACGCTGATGTTTAACCTGATGACATATCAGCGTTATTGATACGTAAAAGTGAAACGGGGAAATGGAATAATAGAAGCATTGAAGTTTCACTCACGCGACAAAAAAAATTCGAATTATTCTTGTCTTTGACCCTTACCGAATGACCGTTTAAACTTTAATATTGTAGCTTTTCAGCTGGCTCACAGCATATCCTGCCAAGGATTACAGAAGTAAAAGGTGGAGAAGTTTGAGATACGTTGCAGAATATACACTGGCAGAGAATTATCGAAACGAGCATGAAACGTGTGCAAGATAATGTTTGGAGTGTCAAAGGTGAGTATGACCTTGAAAGTATCAATAAAGAAACATACTCGCCATGATTTCGTTTCGTGGACAAAGAAAGCGAAGGGTGTTCAATCACGCCAAACTGATTGATGCGAGCATCGTTGCACATTTTTGGTGTCATTTTCATCAATTATCAGTTCAAATTAGTGTCTGATGAGCAAGAATCACCCGAACTGATGCTGTTACTTGATTGTTTGTCTAATTTCAAGGTTCGAAGAAACCCGATTTGGACTTTTATTCCGTACTAAAACCCGTTACGTACTATGGCTACGTTACCGGGACATTTTTGTTGACATTGAAAGGGCGGATTGGAGCAAGAAAGTACTCGACGAGTTACGTTGCCATCATCTATGGAGTAGTTATTTTCTCCCTGATCATGGTAGGAAAGATCAGCCAAATACAAGACGGCAATGCAACGCAAAAGTACATTTCATTATTTGTTACTACTCAAAATACCTAATTCAGATCATTACATAGACCAAATGATACGTTGGTTCTTAGTATTGATTACGAAATTTTGTCTCCAGCTTGAAAGTCAACAAAGTTGTGACTACAAGTCAAGATATGGTGATCGTAATCAGCCTTGTCTCGGTGGTTGCAATATTTTCGTCTCTTGTACTTGGCAAAGAGAAGGTATTTCCAGTGGCGCTTGTGACGTAGATGATATAATTCGTTGTATTCCATCGTGATGCTTGGTGGACGATTTTTTCAGTTAGCAACTGTCCTCGACGACATCAGGAATAACGATAAAATATTGGACCAAATTGGAATTCGACTGGACTACGCGAAAGAATTCAAGCGGAGCTACGTTCGCCTGGGAATATATGTATCACTCATTTTAATAATTTCAATGCTTCAGGATTATTCTAACAAAGAGTTATCCTTCAGGTGATTACTTCAAATATACGAATGCAACGAGAATACTTGAATGTGAATGTGGCTGGCTGCTGGTACAAATGAGAAAATCAAGTTTGTTACATTTTTTTGCAGATTTCTAAGGTCCCGGTTGATTCCTAAATTATCTATGATTTGGACAAGGGCTTGCACATATTTATTCATAGACGTGATTCATCTACTGAAGGAAAGATTTAGGCTTCTCAACGAACATTTTATAAAAGTGACCCAGAGAACACAGGAATCTGGATTTGAGGTAGAAGACATCAGGTCATTAAACAAAAGAGTCATATTTAGATAACGAATGTTACCTCGAAATTTAAACATTTTGCATCGAAGTTGTGAATTGTTTTTTTTGTTGATTTTATTCGACAGAGCATTAAAACAAATTTTCCGCATAATTTTCAGACAGTATTCAGCAGCTGTAGAATTTCGGCGAAAGTCCGTTCGATTGCTTTGGCGCATAGGAATTTGTGCAGATCGGCAATGGAACTTAATCGGATATTCAGTGTCACGATAGTAAATCTTTAACACCTACGTTACTTTTATAATTTATACATCACAAAATTCGTTTGTCCGCGAATAATAGTCATATTTTTGTACAGGTTGTTGCGCTTCTTTATCACTGCATACGCTTGCTAGTTTCCTTCTACTTTATATATGGAACAATCACCAATCCGGCTCTCCAGCACGTTGAATTAGCTCTACACCCAATTTCTAACGCATTGACGAACTTGTTTCCGATTATCCTTTTAGTAGCGGTTTGCACCTTGGCAAAGAATCAGGTGAAATATGTGTTGGTGTGAAAAAAAAGTTTTAAACGAATCGCATCGTCATTTAAGTCGAATGGAGTCACAATACTTTGCGACTTTTCGTTTTCAGGCTTCTTCGACAGGAAACCTGATTCATGAGTTCAAGTTCAGCGAGCTCGACTCAGTGTTGAATGATGCGGTACGGAATACGATTTTTATGCGCGTATCAATCTTTGTCTGCAACTTAACTTTCTGTACGGGGTTTAAACGACGAAAACTGTTATTGTTATTAAACCTGGTTATTCGGCCGATAGTTGGTTTGACCGGTTAATTCAGTTGCTTTGCTTATCGTCAGGCAGTGAACTGAACCCTGGGAATAATCGACGAGTTTATTCCATTGTTACATAACGTACTATTACTTTCCTGTCACAATCATTGTTTCGAAGATGTTTTTCATTCGGTTTTCTTTCTTTCGGGGTTGACAGTGACTAGTGAATTATGCAAATTATGTAATTCAGTAGCTATACGCATAGTAGAGAACAATGTGATAGTTGTTATGATTTGCGATGAATAATCAACGAGCATAATAGCCTGATGGTGACAATATTATGCTTTCACTTCCAGATTCAATTATTCTCGTTGCAGCTGCATCACGACAAAATCGAGTTCACTGGACTCGGATTATTTCCATTGGATCCAACTCTCGTTCAATCAGTAAGTAATGATTATTAATCATTCAAAGCAACCTAACGTGTCGTTATGTTATATTATACGTCGCGTTCGACGGTGAAAAACTTCCGTGAAAGAGAGACAGAATTTCCCAACCACTTTTGATCCATTGTTTAAATTGCAGATAGCTGGAACTGTGACCACGTATCTAATCATTTTGGTACAATTCGATACTGCAACGGAGAATGTCAAAACGTCATGCGAAGAAGCGGCAAACGAGTGACTCACATTAAGAGCAGTTTCGATTAATTGCGTTTTAGTGAAAGAGTTTTGGTAACGCAACGAGACGTACACGGTAGATTCGTTTAATCTTATTCTCCAATGACTCACCTTATTCACGAGGTTTATCATCTTCTACAGTCTCAATGATACGCTGCAATATTGTACCAAGGTTCGTTACGATCAATAAATAGCGACTGAAATTTACAAAATTTGGTTTCATCAAAGAGCCTAGCTGAATAAGCATATCAAACATGCCCCCCAAGATTTTCGGCGAGAATTGGAGGCAAAAAATGAGTCATCCAAAGAAACACACTTCCATCAAATTCGATCCCTCCCACCTTCCTATTCAACGAGGGTTGAAAGATGGAGCATGTTTTCGTTTTTCATTTTTATTTTCGATCATGTTGAAACTATCGTATTGCAAAAAATTAAAAACGTGGAGCTGGGCAGAATACTTGAAAAAAAATTTTCAAAATTCTGTGTTGTATGTCAAGTGTTTGAGCAGCCACCCGAAGTGAAATGACTCTCGCCTTTTGGAGTCGGAACAAACAATATGAAAAATCACGGCGCGAATCCAAGAGATCGAGGGGAAAACCCTGGTCGATTTGGTGCGGAATGCCTCACGTCTAGTGCAAAATCGAACAGTTTTAACGGGCGGAGACATCGAAGTCAAACCAAAATGGCGAAGGATCCGGCAGGCGGAAAGACGAAAGTACGACCCGCGATGCTCGATGCCAATATCTTATGTGCAGACCCGATTCGCTGACTTTATCGATTATACCGTTTAGCGTTTCTCAAACTGAAATATACCAGGACGAGTAAGGGATTTTCGGGTTCATGTACGGATAAATATTCGAATAGTTTGCAACTAAAAGCTATTCGTTTCGATGAATTTCGCCATTTTTAGTTTGATTCTGTAAGTAAATATCTATAGACTAGGGAACAAATATTGAGATTTTAATCGTGCAAGGAAGGAATATAAAGCGACACAGTTTTTTCATACACTACAAAGTACAACGATCTATCAATGGAAGTAATCAGACAACGCGCGCTGGGCGTGTAATTTTTTCACGTGAGTACAACAATCAAATGTTTTGTCATTGCAGACATTTTATCAGTAATCTCGTGAGCTTTTCTGTAGTACAATTCCAGGAATTTCAATATTTCATCGGCTTCCTTCTTTTGGTCCGTATTCAATTCGTTGCGGGAAAGTGTTTGAACAGTTTCAATCACATCAGTGAGTCTGAGCTCATTATCAAACTTATTGGTGTCGTGAATGCAGCCTTTGGAAAGGCACAAGATCCGCCAAAAAACTAGAGTTCAATATTGCGTGATAATATAAGCTTTCAAGTTTTGACTACGTGACAGGACGCAGGAAATTCAAGTTATTCTGACATCCTACCACGCCACTGAGGAACCGTACGATCTTGAATTCCGGGTTTTCGTTTGCCTCGAAGATAATCCAATGTATACATAGCACGGCACAATTGGCCATTTCGAATAAGCTACAATCGTCCGGTTTCGGAATATTTTGCCAGGGATTACAAAAGTATAAGGTGGAGAAGTTTGAGATACGTTGCAGAATATACACTGGCAGAGAATTATCGAAACGAGCATGAAACGTGTGCAAGATAATGTTTGGAGTGTCAAAGGTGAGTATGACCTTGAAAGGTATCAGAAAAGAAAAATACTCGCCATGATTTCGTTTCGTGGGCAAAGAAAGCGAAGGGTGTTCAGTTACGCCAAACTGATTGATGCGAGCATCGTGGCACATTTTTTGTGTCATTTCCAATTATTAGTCCAATATATAGTTTCTGATGACCGAATACGATCCGAATAGATAATGTTATCAAATCTCCAACGGGTATGCTGTCTTCCTGGGTGTACTTGATTGTTTTTCATATTTCAAGGTTCGAAAAAATCCAATTTCGACTTTTATTCCGTACTAAAACCCGCGATGTACTTTGGCTACGTTACTGGGACATTTGTATTGACATTGAAAGGACGCATTGGAGCAAGAAAGTACTCGACGAGTTACGTTGCGATCATCTATGGAGCAGTTCTTTTCTCCGTGATCATAGGAGGAACGATCAGCAGCATACTACAAGACGACAATCGATCACTTCAACTGTACATTTCATCATTTGTAACCATTCAAAATACCTAATTCAGACTATGACATCTATCAAATGAGATGTTGGCCCTCAGTGTTGATTGCGATATTTTGTCTCCAGCTCGAAACTTAACACTGTCATAACAACGTGTCAAGCTATCTTCAACGCATTGAGACTCGGCTCGACAGTTGCAATATTTTCGTCTCTTGTACTTGGCAAAGAGAAGGTATGTCCAGTGGCGCCTGTAAGGCAGATGATATAACTCGTTGTATTGCATCGTGATGCTTGGTGGACGATTTTTTCAGTTAGCAACTGTCCTCGACGACATCAGGAATAACGATAAAATATTGGGCCAAATTGGAATTCGAATAGACTACGCAAAAGAATCCAAGTGGAGCTACGTTCGCATGGGAATATATGCATCTTCCGTTTTTATGAGTTTTTTCGTCCATTTTTGTTTATCACCAGAAATTTCTTACGAGTACGTACTTCAAATAGACGAATAAAACGAGAATTCTTGAATAAGACCGTGGCTGGTAGCTGATACAAATAAGAGTTTAATACACCTTTTTGCAGATTATTCATACTATGGTTGATATACCCATGTTTGGAAAGTTATACGTCAGCTTGCAAATACATATTTATAGACGTAATTTATCTACTGAAGGAAAGATTCAGACTCCTCAACGAGCAAGTGATAAAATTGACCCAGAAGGCAAAGGGGTCTCATCCTGAGGTAGTAGATCTGAATTTATTCACCGAAAGACCCACATTTAATGGCAATGACGATGAATGATGTCTCAAGTTCAACCATTTTTCATCATCGGACCAAATGAATGATGAATTTTTTTTTCAATCAACAAGCCGTTATACTAT
Organism: Neodiprion pinetum; assembly: GCF_021155775.2. Taxonomy (NCBI): domain Eukaryota; kingdom Metazoa; phylum Arthropoda; class Insecta; order Hymenoptera; family Diprionidae; genus Neodiprion; species Neodiprion pinetum. The sequence goes on from NC_060232.1 coordinate 37,583,028, forward strand.
TACAAATTTTCTGCATATTTTTCAGACAGTAATCACCAGTTACGGAATTTCGGCGAAAGTCCGTTCGATATCTGTGGCGCACAGGAATTTGTGCAAATCGGCAATGGAACTTAATCGTATATTCAATCTCCCGATAGTAAATATTCGATACTTACTGCTTTACGATGTACAAAATTCGTTTATCCGCGAATGATATTCACATTTCGATGCAGGTTGGAACAGTTCTTTATCAGTTTACAACCGTGTTACTTTCCTGCTACGTTGGTTATATAGAAGTCTATTATACGCCTGGCGGATATCTCAAATCATTTCTATGGATAAATTACGGAACGAGGAACGGCATTCAAATTATTCTTTTGGTTACGGTTTGCACCTTGGCAAAGAATCAGGTGAAATTTGCGTTATTGTCGCACAAATTATCCGATAAATTAGCAAGCCCATTAAAGTCTGCTATAGTCAGAAGTCAAACGCAGTCACGAGATTTCTCAACTGTTCGTTTTTAGGCTGCTTCGACAGGACAGCTGATTCACGAATTGAAAGTCAGCGAGTTCGACTCGGTGTTGAATGACACGGTACGCAAGACGATTTTTATGCGCACGTAACTCTTTGCCGTAAACGCAACGAGAAACAGATTCATATTCTGTATCGGAATTGAAAATGTCATGGAGATGACAGAAATTTCGTTTCGTTATCACCACAAATCACTGCTCAGACATTGAATTTTTTTTTTCAATCTTTGTTAACTCCTCATTACTGATACATGACTGCTATTGCTACATTTCGACATAGTGATTAAGATTTGAAAGAATGTTTATGATGACAATAATTATGCTTTCACTTCCAGATTCAATTATTCTCGTTGCAGCTGCATCACGATAAAATCGAGTTCTCTGGACTCGGATTATTTCCATTGGATGCAACTCTCATTCAATCAGTAAGTAATGATTATTAATCACTCAAAACCACCAAACGTGTCGTTATGTTATATTATACGTCGCGTTCAACGGTGAAAAACTTCCATGAAAGAAAGAAAGAATTTCCCAACCACTTCTGATCCATTGTTTGAATTGCAGATAGTTGGAACTGTGACCACATATCTAATCATTCTGGTACAATTCGATACTGCAACGAGGAACGTCAAAACGCCATGCGAAGAAGCGGCAAACGAGTGACTCGCATTAAGAGCAGTTTCGATTAATTGCGTTTTCGTGAGAGAATCTTGGTAACGCATCTAAACGTACACGGTCGATTAGTTTGATTTTACTCTCCAATGACTCATCTTATTCATAAGGTTGTCAAGGTTATTGTTAGTGACAGACCTCATAGCCGGGTACTACAAGTACCCAAATTTCCTTTTTCTCTTGCTATGGGTCTCACAGTCACCCTTCTCGAAAGACTCGAAACAATAATAGTGGGTTCGGGGTCGATTTAACGATTAATAATACGGCCAGCAGATACGAAATTGTACTTCAGGGTTTATTGGACAGGCTTTACATTCATTCAATCAGTAATTATTCAACGCTTTTGTCAACTTGGGTAACTTTCTAAGGGTTATCCGTTCAACACGGGTCTCGTCGCGAGCAGAACCGGAGTAGGCCCCAGGATGACGTGTAGAGGTACCATCTCACCCGAAATCATCGGTCAGTACCTCTACTATTTTAACCAAGGGCTGCAAACCGCACCGCTTTCCCGACACGGAAACCACCAGCTTAGCTACCCTGGCAAGACCAGCCCACGCGGCTACACCAATTTTGTGTGATTTGTTATTTATTCTCAAGTGTTCCTGATCCGCGGACTGTAATAACCACGTTGGTTTCCCAACGTGTCAACCACCCCGGGTCCAAACCTCGATCATGAGGCCCCGGGAAGGCCAGCGCGAGAATCCCCAACCGGTTCTACCCAGTTCTGCTCTCGCATCTATTTACTCGATCACAAGTACAACAGAAACACGATCCAACGTCATTTGATAATCAAATCGATCATTGCGAGCCTCGATTCGTCGAGTTGATAATCCCATGTTCACACAGTTCACTGTATCACTCTCGCACACATAACGAGCTACTTTCAACAAGACTCACGTGTTGTCTCTTACGAGTTTCGACCAATACTGATCCGGTTTTGGATTCTTCTCCAAATTCTCATCTCGGTTGCTCTCGCGAGGATTTTGAGAACTTTGGACCATATTGTCTTGTTGATCACTCACTGTAGTGTGCGTGAATTAGCGTACTTGGATCCATTTACACACACATCGTATTATTATAATACGTTCTGTCCCTTTACTAATCTCTAGCTGATATATAGCGGTCGTTCACCTCCTCGCCCTACCATACCTCTCTGTTGTTACATACGGTTTCGAGTAATGCTCGTCCGAGTTGTAGTGATATTAAGTACACTTCTTAATTTTTTACAATTTCAGTTTGCAGATGTATGCAAAGATGCAAAGATCGAGAAAGGGATACTTCAGTTGGGGAATAATCAACTCGATCGACATTGCTCTCGTCGTAATTGTTTGCGATATGGTTCAGAATTACGCAAGACGTGTATATTTTCAAGAATTCAACCGTCTACTCTGAGAAGTAACTAACGAATTCATTCGATTCTTTGAAACTCTCTGTCCGCAGGCTAGTCTGTAGACGGTTTTACGTTACCGTACAAAAATTTTTTTGAAGCGCAACAGTGGCCGGAATAATTTCAATACATATGTCATTCGTCATAAATAATTTCCTCGACACACTTGTTTCAACACTTTTGAGTGACAAATAAATAATGTTTAATCAATATTTTCTGTCGTTTTTTACAACATACTGACCTTTTACAATTCAATTTTGCTAGGGAATATATGTGAAGAGTGAAAGAGTGAAAGTTGAGATTTCAACCGAGCGACAAGAGCGACAATAAAGCGTTTAATTGTTTTAATACGCTGTGTAAATTGACTTATCAATGACAGTCATCAAACAACGCGCGCCGGGCGTGCAGTTTTTTCACATACATTTGTACAACAATCACACGGATTAAAATGAACAGTAGTCACTTTATCAAAAATCTTTTCAATTTATCTGTACTACAATTTCAGGAAGTTGAATATTTCAGGGGTTTGCCCTTTTTGCTCAGTCTGTAATTCGTTGATTTTCTCTTCGGGGAGGCACGCGGAACCTATACAGCTGGTTCGAAAACAGTTACGATGGGTGTTTGGTAGACAGTTATTTACAAAGAAATCGAGTGACAACTACAGACGAGTACCATGTCAAGAAACTAAAAAAACATTTTTTAGATATTAATAAAATATTTGGAAGTTTGCTGCCACGTAGCTTTTGGAAGCGACGCATTGAACATAACGTCACGACGAGAGCTGAATTTTTTTGGCGCTGATGTTTAACGTGACGATATATCAGCGTTATTGATACGTAAAAGTGCCAAAAAATATTCTAATTATCCTCGTACTCGACCCTTACAGAAATGCTATTCAAACTCTAATATTGTGATTTTTCAGCTGGCTCACAAAGACTTGTGAATAAAGTACATCGCAATCGGACATTTTTTTAGAATCCCATTTTCTCGGATCCACGATATTGTACGGAAAATGAAAACGGATGATTGACAAGTTGAGGTTATACGGCAAATAGGCTACTGAAAAATGATTCAACCAAACATGGCGCCTGTCGGAAACGTATGGCGGCGTGTCGAAAGTAAGTGAAAACCTTGAGAGATTGTGAGAAAATACACTAGGCATTTGATGTTTTCTCTTGCACAGAGAAAACAACGGCAGCTCAATTGTGTAGAACTAATTCATATCGACCTCATGGAAAATTTTTGAGTTTCGTTTACGTCAATTACTGATTGAAATATATTATCTAACGAGTGAATATCATTTGTATAATTGTTCGTACCAATTATATTACAAGCATGCGATTTTTTGGGGTATACTTGATAAATGTGTCTCTCATTTTAAGGCTCGAAGAAAGCTGATTCAGACTTTTATTCCGTACTAAGTGCCGCTGCGTGCTTTGGTTACGTCGCTGGAACGTTTCCACTAACCTTGAAGGGACCCGTTGGAAGAAGAAGGTACTCAACGAGTTACGTCTCGATCGTCTACGGAATGGTTATCGTCTCTCTGATAACATGGGCTCTGTTTCTACAGACGAGGGAAACCAGTCAATTCTCCAAAAGGTACACGTGTAATTGTTTTGCACAACTTAGAATAAAAATCTATGCCACTTGCGTACGCGAAATGACATCCCGCTCACAATTATTCACCACAATGATATGTTTCTAGCACGGAAAACTCCAGGGTTTCACTCATAGGTACGAAATCTGTGTTCATATGCGAAGTGACAGCGATGGTTGTGATATTTCTAACCCTTATACTTGGCAAGGAAAAGGTACTTCAAGTGGCGCGTGTAAAGCACATATTTCGATACTTTCCATTATTGGCCTGTGTGCAACATTGAGTCGTTGAACGACGTTTTCAGTTCGCCACGGCTGTGGATAAAGTCAGGCAACAGGATGCGGCGTTGCGACAACTCGGAATTCGAATAAACTACGCAGCAGAATCCAAACAGAGTTACATTCGGCTGGGAGGTTATTTATCAATCATTTTGATGATTCCAGTTCTCGGGTACTTCCTCCAGTTGAACTTTTCTTTGAAGTGAGTTTGTACTTGAATCATAAATGCAATCGAAGATCTTTGTTTCTGGAGGTCAGCGTTTGAAACGATTTTATTACACGGTTTCACAGATACTTCATCGGCTGGTTGACATTCACTTGCTCGATTACTTGGAGACAGGCAAGTTTGTATGTGTTTGGAGACATGATGCGTCTCGTAAAGGACAGATTCAGGTTAATTAACGAACATTTGTTGAAAATGACTGAGAAAACAAAGAATTCTCTGCAGTCGGAGGTAATGGATGAACGCATTTATTTAGCTTTAAGATTTTTCACTGTCGCAATATTTAAACACTTGGCTGATCAACAATCGAATGTTCTCGTTCTTGTGGCCCAGAAACCACGATGACCATGATTCCCATCATTTCCCTCTGACGAATTTTCAACACAATTTTCAGGTACTGTACAGTCGCTACAGAATTTCGTTGAAAGTCCGTTCAATAGCTGAGACGCATGGGATTTTGTGCAGTGAGGCAATGGAAATCAATCAAATATTTCAAATCACAATTGTAAATCTTCCACACGTTACTTTCGCGGTGCAAAAGATTTGGTTCACCGACAATTTAATGACTGTATAAATTTCAACAGGTTGTAGTAATTATCTGTAACAGTTTACTTTTGACGGTGAACTTGTACTACTGTTTGCAAATGGTGAACGACCGAAGTGACGAACCTTCCGATGCCAGTGGATTCCTTAGTTTTGCATTATTCAACTGCATTCAAGTGACCCTTCTGGTAATACTTTGTAGCATGACAAAAAATCAGGTGAGATACGATGAATAGTTGCACAGGTTTTCACACGTATTAACGTGACTATGGGTGGCCGCCAATGCCAAACGTCAAACAGACTTCACGAAAATTTTCAACTGACCGTTTTCAGGCTGATAGAACTGGAAAGGTGATTCACAAATTCACGTTCAGCGAACTCGATACGGGGTTGAAAGATGCGGTAAGCAAGAGAGTTACAACTTTTTTGATGTTAATCTGGTAACAATGCGAGAATGAGCGACATGGCGTACGAGGCATTCCATTATTACCGGACCACTGTTATACATTCTCGATAAATCTGTCCGCAATGTCTCTCCTACGTGTTCGTATTATAGTTGTAAACTTGTCACCCTTCTTGCTGTGACTAATGAATTATTAAATGCACCCGTACACAAGCAGTTTTGACCAGACTTCTGGCGTCGGGAAAAAGCAAATATTATTATAACAGAAATTGTGCTTTTATTTCCAGATTCGATTGTTCTCGTTGCAGATGCACCACGAGAGGATTCAATTCTCTGGTCTAGGATTATTCCCATTGGATCCAAGTCTTATTCAGTTAGTAAGTAGTGGCGATTATCGAGTATTCGGAGCTATCGAATGTGTCAATTCACGCTACCTTCGTGACTTAAACTCGATCGAATAAAGAAAAGGCAGAGAGTTCACCAACTACTTCTGATCAATCGCATCAATTACAGGTAGCTGCAACTGTGAGCGGGTATATCATAATTTTGGTACAATTTGACGCATCAGCGGCGAATGCGACACCACGTAACGGAGCAAACAACTCACTCACACTGTAACGTGTCGGAATACCTCTACTATAATTTCACTTGCAACATTATTACAACTCACCCGTCACAATCACGCAATGTCATTATTTTATTCAGATCAACGAAATAAAATCTCATATACATAACTTCCGGAAGGAAGTTTCGTCGCGATACATTTAATCAAGAGTTAAACCCTTCTTGGTACCTTCGTAATTTCAATTACAAAGTTATCATGCGTCGATAGGTCCTCATGAAGATAAACAGGAACAAACCGAGAGCGGAATTATTATTTATTTTCTAACCATCCGACAGCGACGGTTTCATTATTTATCACCATTCTATTCCTGTGTACAACATTCTAATATAGGAGGATCGGTATTGTCCTTACATCTCCAACTATTCGCTGGTGAAAGTGGAATTATCCAAAGTACTCACCCATCCCAAATACACTTAAAACTGTGTTAACTTTTAAACATCCAACATTATTACTCCAACCCATCATATGTATTTCTCTTATTCAGTCAATTCCTTGAATAAACAAATTGATATTTTTTTCATCCCATATAAATTGTCTGTCTTGTCTCGTAAATTTATTTAAAGGTATAGTCCAAACGTTCTGAGAAGGATCTCGTCGCTTCTACATTTCCGCTTCGTTCTTAATTATTATTCCAGAAGGCAATTGGTGTCCAACATCCATATTTTACAAAGAGCACGTGGCCGGAATTCACAACATTGAATGGTCACAGTCAATTACCTCGTAAGCCAGAAACAAACGGACGTAGAAATCAAAAATATTGATATATGATACGTTACATAGACCAAATGATACGTTGGTTCTTAGTATTGATTACGAAATTTTGTCTCCAGCTTGAAAGACAACAAAGCTGTAACTACAAGTGAAACTATGGTGATCATGTTGAGACTTGTCTCGGTGGTTGCAATATTTTCGTCTCTTGTACTTGGCAAAGAGAAGGTATTTCCAGTGGCGCTTGTAACGTAGATGATATAATTCGTTGTATTCCATCGTGATGCTTGGTGGACGATTTTTTCAGTTAGCAACTGTCCTCGACGACATCAGGAATAACGATAAAATATTGGACCAAATTGGAATTCGACTGGACTACGCGAAAGAATTCAAGCGGAGCTACGTTCAGCTAGGAATATATTTATCACTCATTTTAATAAGTTCAATGCTTGAGGATTATTCTAACAAAAAGCTATCCTTCGAGTGAGCACTTCAAATATATGAATGCAACGAGAATACTTGAGTGAGAATGTGGCTGGCTGGTAGTACAAATGAGAAAAACAAGTTTGTTAAATTTTTTTGCAGACTTGTAAGTATCCGGTTGATTCATAAATCATCTATTATTTGGACAACGGCTTGCACATATATATTCATAGACGTGATTCATCTACCGAATGGAAGATTTAGGTTTCTTAACGAACATTTTATAAGAATGACCCAGAAGGCACAGGAATCTCGATTTGAGGTAGTAGACATCAATTCACTAACCAAAAAAGTCATATTTAGATAATGAATGTTACCTCAAATTCAAATATTTTGCATCGAAGTTTTGAATATTAATTTTTTATTTTGTTCCACAGTACATGAAAAAAAATATTCAAGATTCTGTGTTGCATATCAAGTGTTTGAGCAGCCACCCACAGTGAAATGACGAAGGAACATAAAGCGACACAGTTTATTCGTACACCATTAAAGTACATCGATCTATCAATGGAACTCATCAAACAATGTTCGCCGGGCGTGTAGTTTTTTCATGTAAGTTCAGAAAATACACGGTTTGTCATTGTAGTCATTTTATCACAAATCTTCCCAACTTATCTGTACTGGAATTATCGGGAGTTGAATATTTCATTGGTTTGCCCCTTTTGTTTGTCTGGAATTCGTTGATGCTGCCTTTAGGAAGGCACAATGACCGTATACAGCCGGTTCGAATACAGTTACAGTGGGTGTTAAATAGATATTGAGTTCGAAAATAATCAAGCAAGAAAAATAGATGGGTACGAGATGTCAAGTAACTGAGAGAATAAGTTTTTCATATTTTCAAAAGAACAATTCAAAGTGTTTAATGCTGCCACGTCGCTGTTGTAAAAAATCCATTGAATAACGTCAAAACGAAACCTGAATTTTTGGCGCTTATTCTTATCGCGATGGTGTATCAGCAATATTCATGGGTAACAGTGAAAAGAGGAAACGAAATAATATAAGCATAGAAGTTTCGCCGACGTGCGAAAAAGCTTCGATTCACTCTCGTATTCAAGCCTTAGAAAACGACGGTGTAAACTTTCATTGTGGCTTTTCATTCGGCTCAGAGAGACTATTGAATAAAGTACACCGCAATCGGACATTTTTTGAAAGCCCCATTTTCCCGGATCAAGTATATTCTAGGAAAAAGGAAAGTAGAAGTTTCATTTCATTGAAGATATACTGCAGTAAACAGACCGATGAAAAATGATCCAACCAAACAAGACGAATGTGAAAAATATATGCAGTGTCGAAAGTAAGTGCAGACCTTTAAAGATTGTGAAGAAAATACTCGTTGTATTTGATTTTGTCTCGTGCGTAAAGAAAACGACGAATAAATGTTATCTGCATAATTGTTTATACCAAATGTACAGCAAGGATGCGGTATACTTGACAGTTGTTTCTCTAATTTCAAGGCTCGAAAAAAGCTGATTCAGACTTTTATTCCGTACTAAGTGCCGCTGCGTGCGTTGGCCACGTCGCTGGGACGTTTCCACTAACCTTGAAGGGACCCGTTGGGAAAAGAAGGTACTCAACGAGTTACGTCTCGATCGTCTATGGAATGGTTATCGTCTCTCTGATAACATGGGCTCTGTTTCTACAGACGAGGGAAACCAGTCAATTCTCCAAAAGGTACACGTGTAATTGTTTTGCACAACTTAGAATACAAATCTATGCCACTTGCGTAAGCGAAATGACATCTCGCTCACAATTATTCACCACGATGATATGTTTCTAGCACGGAAAACTCCAGGGTTTCACTCATAAGTACAAAATCTGTGTTCATATGCGAAGTGACAGCGATGGTTGTGATATTTCTAACCATTATACTTGGCAAGGAAAAGGTACTTCAAGTGGCGCGTGTAAAGCACATGATATTTCGGTACTTTCAATTATTAGCATGTGTACAATTAATTTAGTCGTTGCGCAACGTTTTCAGTTTGCCACGGTTCTCCACAATCTTAGTCAACAGGATGCGGCGTTGCGCCAATTCGGAATTCGACTGGACTACGCAGCAGAATCCAAGCGTCACTATATTCGGATGGTAGTTTATCTATCAATCATTTGGATGGTTCCAATTTTCGGGTACCTCTACCGGTTGAACTTTTCTTTCGAGTACGTTTGTCCATTAATCGTACATGGATCTTATTCCCGATTCAACCATAATGTCAACTCTTGATCCGAAAAGCGGATCGAAGTGGCGTATTCTCTCAACTCTCTTCTCTCATCTGCGGGAAAAAAGTAGCACTTTTCTCCCGCAAAATATAAGATTATATTTCCCGCAAATCGTTGCGTGACATCGTATCTCTTTCTCTTCCATTTCAAACTACATGTTTCGGTATCATGATTGTTTATCATGTGAATCGTTGACGTTGCTAGTATAGAATAAATGCCATACAATTATTGTTATTGCATGTCCAAGAATATGTTCCATTTTATTTCTGAAAAGTATATTTCAACTCCGGTTGACCTGTATCCATCCATGCACTACTTGTTTGCGTCGTTTGGATTTTCTCCTCTTTTATTTTTGAGTGAATAATATTGTCAGAGCTGAGTCGGCAATAAAGTCCTGTGTGTAACACGGGAATAAAAGTCGATTGTACCCTTATTACATAATGTAGTATCACAACACCGTTTTACAGATACTTCATCGGCTGGTTGGCATTCACTTGCTCGATTACTTGGAGGCAGGCAAGTTTGTATATGTTTACAACCGTGATTTTTCTCGTACGGGAACGATTCAGGTTCATTAACGAACATTTGTTGGAAATGATCGAGAAAACAAAGAATCCTCTGCAGTTGGAGGTAATGGATGAACGCATTTATTTAGCTTTAAGATTTGTCACTGTCGCAATATTTAAACACTTGGCTGATCAACAATCGAATGTTCTCGTTCTTGTGGCCCAGAAACCACGATGACCATGATTCCCATCATTTCCCTCTGATGAATTTACAACACAATTTTCAGGTACAGTACAGTCGCTACAGAATTTCGTTGAAAGTCCGTTCAATAGCTGAGACGCATGGGATTTTGTGCAGTGAGGCAATGGAAATCAATCAAATATTTCAAATCGCAATTGTAAATCTTCCACACGTTACTTTCGCGGTGCGAGAGATTTGGTTCACCGAGAATTTAATGACTGTATAAATTTCAACAGGTTGTAGTAATTATCTATAACAGTTTACTTTTGACGGTGAACTTGTACTACTTTTTGCAAATGGTGAGCGACCGAAGTGACGAACCTTCCGATGCCGGTGGATTCCTTAGTTTTGCATTATTCAACTGCATTCAAGTTATGGTTCTGGTACTACTTTGCAGTACGACAACAACTCAGGTGAGTTACGATGAATCGTCGCACAGGTTTTCACGCTTGTTAACGTTACCATGGACAGCGCCATTATGAAACGTCAAACACGCTTCACGAAATTTTTGGACTTCCCGTTTTCAGGCTGGTAGAGCAGGAAAGCTGATTCACAAATTCACGTTCAGCGAACTCAATACGGGGTTGGAAGATGTGGTAAGCAAGAGAGTTACAATTTTTTTTATGTTAATCTGGTAACAATGCGAGAATGAGCGACATGGCGTACGAGGCATTCCATTATTACCGGACCACTGTTATACATTCTCGATAAATCTGTCCGTAATGTCTCTCCTATGTGTTCGTATTATAGTTGTAAACTTGTCACCCTTCTTACTATGGTTAATGAACAATTAAATGCACCCACACATAAGCAGTTTTGAAGAGATTTCCGACGTAAGGAAAAAGGAAGTGTTATTATGATCGAAATTATGCTTCTACTTCCAGATTCAACTGTTTTCGTTGCAGCTGTATCACGAGAAGATTGAGTTCTCTGGTCTAGGGTTATTCCGATTGGATCCAAGTCTTGTTCAGTTAGTAAGTAATGGCTATTATCGATTATTCGAAGCTATTCAGTGTGTCAATTGACATTGCCTTCGTGAATTGAGCTCAATAAAATGAAGAGAAAGCAGAGAATTGAACAACTAATTCTGATCAATCACATCAATTATAGATCGCTGCGTCTGTGACGGGGTATCTCGTAATTCTGGCACAATTCGACGCAGGAGCGGTGAACGCGACAATACGCAACGGAGCAAACAGCTCACTTACATGAAATGGTCACAGCCAATCGGGTTCAAGATTAGAAGATAAATATTGTAACGTAACTAGACACTTGGCTGCAAAAGTATGGAACAGTAACAACGAGGATAAGATTGCTCTGGGTGATGGTTTGTAGATAAAAGGTATTTAGAGTGCTAATAGTGGACACTATTTGTCAGACATCGTCAATGTTGTAGTGAAAATAGAACTCAGAGTGAAATTTATAACAAGATTTCAGCTTTAATTATATAATGCAAAATGTGGGATTATTCTCTCAATATGTTCAAAGTAGAGGCACATTATAATATGCACTTTGCCCTAATTCCGCTGACGAAAATTCCAGTGCACGCGACGGAATCAAGTTTTTGACTTTACCCACGCAGTGTGTAACAAACAGTTTAGATAGGCGACGGAAAATCGTTTCGTCAAGCTTCACTCTTTCATTGTGTTCGTCATATGGAATGGTAATATTAACGTTGTCTAACTGCATTCTTTGATAAACTGAACGCAGCGACTCGAGGCTATTGGGAGTCGTTTTCTATCCTTAAATCACGCAGATACAGCATGCGAAACAACGAATCTTAAAGATTTTCCAAAATCGGTTGTCATTTCAGCAGAAATAAAAAGGTTTCCACTTCTTACGCTATTTTCGGGGTCCAAAAAGTATTTCGTTTCGATACAATCGATTCCCAGGAAGCTTTTCAACTAAATTAGGATCTCAGGAACTCGTATAGGATCGATTGCTGACAACCGACAAACATGTGGAGTGTTTGAAATAAACGTATAACATATAACCATCGTGACTCTGATTTCTATCGTGTTATCTATCCGCTCTTCCCAGTCCACGAGCATCGCACGAATGTGCTTAAAATGAATAAATTAGTCTCTACATTAAATTCAATGCCCGAATCCGTTGCGATTTCATATAGATACCGAGTTTATACAGTTTGCTTCAATTTTTTCGTTTTGTGACAATTTTGTGGCGCACTCGTTATGCGCCGTAACTGGTTCGTTTTTCATACCGATAGACTTTGACGACGATGAACCAATGAACGAAAATTTCAGTTTGCAGATGTACTCGAAACTATAAGGCAACAAGACCATACATTGCGTAATCTTGGAAGTTGAATAGAGTACGCAGCAGAGTCCTACAAGAGATACATCGAGATGGGAATATTTGTAACACTCATATTGACGTTTTACACCAACGACTTTTACTATCATAGTTACATTACATAGTTATATAATAGTTACATTTCAACTCACGGTGAGTACTCGCATCATGTAGAAAACGAATGAGAAATCACACGTCACTTGTCGGCCTGGCATTTCGAAGATTCTCTGGCTCTTTACAAAAGTTCAAAACTTCGGCAGCTAACCGTTAGACTGGCTGGCATGGATATGTCCGAATATTATACTAAACGCTGACGCGTATCTATGTGCAAATGTAATTTTACTTCTACGGCAAAGATTCATACTTCCGAATGAACATCTGAAAAAAATCACCGTTCAGATGAAGGATTTCCGACCCGAAGTAATGGAAATCATCATCAAATTTAAGGAGCATCAGTCCTTTCGATAAGTGTATCACTTTGCTGATAAACACTTCCAATGATCTGTTCGAATCAAATGGGGAACAGACCTGAACGAATGTACTTCGAATGTACTTTCGAATCATTACGTCTCCCTTGTCATTAGACGGACTACCATTTTTCAGGCGATATACGATCACCGAAGAATTTGTTCGAGATTTCGTTCCATAGCTAAGGTGCGTCGTGTATTGTGCGACGAGGCGGTAGAAATTAACGAAATATTTGGCAACAACGCGGTAAATTATCTACGTAACTTTTGTGTAAACGTATCAATAGACTGCAAACAATAACTCCAAATTCGTACAGGTAGCAGCGGAAATTTACAGTCTGACAATGCCGACATCCTCCTTGTATTACATCACTAAAATATTGAGAAACGCCAATTACAGCTACAATGAAATCATTGGATACTTCATTTGGGGAATAATCGACTCAATCGACATTGTTCTGGTAGTAATTGTTTGCGTTACGGTTCATAATCAGGTAAGGCGTGTATATTTTCAAGAATCCATATTTTCGATACCAAGTACGTAACGAATTCATTCGACCCTTCGAAACCTTCTGTTCGAAGGCTCGTCTTAAAGGGAACCTGATTCACAAGATCCATATCAGCGAAAACGACAATCCGTTGAATAACGTGGTACGCGATACGATTTCTATGCATGAATTCGAAGAAATTCGACGTCAATTACAGCTACGCTTCATATTGATAAAGAAAAAGGTATCCTTTCACTTGCAGATCCAATCATTTGCACTCCAGCTACATCGCGAGAAGGTCGAGTTTTCCAGTGCTGGATTATTTCTACTGGACGCAACTTTCATTCAGTCGGTGATTTCACTGTTTTTAACACTGATTTCAGATCGCTGGAACCGTCATAACGTACCTCGTTATTATGATACAATTTGACTTGGCAGTTCTGCACTTCACCGCATCAAATAATTGAGCGAACAACATAAAGTGAATCACGGACAATCATTTTTTTGGAAATGTCAAGAGAACATTTTAGCGTATAAATCGAAACTCGGGTTTTAGCTACACTTATCACCAAATGGTCGTTGCACTCTTATTGGAACAAGCACATAAGTCGATAATTTGTCGAGGCTTACGTAAGAAATGTGATGAATTTAATATAATTTCACGCATATATACCATAAAATTATTTTTGATAGCACGATTGGAGCATCTATCAATTTTATTATATCACACCACCAATCCAGTCAAAGAACTTTCCTCTGGCGATCAGTCCCCTTAATATTGTCAGTGGTCAAAGAATACCGAAAAAAACGTTAAGTAATATTTGAACGCTCCCTTTGTGGTATGCTTGGTTTCCATAATTGTTAATACCTCATGGAATGCATACCAAAATTTCTTGAAAACATTCATTACCCCTAACATTAGAAACCTTAGAAATAAAAGTTTTTTTTCACAGCACTTGGCATGCGAGATCAGGCACTGTGCAGAAAAATTCCTATTTTCATTATCGCTACTAGTGTGTATAGTTATACGCATCAGACACTATTCAACCATTTGTTGACCTAAATATGTAACAATTTGTTAAATATTTCGGTTTAACGTCGCAGTGGCGCAATAGTGGTTTACTAAATATCGCCTATTTTCTTGCGCTTCAGATGTCATCACGTCAATCACTAATTGCTTGTTATATTTTCATCAAATGGATAATACTATATGCGTATATTGATATGAAGCCAATTGGACATGTAGAGTGTTTAACAAAAGTAATAAATGGCATGTACAGTACATTTTATCCAAAAAACGTGTAAAATTGAAATGATCTTCCTATCCTGCTAGTGAATAGTCGAGACCATTTCCAATTTCGCGACAACTCGAGTCCTGTAACCGTTTACGCTCATTCTAGTTCATTGCAACAGTGACCAAGTATTCGGTAATTTTCATACAATTTGACGGAATAGCCGCCTCATCATGTGATAAAGCAAGTAACGTATTAATGAAAAATTACGAATTGTTTAATGCGTATCAAACCATTCAATCTCAAAATCAGTAAGAGATAATCTGCAATTTTTATTGTAGAAATATCTAATTTTACTTTACTTTGCGAGCGCCAAAATTCCAATTCAATAGGAAATGTTATAGTGAGGAATTATAGTATACCTGCAAAATAGTTGATGAGTTGGTCCAGATGTCAGCGTCTTGGGTCGAGATATCTTTGCCAAGTGTATCCAAGACTTCGCAACATGCAAGATTACAAGTTTCTCCATCGGGAAAGGTAGTGCAGCTGATTTCCAGTCGACTATTGGGGTAATCCTTCTTCAGATAAATGTCAAAGCTGAAGCAGCATCCACTGCAGCAAGTGTCTTCACTTCTGAATGACAAAAATCATGTTTGTACACTTATTGGTCTGAAATATTGGGTGATGGAGTGTAAAAAAAGTGATCAGTGGTTGTTATTTTTACCCAGTGACCAGCGCCCGCATGAGAAAACATTTTGAACTGTCTATCCTGACGAATATAGCTGAATTCAATTCCAGCGGAAGCGTTTTCGACAAAACGGCGAACTCTTGGGCCACACGAAAATAATTTCTGGGTGATCCGATGTCGGCAATGTAATCGTTTTTGAAAGTGTGAGTTTCCACTGTAGTGGAATTAAAATGGTGGTGAAAGTAAGCATGTAAGTATGAATTATTGTAAATCTGAAGTCATTTTTTAATGTACCTCTACTACTAGAGTAAATTTGTTTGAGTAATGTGAGAAGATTATGCTTACAGTCAATATTACAGTTACAAAATTGAAGGGTTTTCAGTGAGTCTTTGTAGGTGAGATCCAAGTTTTTGACTTGATGACTATGTGAGTCGGTATTCAGAATCAGTTCATTCGAGATCGAGAATTCTTTTTCAGTCTTTACTCTATTGCATCGATTCGATAAGCTCGATTTGATCGACTTAGAAACAGCAATTATATTTGTTGCCAGCTGTATTTTTTTCAGATCCCCTGTATAAAATGATACAGAGTCCTAAGTATCGTATCAGACAATGCCAGAATATACAATGTGTTCAAATTGCAGCTATGCGAAGAAATTTTGAATAACTCACCTTGGGCGATGGAATGATTACCCTGAATATCAGTTAGAATATCCAAAATCAATGTGGCATTCTCTTCCTGAATTTTCATGAGATCAGCTACACTTTTGTCTTGCGCATCTGTAGTTGTTAGTAAATCAATAAGGTCTGGATACGATGCCAGTTCAATTAGTATATCAATAATCCTTGAATAGAGTGGCATCGAGCGCCATATTTCGAAAAATGTGTCTGCGGAGAGTTTGGATTTGATGAACGGAAGCAGTACGCTCTCTTCAAGAATTTGTACAACGCAATAAAAGTTGCTATTCAGTATAAGCATCGAATCATTTGATACCGTTACAGATAATTCTGCAAGAAATATTCATAGTTGAATTATACATGAAAATTACTTAATTATATGTGATCTACACGTTGCCCCGACGTGAACTCATAAATTTTACCTAAAAAGATGAAACTTTGCATCAAATTTCTGAGGGGCTGATAAAATAAACTGACTGAAATAAAAAATTGATGTGGAGTACCTTTCGGAGTTTTGATGTTGGTATTAAAAGTGGATACGATATCATTGTCCATCTGGTTGATGGCTGGTTCATTTCTTCGTTTGATTACACTGTCATTATTTTTGCTGTTCGTACTAGAACTGCTTGCGGAACTAAGGAATTTACCAATGGGGATATTCTTGATCGAATACCTTTTGTTTTGTAATCCTGGTGCGCATTGTGAATGTGATCCCAGTTCAAAAGATGGATTCGTGATAATGTTACAGTGATTCCGGTCGGATGAACGAATATCTGCTGTTCCGTACTTTGAGGAACAGCTTTGTGTAGCTATAGTTTCATTCTCCATAAGACGATTGATCGTCTTGAATATCAGCGAGGAGTAACAGGAAGGCTTGCAATTTGCCGATTCCTCGTGGTTCTGTTCGTCGAACAGATTACCGTTCGACGTGAGATTGAAAGTGAAGTACGAATGAGTTGTTGAACAATCAGGCGTGACGCAATTTAAAGACAAGTTGTCGCATTCGTTTCGAAAACAGTTCAAAAATCTTATCAGAATCAATTCGATTTCGTTATTATTCGTTTTCAAGATATCGAACAGTGGCGAAGGACGGAATTCAGGTGATATCGGTACAGCACTTTGGATATCTACAAAACAAATAAAGATCGATAATTTATTCTGCGAACTGTTTTTGAAAAAAGATTCAAGTTTTTGAACTTACCTGTTGTGCAAATACTTGTGTTCAATTCGTACGTTGGCTCGCTAGTCAGGGCTTCGTTTAGTTCGAGTAAGATTTTCTTGAGGACCCCAACTCTGATGCCATTATGTCTATTGTGAATGTCGACAGTTCCGTTATTGTCAATGTAATCTTTGATTTCCATAAGCACAGAGGCCATATTCCTTGCCGGATTCCAGTTGGCTAGTTTAACGAAGTCCTCTTGTTCAAATACACTCTTCAACTTTGGTTTGACAAATCGAAGGAGTGGAGGATGAGACGGATACAAATCCATTGCAAAGCCAAGTTCCAACTGAATGTGATCATATCCATACAATTGCTTGACCACTTTTAAGTCTTGTGATATTTTTGACTTTGGGCGAAAATTTTTCAGGAATACAGACCATCTGCAAATGTTATTGTCTATCGGGTCGACGACTATACCGCTGGACACCTCGCTGCTCATTACATTTATCAGATCGTTGATAAGGATGGCGGAGGCAGCTGAGTTGCTAAAAACTTGCTGAGGATGCTCCATGCTAACACCGTCGAACATGTCTGATATTTTTGGACGATTGTATTTCAGTCTCAGCTCTCCTTCCTTTGCTCTCCACTCTTTCTTCTTTTTAGAAATTATACATTTCCACTGAGTAATTTCACTCGAGTCAGAATCTTCTGAGCTCGAGAGATCAATGTCGTCCTCGTTATCGGATTCTAGATCAGAACTGTCGTGACGACAATTTTCAGAGGATGGGGTGTAGTATAGGAATGCCTTTGCTAATATAGCCCCAATGGTCAATTTCTCTGGGAAATCTATGATGAATTCGTTTAGGGCAATGCACCAGAAATCCATGCACTCTGTTTCCATGTAGAAGCTGTCTTCATGCTTCGGATAACCAGCAGGACAGAGTAAACGAAACTTGGTATCGTGTATCGACAAATCAAGAACCAGACGACCATCTTCAGTTACACTTTTCCCTTCGCAGGAAAATTTTCCAGGATTATTCTTCTGCCACATCTTAAAGTCAGACATCAACGCTTCATGTTCCGGAAAGCAGTCTTTGTCCATCGTGGTCAATGTATCGATCGAGGATGTAAGACGCAGGGACTTTATATTCAAATTATTTCTACAACAATAGAGATTGTGATTATTCTAAAAAGCAACTTTCACTTGCCAAGCAAGAGATAAACTGTAAGCAGAATTCAATTTTTTTACAGGTCAGATAAAGCGTAAATAATTGTGGACAACAATGTATAACAAGGAAACTACGCGTCTGTCGAATAATCGTGATTACTGTTGACACCGACGAATTTTCCGCCAATTGTTTACAAGATTGTTATTAGGATTATCGATCACCTCAAGTGTTGCGATAGGTCATAGAAAAACACCGCACCGCTTCGCCTTCTCCTTGGCGAATGTCGTCTCAGCAATTCCGAGGTACGTGACAAAGAGGTAGGTGGTCATCAACCTCGCTCGTCGAAATCCCGATTCCCGAATGCGCAGCAAAACCTGCTACTGCGAAAGTACACAAAGGTACGTACATCCATGTATAAGTGTGTATGAATGTGTGTTCGAACGCGCAACGCGCATATTTGTATCGGTTGCCAACCTCCAGAATCGAGAATGCGCGATTGCGCGTCTAAGAACGCCACAAATGACGGCTAGGGGATGTAAAATTTCGAATCCAAGTTGCATTTCAGTGAAAATCGGAGACTGGAAAAGAGCTTCGCATCATCGTGCGTTATTAAATAAAAAAACAGACTCGAATGTCTCGCGCTTCAGTTTCAAATCTTTCGACGCTGATTTAATGTTTTCTATTTCACGGTTGGTACGACCGCGGTCACGTGACATCGATCACGTGCTCCTTCAAAATACGTTTGCCGCCACGAATTGCTCGTTGCGCACTTCACGCATCACTGACCATAGCCAGTGATCACAGCTGACTATGACAGCATGCACAGCGGCATGTGGGCAGTTGTTTTGGTTAGGTTAGGTTAGGCTGCATCCTTGGTGAAGTTTACGCTCGTTGTGTTGATCGTACCTGTGCAATTAAGCACGGCTTGACGTTGCCCAAACTCGTTGCGACGAAAAATTCGAGAATTGCTGATTGTAATTTGCCGATATAACGCTGCTGGAACACAGTAGCCTGTCAAATCTGTCACGTGGCTTACGTTGCCAAGATCACCGGTAATTATTTACTTATGACACGGTAGTTGGTGTTAGGGATATTCTATGATGTTGAAGTTAGTAAAGTTACCGTTACAAAATATTTAAGAAAGAAAATATTGAAGTTTTCATGACTACGACTTTCGAGGAGGTTGAGGCTAGTCTGGTATCACCTAAAGTCTACGAAAATATTTTTTCTTTGTCTTCCCAATCCCTAAACATTACCATCATACGACCTGACTAGTCAAGGTCGTGAAACCGACTTTTGACACTTATGTGTTACATGAACGCTTAGAATTTTATCTCATGAATTTCAGGCTGTTGCAGAACGCATATTTTTAATACGAGTAATTACAGGTACCGATTTTTTTTCAGGCAATAAGAAGCTGTGAAATAGCGAGAAACAATGGACATCCTAGATGATATGGATATGTTCGAGGATAGTCCAAGTGGCATTACCCTTGGCAATCCGTTGGAAAGTGAGTTGCAAGCGAGCTCGTCGACTCATGCAGAAGTTGCTGAGAGTTCGAAGGAACGTAATCCTGTCAAGGATCATTTATTAAAACAGTTGAACGAGGTGGAAGATCGTATCGAAGGAAAGAAGAAGGAAATTGAAGAAAGTTGTGCGTTACAAGACAAGATTCTTCGCAACTTTTCTTCTCGCGCATTCTACGGATCGAATTCGTCCTCTGATTCGGATAGCGATGTGAGTTAGACTCGGTTTAAGCAAGTTAGTGATATTGCTTGAAGGAAATTTTGTTATATGAAAATGGGAGAGAATTTATCTATTTGAACGATATGATGTTTCTGAGGCTGAAAAAAACGGCTTTACCATTTCAAATATTGATATATGTACATTTTCACAGTTATTTACCATCACTGGAGAGCCAATTGTGAAGAGGAGAAAGTCTAAACGATCGAAAGAACAGCCGCTCATCGTCAAAGATACGTGGCAGCATATTATTGATGAAAAATGGATCGTTGGTGTTGTTCTGCAAAATACATCCAACCAGTAAGTATTATCCTTTCTTGTATAAGTTAAATTGATGTCGAAAAATTTCAACAAACTTAGCACTTTCTATATTTGAAACCCTGTACCTCTCCCCTCGATTTAAAAGTTGTTCTCCATTTTTCTGACACGTGATTCAGCTGCATTTACTTTTTTTTTTATGTCAAGAGGAAAGATTGATCCGTTATCGAATGTTTTTTTCATATTATGAGAATACAGAGAATGTTCTGATGAAATTTTGCAACATGTTAAACTACAGTTCGCTTTGAACATGCACAACGTTTATCTCTACATTCTACAATCAGGATGCGTTGAATTATATTCAGATTATTGATAGGGGATAATTGATTGATATTCAAGTCAGCGCTTTCAAGCTCTAACAATTTATTAATCATTTCTCCGTAAAGCACATATCGCGAAACGATACGTTTGTGTATCACACGTAATAATATTTACAAATTTCTAGAATTCGTTTTTTCTTCGCTTTACCAAACGATGTTGCGTTATGCATATATGTATAATATATTTATACTCGCGTCAATTATTAGTTACTTTGGTCGATTTAACAAACTTACCCAATTTTATAGATTAACTAATTGTACGTATAATGTATATGATATATTATTGCAAGTAGCATACGTTATTATCTCTATATAAAATTTTCATGTAGTCGATACTTAATTAAATTTACTTGTATAATAATTTCCAATCTTTTCAAACACCGTTTGATGGCATATTGAAATCTTATTAAATTACTCGATTATAATACGATACTCCAATATAATTAAATCCAAATTCCCTCAATAACTACGAGGTTAGACGCCGTTTAATTTCTTAGTCTTAATCTGCTATTTTTTCAACTCAACAATTCGCGCGATATATAACATGCAATTTCTTTATACACTCATCAGCGTTCATGAATTACTTCTTAATCGCAGTTTAATACATGATAAAATATCGTGCTATTCAAAGAGATTTTTTTTCTCATTCTCCGACACAAATTTTATAAAAAAAAAAAAAAAAACACCACCATAGACGGACAAAAGGTGAAAATCACGCAAGAATTTTCCGCTTCTCGATCAGCTACGCATAGAATCACACACTAATTAACTCAAATTACTGTAAAAATTGGAAACCAGAATTACCAAAAATCGTCTAACGCCGTGAGTACATGTTGGGTGAAAAATTGTCAAAGATTCGTTGCAGCTCGATTATACGTGGTGTAATTTAAAGAGTTCAACAATTACGAAAGGTCAGGGAAGGAATATTTTGGACCCCTTACAGATCTGGAGTGGTTACACGTTACGTATTATAATACATTTTTTATTTGTGTTTGTTATTTAAATATCCTAGTTCCACGGGTATTAATATAGGCATATTCAATCAGGTATCTAAAATTACGAAATCACCTACCAAGCTATGTAGATAGCACCGAACGCTTGTTTATATATATCTCAACGCGACTTTTTTATCCTTAATATAATTCAAATTATTCCTATTATTATTGTTATCATTACCACAATTATAACTATTTTTATCATCGATGCCAAAAAGTTCGGAAACGGTTGAATGTTCTTTCCACTTCGTCGTCGTTCACGGAATTATTATAATTTATACCGAACGTCGGGAAATAACTATTCGAAACAGCCTCGGTTCCTTTCAGCATCATTCCGTATAATTATATTATCGCTTTTTAAAGCCTCATTATGGAATGCATATAATACAGTTGTGTATATTCAATTTATACAATATGTAATACGTATTATATGTGTGTGTCTGTATATATATTGTATACACCTGTAACTGCGTGCAACCAACTTGTTAGCATTGGACTAAATTCTGCACGTTAATATTGTGTTATACAGTGTTTTTATGCATACAGTATATTCGCACTCGTTATCCGTAATTTAAGATGTTAAGTATATGCAGTTATACGCAACAAGCTGTTGAAAATTATCCTATTTATTTATACATGTGTAATTCTATATTACGTAGATCGTATGTATATCGCAGATTGGTTTGTTTTTTTTTTTTCAAATTTATTCTACCAACGCGCACAATCTTCGTTCTCTGTTTTCGTTGTCGGTGAGAAATTGCAGTTTCATACGGTGGTATTTATTAATTGTTATTCTTTTTTTCTTTCTTCAACGAACCATTGAACTGCAAAGTCTACGGTTGAAAATTATCTTAACACACGCACACACAGACAAATACACGTCACACTCGTGGAAGATTAACGAAACTGTGTAAATTCAACCTTATAATATTTAAAATATGATCGTGCAGTAGCCGGTTTAATTTCGCCTTTCCTAATTTATTATTGCTATTAGTTACTCATATTTCATATGCATTTGATGTGTATACATTTGTGTATTCATTGTTACGTATTATATAACGGCAATAACATTTTTTTTTTTTTTTTTTCATTTTGTTTGTAGTAAATTTTTTTTTACCAGCGTTTTTCCTCTCAACGCGGAGAGGTTATTTTTACCAGTTCAGATGTTAAACCGTATTCCGAAACACGTTATACAATGATTGCAGTGACAGAGAATTCAAATCGGTGGTAATGAATTTTTAAATATTTGTTGTTCCTTTTGATGGTAATTTTATCGATCAATTAAGGCTACGGATAAAAACTTACAATTAAATAACGTTCACGTGTTTCAAATTTTTATTATTTCAACGGATCAATTTTTCTGCACTTCGATTAAATTTCATTCCATCATTTTGCTCATCACCTCGTTACTTTGGATAAAGCATATTTCTACTCTCTACTTTTCTCTCGGAAACCGTTTCGTGGGGGAAAATATTTTTGTTCCTAATTAAAGTGTTCGTGTCTTCAGGGGGAAACCCGTTTAAGCATTTTTAGTGCTTGAGTTAGCTGTCTGGGAAGGGTGAAATCGATAGAAGTGGAAGATAGGTATCCTGCGTTAATTTCACCCCGTCTTTCCGATATTTTCCCCCTTTTCTCTCACGTCTAGGAGCCGGCAGTTTTCGCATTTTCTTTTTCTTATATCTCCACAGTCGCGAGTCGGTCAGCGTTCCAATTATTTTTTTTTTCTACCCCCTTAATTTTCTCGGCTTGTTTTTTCCCCCGTTTTCTCAATCTTGATTTTCACCCCTTCTTTTCTACCATCATGTAATCCACTTCACAGCGAATGCGATTTTTCAAGTCTCGTCCCTAATTATTTGGCGACAAAGTCCTCGCGTCGTCTTCTCTGCCAAGTTCGAAGTAACCGTCCGGCGAATAATCGAACAGGATGAAATCGTATCTAGAATGAAAGGAAAAAAAAAAGAAAAAAAAAGAAAAAATTAACAGGCGATTAAAAAACACAGTTAATTTTTTACCGTAATGAGAGATTTTTTCTAATTCCTTATTTTCACGTTCACGTATCTCGAACAATGAGTCTAACATCGATTTTCGCGTTCTATTGTTATACCTCTTTTTTTTTCACTCCCTTTCCCACCTTCTTCTTTGTCGGGAAAATTGTGGTCAACGCTTTCGCACGTCAAGCCCAATCAATTAATCATTTTTATTTGATTGTTACGTTTTTAATCTAAATCCAGCTACGTGTTTCAATAAAAAAAAAAAAAAAAAAAAAAAGAAACAGATTTGCTCGCATCTCTCCGTGTTCGTTGAAAAATTAATTAGCATCATTTTGACGCGTTCGAACACCGTTTGGTTTGTATAATTTAAATGAAATGCCTTCTTTTTCGCGCACACAAATTAATTACCGCTCATCGATTAGCTGTCGGATATTTAATCCGTCAATGTGAATTTAATTTTGATGCATAAGAAGAAGAGTTTGAGGTCTTCCGTATCATGTAAAATACAAGAATATAACTGTCGATTAGTTGTTCATAATATTTTATGTACAGTATACCCGATGCTAAATTTATTTTCTTATAATGTCTCGGAAAGTTGAAGGGTTTCGGAAAGTAGAAGGACAATATTTTCCATTCTTTTTTTTTTTGTAGACTCTTGAAAGGTTGCATTGAATGAACGCCGATAAAACAAACCGCTACCCCAACTCCCAAGTACTTATAATTCCCAAGTGGAAAACTTTAACGAGTTTCCTGAATCGATGATTATTTTTCACTCATCGCTGCAGGTCGAACGTAAAACGGTAAATCTTCTGGACTCCGAAGACTCAAATCGCAATTATTATTGACCAAGAAAATTGGAAGAAGTTACGAATATTTTGTTTTGGCAATAATAACAAAAACATCGAAAGAGAAAGGGCAAAATATAGGTTTTAAGTTTTCCGTCAAAAATCTCAAATTTATGCATGACTCAAAAGAATTAAGAGCGCGCAGTCTGAACCTTATCAAAGACCGAAACACGCATTACCAAAAAAAAATGTTCGATTTTGAGTTGGTTGTTCGTGGTCTTTAAGGCCCAAAAACAAGTGATTAGATGCGTATTTATTTCTATAGAAAAATTCTGGACTCAGCAATTTTACCGGATGCTCCCTTCAACACGAGCTGTAATTTTGTTCTTGTATAAAAAATGAACTTACAGAAAGAAAAAAAAGCTTGATATTATACGAAGAAAGAGAAAGTGGAAAGAAAGTTGGAAGAAGAACGAAATTTTGTAAGTATGCGGAGCAAAACGAGAGTGAATCAAAAAATTTCACGATAAAACTTTTGTTTGTTTCGTTGAAAAATAAAAAAAAATTGACGGAATAATTGATTTATTCATTTTATTTTCTAAGTACGATTTTTCGACGAGAATAAAAATAAATCTGGCACGGTATTAATAACGATGGTAATAAATGACGGAGTTTGATAATTACCTAAACATTTGATAGAGATCTCGGATTTGAGATTTGGTAAGCTGCGTGAAGTAACTTTTGACAGCGTTTTTCGTCTGCGTACCGCGAGTCGGGTTTTTCCACTCCGGTTTTATGACGTGATCTAAGTGAGCGTGTTTTATCAGATAATTCTGATCGTCCTGCGAACAAAGAATATGTCTTGTAAACCATAAAAAATAGGAGGAAAAAAAAAACCACAACCCTTCGTCGTGACGTAAGTTTGAGGTGAAACGAAATCCGAAAATAATTTCAAAATTCCCAATTTCAACTCACGTGGAGTGTTTCGAACTTCGCTATTACGTCGAACCGCACTTGACACGGTGTGCAAAAATTGGCAATCGGTGTCCAGTGCATGTCCAACTCGTTGCCGGCTTTCCATTCGCACAAAAGCCATCTGACAAATTCTTCGAAGAGCGGATATCTTGGTCCTTGGCGACCGCCGCTTGCCGTCTGAAAAGAAAAATAAATAAATAAATAAATAAATAAATAAATAAATAAAAACACCGCCGAGTTATATCGGGACAATATCTTGAAACTTGAAAATCGACCGCGCATGCGCCAAATAATTCAATCTCATTGGTCGGCGAAATCTTCCCGCAGCGATGTTTTTGGGAGGAATGAGAGGAATTTTTTTTGTTGAGAAATTGAATGTTTGCATATATTTGATTTATTGTCAAAGATACGGAGAGTAAAATGAGAAGATGCGGAGGAAGAAAAAGGGAGGAAAGGTGAATTTAGATGTTGGACGAATGGACGCAGTGACGATACGAATGTAAATTTTTAAGTTATCGCGAATGCGAATATTCATTTTTAAATCTGTCGCCGTTTCTCTACGGCTAAAAATTGACAATTGACTGCAATAAGTTACACACGGCACACGTTAGCACCGATTGAATCTTATTTTGGAAATAGCCGAGCTGATCCGAAGCAAGCCGATTGTTTGTTTGATTATTTAACGAAAAATTGATAAAAGAAACAAAATAATTTCTAGATTAGAGTGTAATTCAAACGTGGAGACAAACATTTATGACAAAAGTTAAGTATCAAACCAATGTCTTTTGTCTTGTTTAATATTATTTTCATAATTTTTACAATCAAAGTATGAAGTATTTGTGACAATCAAATTCGCAATATATTCGCACGACTTTTGCAAATGCGAATGTCAAGAAACATACGAATATTCGTTAAATCGGCTAAATGGAAGATGACTTTAAAGACTAGTTGCAGTAGTAGAGGGAGCTTTTCTGCTGATGCGATACGGAAACCGAAGGCGGTGAGGCAATGATAAGAAGAGGATGCAGGATAGAAGGTAGCTGCAAGTGTGTGGGAAAAGAATCTAAGGTCCGGAGGACGTGGCATATACATGAATATATTAAATGTGTAGAATAAACGTGAAGGCAGAGGATGAAAATTGAATTTCGATCCATTCGAATGAACAGCGTGGCTCGTAATTTTGAGGGATGAAAAATCAGGTCAAGGAATAGTCGAGCTGCTTATAATTCCCCCTTTTGGATACTTGTGGTTGTCGTTGGTCTTGTTTTTGCATTAAAAAAAAAAAAAATTGAACACTAGATTCTGCAGCGGTGATCTTGTTATTATTATTTACGAGGTTGATTAGCCGTCGTTGCTGGTGGACCGACAATGAATCGTGTATATTAAGGCATGATCCCCTGCGAATCAAGTAATTCCACTCTTCTTCTACCCGGTGTGTGAAAAGAATGTCAATTAGGGACGGAGTTGTTTCGTAATTTCATTTTCACCCCTTTATAATTATCGATACACGGCACATTATGGTTTAAAAACCTGTTGTATACACCGCTTTTAATATATAAAACTTCCCCGAGTTTATTTTTTTTCCGTTTAAACAATATGGTCGAATTTTCCAGCGAACTTCGTCTCCCGTTTACTTTTTTATTCCTTAATTATGTTCCTCAGCGATTTTCGCCGAATAAGATTTTCGTAATTGACTGATCAACTCTCTTTTTCATTCTTTCGCAACGATTACAGCATCTTATCTCTAATATTTTTATGTAACTTTATCGTTTATTATAAACTTTTCAAAACAAGGATAAAATTTCGGTCGATAAATTACCGGACTTCACTACTGTTTCGAATAAATTCTATTATCGAATTTCGTTTCGATTCCGCTCATTGAAACGCACATCACAGAAAAATTTTAAAATTAGATTCTTGCGTTTTATAAATTCCGAAATCGTGTATTTTTTACCTAATTTCGATAAACCAATGCTTACATAATTTCGCTCGTTTATTAATCATCTACGATTTACGTAAAATGATTCCTTGAAAACAACTTTAAAAGTTTTTTTCTTCTGTTACTTTCCAAAGTATTAACGATTTTCTTACATGCGTATATATATATATTTTTTTTTTATATGCCTCAGAAACGCAAACGAATCCCGGCTTTCAGGCTTTATAACCCGACAGCTCCGTCGAGTGAGTTTAGTATGGTAATTGAGTTGAGACTGAAGGAAAAGTTTTCAAAGTGCAGGATCATCTCGGGCTCACAACGGCTCGATGGTCCCTTAAGTTTCCCGTCACTCGTAAACCGGGTAATTGAAAAGAGCCGAAACAAGGCTTGACTGTTACTTCGAGTTTCAGTTAAGCGGGGGCTTAATCACCCTCTGAAATTGACGACACATTCCTCCAGCTGATACGTAGTATTCCCATTACCTAAAACGCAAAACTACGTGCCGGAATAAAGTGTCTACCAAATTTTACTTAAATCGTAGCAACGGTTCAAAAACCATTTGCAATGCGAAGAGCTTAAAAAATCTTCACTTCGTATTTCCAAATTTCGAATCTCAAAATGAAGATACAACTAGCTATTTAAAATTGACGTGACAATCATCAAAGAATTGCGAAAAAGTGTTGATCTCTCCTTTAACCCCCCCCCCCTCCTCCGATTGTTAATCCAGTTTAATTATAAAAATTACTCACCTTCCGTCTGTAATGCGACAAAATGTGCACTCCAAGTTTGCTGTGATACGTGTTGGGCAGACTCTGTTCGAGCTTATCTCTGTAACCGCTCAAAAGTCTCTCGAACGGATGACGCACTATCAGGAAACTGACACTGTCGTTCAAATACGTCGCGAGTTCTTTTGCCGTTGGTCTCGGGTACCTTTGACGTGCCAATGTCAGCGGAACTGTCTTCGACGCCTTCAAAAACTGCGCGCTGTACCTGCAAAGTTCGTAAGATGAAGAATCATGGCGGTATATTCATTTTGCGAGATGAAATTTTCGACGGAATTTGATCAGGAATCTCCTTCTCTCTCGTTTCAATTCGAGTGAAATAACCAAACATCGGCAATTTTCAAACACATTGTACAGGAATTATCTTTCCTCATGATTTGAAAACTCTTAGTTGAAACGATAAAGAGAATTTTTTCTTAGCAAGCATCGGGAAATTCTAGGATATTTTATTCCAGTCCAATTGATTTCCTCGAATGCTTGTTCATCTTTGCGTCAGGTACCAAGCATGACCAGCTTTTCAACGGTCATCAAACAATACTCAACATCATCAGCGACCTTCAATGGTCGAAAATGATTTCGAGGCAAATTTGAAGACGTGTTGGATTAAAAAGCATCACTACATTTTCATCGTGACCATTCAGCTGCAGCTGAGACTTCCAGAGCAACGTTCATCAATGGTCTCAAAATTTCCAACTGCCCAAAGGTCTGATCCCTCCGAATACCAGTTCTCAGTCCTAATCGAGTAAACTACTTGGACAATGACCGAACCGACAAACATCGTTATCGGTACAATACACAAGTGAATTGTGATCAGCAAACTCAGTTCACACGTACAGTGTACCATCCATGACATCTTTCTAGGTGTTACGTAAGCTTCCATCAAAGCGATGACAAAAGGTGCAGAATATACAAAAGGGACATGGCGGGGTTCGACGACATGAGAGCACTTCCGTTTGTCCCCGAAAGCCTTCCCTCCTTCAAGAAGGTGCGCCGCTATTGTCGTTCGAGGGATGACGTACTGCTCGAGCTTTCGCGTTACAGGTATTTACACGAATGCTGTATCGCATCTTTGTCGGCGTGGTTATCGATAATCAACATCTCTTGGCACGAGATCACCTTACCCTGCAAGTAGGTTGAAGTTGTACATCCACGAGGTTGAGGCCGCCTTGAAGATGTTGCACCAGATGAGGTGATGCTGCCTGTTAACGAGGAACTCCCAGGCGTTCGGCTTGTGGAGCGAGTCGTTTCCAGGTTTGTCCAAACCCTCCTCCGCGCACTTTTCCGCCAGGAAATTACGCCTGTCGGCTAGTCGATACTCCGTTTCCACCAACCTTTCCTCCTCCATTATACGCTCCTCGATGGTCCTCGCCTCCTCCTTGAAAATTGGGAAAATCAGAGGTTAGGCATGAGTGGCGGAATCAAATTAGGGAGACCAACTCGGCATCTGACTATGAAAGTAAAACAAGGATCAAAAGTTACGTCTACGGTTTTTGCACCGATGACGGTGAACCCTGACGAAACAATGTTCGTGTTGTGCAATGGCAGTGATTCAGGTTGGGATCAAATTTGACAGGATGGAAAAAAGCCCCATATTTCATGTTTTCTTCTTCTCATTTCCGATATGATAATCATTGACTTTGATTAACCCTTTGACTTTTTTTTGAATCGGTTATTCAAGGTTTATATTCAATTTTTGAGGTATCGGTATCATTTTTTTTTTGCGTAATTGAGGTTCTGAGATGTCAATGTTTATGTTTTAAGAGGAATTATGATGAGTCCGCGAATATAGCGAGCGCTATAAATAAATAAAGTCTTGTAAATGTTTCTTTTTACAGAATAAATGTAATTGTGGAAAGGTTATAGGGACTAGAAAAGTGGAACTCGGTAATCTTGGGTTTTTAGGGTCGTTAAAAACGAACACGACGTCAAAATTTCAAAATTCGAAATAGCGAATCCAACATAGTGGACGGAAAATGTAAAAATTGATTCGGTTAGCTTCAAATTTGTTACTCGGGGGTTTTCGGGGTCGCTAAAAACGAATCTCACGTCGTATGGTGCTCTGAAAATATAAAAATTAATCCAAGTGGTTCATATTACATCAGCCATTTTGAATTTCGATAATTTCTCAGATTTGACCCGATTTTTTAAATCAGTGATCTCGAGAACCCTTATTTACCCAGTTTCAAAGAATTTGACTGCAGGGAAAAATGAATGCTGTTGCAAAGGGTTGATTAGTTGATTCTAGTACCTCTATTCATTATATACCCAGCTGAATATCGAAAAGAAGTACTCAAACAAATATTGATCATTTTATAAACTACGTGTTAATTTTTCTTGACTTGTATTGTCAGCTCTATGATTAAAAAAAAAAATTGGTCTCCTATTTTTTCAACTTTTTCCTTCACGCACAAAAAAAAAAAAAAAGTATAAAAAATTACCATCGCGATCATTTTGACTTTTAGCGTGTATCCAACATCGCGGTAACGTTCATGACCTAAATTTGCCGAGGCATAGGGCACTCGCATTATAAAACGTGTATACAGTGTATTATGAAACGGAGGTAAATAGCTGCCCTCAAATTTCTTGCAAATCAATCACCATTACGCCTTCGTGTCAAGATTGTTATGCGCGGTTGCGTAACCTACCGTAAGATGCTGCATTGCGCTTTCAGGAGAAAAGGAAAGAAAGAATGAGAGTGGGAGAGTGGAGAGAGAGAGAGAGAGAGAGAGAGAGAGAGAGAGAGAGAGAGAGAGAGAGAGAGAGAGAGAGAGAGAGAGAGAGAGAGAGAGAGAGAGAGAGAGAGAGAGAGAGAGAGAGAGGGGCGCCTCTGTCGCCTTGCAGCATTGTCGGGGTTTCCAGGTTGCGTAACTGCATTGATAAAATTGGCCCTGATGTAGAAGGTCAAAGCCTGTCGGACTTCGCTAGGGTAGGTTGACGATAATTCGTTGAACGCCGGAATTTCTTTCACCGCGAACGTCGTTTACGAAATATATAGAAGTCGCAAAATTGTGCAGAAAGTAGGAAGAGAAAAAATTTAAAAAAAAAATTAAAAAAAAAAAAAAAAAAACCACCACCTTATTATTGTTGCAAAGAATTTTATGTACTTTTTGTAAAGAATTAAACCCTTGCTAAATCTCGCGAAAGCTTCCGAGATTCCCGGAGTCCGTATAGCACAATCCGTGAAAACTTTTCTCTCAACGTCGAGGGTAAAATAAACGTGAAAGCCAATTCCTCTGCGCATTTTACAGGAACGGCTCTTGGGTATATATATATAAACCTGGACGTTATTTAAAATTTATCCGGGGATTTTCGCGTCTTCGCGTATAAACTCTAATCGGTATAAAAATGTCAGAAAATGTTGCTGTTGACACGGCAGCGATTCGTTGTAAAAAAAAAAAAAAAGTTACCGTCGATTTTACGACAAAGTTCAATTTAATACAAATATTTTGGATAATTTTCGCGCGAGCGAATGATTCAATATTATTTTCTGATGTCGGCATGATTTTTGAAAAATAAAAATAACTAACGTACTACTCGAGATGTGAAATTTTTGTTTTATTGGCTTTGGCTGATTTGTGCCGATGTTGAAAATTTCTCATCAGGTTCAGACAGCTGTGAAAATCCGGCCGAAACAGTTCTAAGTAACATTTTCTGTTCATATTTGATTAATTTTTCACACTGTGGTAATTTTTTTTTTAATCTATATTTTTTCAAGCCCCTTAAGGACGATTTTCTTCGTCGAATATTTACGCGTTCTATAGAAAGAAAGAGTTGAAAAATATATTTTGTAACAAAAGCATTTCCAAACGATTGTTATTATTTTCGAGTTGTTCAATCTTATAAGAATCTGATTATACCCAATATTTTCAAACATCGTCGTCCATTCTCCATATTAAAAAAACCTTTATTGTCAAGTTCGAAGATTGTAAAAGGTATAAAAAAAAAAAAAAAACAACATTGATACACGTCAGTACAAATTTGTTATCATATCTGTTCGAACTAAATTAAAAAAAAAATTCATCCCCAGATTTTATCACTCACCCGAATCGGAAATTAATCACCGTATTAATTAACTTGATAGCGCCGACAATCATTTATTAATTATAATATATTACAAGCTGCACAGACGTTTTTTTCGCCTATTCGTGTGCGTTTATCATTAGTCTAAAAGCTGCTAATGATTGCCTCGGACCCCTTTCACCCCCTCGATTCTCACCCTTATTCCGTATCCTCTTGAGGCACCGGAAATGCTGGGCCAAGATAACGCCGCGGCTAAAATTGGAGCTAAAGGTCAGTTTGCCCAATTTAGACGCTCTATGGCGCCTCTCTGGTGTCTCTGGCGCCTTCATCATACCACCGTATAACCCTGATATTTTCAACCATTTATACCTATTCGCTTACGGAAAATTTCTCATTCATTTAAACCATGAATAATGAATACTCTTTCAATATCAATGATATCGCGTCAATTCCAATGGTTCACTTGGCACAAATGAGAAATATCTTTCTATCATTACTGCAAAGTTTATTTACGATTCCATATATATATATATGCATAATAATAGGTGCCTATATATACAATATATTAATCAAATTTATTTATAGAATGCATTTGCGTTTCATTTCCATTGCTTAAAAGTTTGTTTATCAATTTATTTTCCCTCGACGTTGCAATAATATCAGAATAAATTTCCGAATCTTCTCTCTTGGTCCCTGAAAAATGTACTCTCGGGCTTTCTCGTTATTTTAATTCGCTTCCCGTCAGGCTTCAGAGGGGAAGAATTCGCAAAGTAAACACACGGCGAATATTATACTCACGTATACACATACATACAAGTTTATTAGCTCGTTTCGTCTGCCGTTTACACATGAAACTGAAATCTGGTCTCGCAATTTTTTTCCCTCGAAAAGAAATACACATAATACACAAACCACAGTCTACAGACAGCGACCATGCACCGTGAATCTTCATCATCCGCTCCCATTTATTATTACTATTATTACTCTCGGAATATCGATAAATTTTAAAACGTTTTACACAGCTGTCGATACTGCAGCGTTTTTTTTTTTATTTTGTTTTATTTTTTTGATCTTTACATCATGATTTGTTTCGATAGTAATCGGTGTGCTTGACGCGTGTTTTTTTATGAAGCAAGTGTTAAATAATATGTAATACATGCACGTTGTTCATCTCTTACGTCAAGATTATCATCAGCCTCGCAACGAGCGACAAAGACTATTGGACGACAATTGCTCTCAGCCACACCAGTTACATCCGCATGCGAGGGGTCATCATTACATTAATCACTCATCACTTTTTACGCAGAACAGATTTCAACATTGCCCAAAGTTTCGAAATATATCGTATGATTTCAAAGATTTCAATAGATGTCGTCAAAGAATTTCGTAAGACTCGAATTAATGTCGAAGATATTAAAGATTTTCATAAGACTTCGATAGATTGCGAGGGATTTCATAAAACTTGAATGGTTTTCGATAGATTTTCAAAATATTTCGTATTACGTAAGCATTTCAAGGATTTTATGTGATTTCAAAATCTCTTGACGATTTTAGCACATGATTTTACAAAGATTTTCATGAATACAAACGTTCTCACAACATTTCACAAGATTTCATACAAAACTTGACAATAAATTTCCCCGGAAATACCCAAAAAGATGTAACAGGATTTCATGTGATTTTTAGGACATCAAAATTCAAGATTTCTTATGATTGTACAATATTTTGTTAGATTTCTTAATATATCATTAAAATTTGAGTAATTTCCGATGATTGTACAAGATTCTTGTGAGATTTCAAACTAGTTTCAAAACTCATAACGTAAATACATAGATTTTCACCGTTGATGCGAGAGAGGAATAAAAACAAAAGGAAAAACGGTGAAAAGCCAAGAAGATTAGCAACGGTAAGGTGGAAAAGCATCGCATACATATACATATGTATATATATAGGTATACAAGGGGATGAAAACAAAAAATCATAGAAAACCGCGATGAAAAATTCTTCGTCAGGGAATTTCGACCGTGCAAAAGTTTTTCCAACAAGCGCAGCTGCAAGTATTGCGGACACGTTTTAATCAAGGTGCCGCTGGTTCGGTGCATGGCATGCAGATGTAAGGTATCTCGTACATGGTGCACGGGTATCTAAGAATATTGCAAGGTTCGGATATCTAGCGGAAAATCTCTCCTGCTTCCTCTTCGAGTGCGAGAGAAAGACAAAGAGGAAGGGGGAGAAAAGAGAGAGAGAGAGAGAGAGAGGGGGGGGAAGAGAGTGGCGGTTTCCGTTTATTGATTCCGCGGGGCCGCAGAGTCTCTGTATATACGCGACGTGGGACACGCCACTGCATAGGAAAGGATATCAAGCGGTGGTATGTTCGTCGACGACGACGATTACGTAAACCGTTGAAATTTTACTTTCGTGCTTTTTGGTCTGCTCGCGTGTCGTCGGGCGAAAGAGGAAGGGAGAAAGAGAGAGAGAGAGAAGGGAAAGAAAATGCCCAGAGGGGGTCGCTGAAGAGGGAGAAACGAGAAAACGAGAAACATCGATCATTTTATTGGCTCGCGAAGGCTTTTTCTCGTATAAAGTATGCCTTATATATATACAATTTTTTTCTTTTTTTTTTCGTCATCCCCGGAACGTTTCCCAGTTTGAGTTTTACCCTTCTTAAAATCTTCTTATCGTTATTACAACGTAATTTTACACCGTTGCGATTTAGAGAGTAAGAATTTTTCGACATTATTTAACACCGTTACGGTGTATAGAATATCAAATTTCCACCAGCGTTCGTTTCAAAGCGTCGAATTTTACGGGGTGGAAATTGGATGGTGGCAAGAATGCGGAAAGATCAGAAAATATATATATATATATATATATATATATATATAAGGGTCACATTATAGAATCTTTTCAAAGACGTGAATATAATATATTTCATAGTATCCCAAAGTTTGGCAAGTCATAATATATATCGGCAAACAAAAACGAAGCCAAAAAAATCTCTCGCCGTTCAAGACGGAAAAGAATGATTGAAATCGTGAATTTGAACAGCGGGAGCTCTACTGGATCGCAAAGAAAAGGCTGTGGAACCACCGAAGCTGCATTGCGTTTGAAATTTTGCCAAGACCCGGTGCCTCGGACTATATATATATATATATATATATATTATATAAGGCAAAAGTTGAAAGAGATGACAATCATGGAGTCAGGGTGGCCTCCGGCTAGCTAAGTGTACTGAGTTTGACCTTGGAACTCTAATTAAGAATGCGCGTGGCGTAAAGTCGAGTAAAAAATGTTAAGAAACAACTGTTTGAATGGTGCACCTTGAGATAAAATATCAATAACAACGTCCCTATCGTCCGAAAAATTCTCAAGCCAGAAAATGGTAAAACAATGTAATTTCTCTGTTCGTGAAATTGTTAATACAACCAAGCTGTTCACAGTTGAAATTCAGTAGCTCAAAATCTTTTCCTGTATTAATGTAACTTTTCTAATTATGATGTAACTGAAATAGTTTTAGTGTGACTTTTTGTATCACGTTTGTGTTTGATCACGTTTTACACCCGGTCGTATGTCGAATCCTTCCGCTTCCGGTGCTCTTAACATGACGCACCCAGTTGATGTTCAATCCATTTTGCCACTCTAATATAACTCCGCTTTAATCTTGGTCGGTGATTTTGGTAATCGGTAAAAACTACGCACCTGGAAATCTTATCGGTTGATTCAGCGATGGCTTATATTTGAATTGCGATAGCGAGGAAGTGAGCTCACGGATAAATAACCGATCGTTAAATTATATCTAAAATCTACAGCGAAACGATAAGGCAATTTCAACGACCACAGCTGTTCAGTTGGGGGATCGAGAAGCATTCGGTAACGAGAGGAAACGTCGAAATTTGGCAGATTGAGCCTCTCACTGTGCATGTTGCGAGCTTTTTTGCGAGATCAAGCTTCAATCGTCAAAGGCGTCTTACGGATGTTGAGTAAATAATGCTTTTTATTTACCGGCTGAGCAGGAGTCGATAAGCAATCAGAGTTCTGGATACAGATTCCGTTACCGACACTTAGCCAAGAGACTAACCTTTTTCTAAAATATTCGAGGGTGGGAAATATCCTCGTTTTGTCTGACGTTATCGATCATAGGATCATTCCGTTGCTTTACTTTACGGGCAATTTGCTCTGC
This sequence comes from Neodiprion pinetum, assembly GCF_021155775.2. Taxonomy (NCBI): domain Eukaryota; kingdom Metazoa; phylum Arthropoda; class Insecta; order Hymenoptera; family Diprionidae; genus Neodiprion; species Neodiprion pinetum. Next base: position 37,619,658 of record NC_060232.1, read on the forward strand.
CTTGCCATAGTTTCAATCCTCTTTGGACAAAATCCCTCGGAATTGCTCTCTGCCCTATCATAGTTTCAACCCTCATCAAGCAAAATCCCGGAATTGCATTAGCGACACTCGTACGTCATCGAGTAAGATCGAGGGATTTTGCTCGAAGAAGTTTGAAACTATGGTGAGGCAAATTACCAGTAAGGTAGAACAACGAAATGATCTGACGGCTAATAAATTAAGCTAGAGTGGCGATATCCCACCTTCCAACATCCTAGAAAAAAGGTTCGTGTCTTGGCTTAGTGTCGGTAACGAAATCTATCTCCAGAACTGTCACTGCGTATCTACTAGCAGGTCTCAAACGGTTGATTTAGGGATTCGAGACGCCTCGACAATTTTTTATCGTCAACTGACCGACAACTGAATATTACAACGAATCATCGTAACAATATAATTTCAATTCGCCAGTCGATGCAAGGGAGTTTTAAATCTCATACCTCGTTACGATCAAGTTGGTTTTTGATATGGTATTTAAATTTTTGCACCTTCTACGTGCAAATTTCTAGAAAATCAGAATAAATGGTCGTATGTGCAAAATAAGAAAAGCCAAAATTTGCGATAGTTGAAAGAAAATTAAAAATCGATTGCACGAGTTTTTGGAACGATTTTTTTTCGTCTCAAGCCGAACATTTGAGCCGATTTGACCATGCGACGAGATTATATAGTACATTGTGTATTGTATCTAAAGCAGAATTGAAAATTTAAGAATAATCAGGTTGAGCGATGCATTAAACGTTTCTCGCGTCGAGAAGATCGTTAAAGAAAATTGAATACAGCGGTAATGGCAGAAGATGAAAGAGATCGAGCGACGTCGAGCGCTTTTCATTCTGTCCTATAAAAAAATGTATAATTGCATTTATAAGACGACGGGGAATTTAAGGAAAAGCTCGTAAACCAAGCTTTTGTGTACAGCGCCTTGTATATATATATATATATATATATACACTTGAAAAACGAGACGTTTCGAGATTGGCTTGTGTTAATCCCAACAAACAACTTCGCGCAATTATTATTCAAAATTATGTAAATAAAGCATAAACAACTTTTTGTCTCGTTTCATTATCATGGTGCTTCAGCGTCTCGACACCAAAAACTAAGACATCCACGCAAAGCCATTAATTGTATTTTCTAAAAAAACTTCGTTACAACTTTGTGCGTAGAATTATAGTATAAAACGTGCAGAGTTGTTGAAAGTTACTAAAAATATTCCTCAACGAAGATTAATTAAATGGTGTCCAGTCAATGTAATCAGATTTCTTTTCAATTATTACAACTGCAATAACAATTCATTTGAAAACTATAAAATATTGTTAAATTAATCAAAGTAATTATGAATTTCTTCGCAAAAATATGAATTATTTGAAACATATTGTGGAGTTATTAATGTAAGAAAAATTACTAACTTGATTCAAGCAATTTGACTTTGTCTCAAGTCCTACATCGATCTTAATTAGGAAAAATTGCCAGTCGGCGAATTAGCTCGAAGTAATTTGAATCGACCCACAAGTCCTCTGATGATCAGGATTTCCGAAGACGAATTAGACCCATCGGGCCAATAACTTTGTAGGTTGGTTAATTAACGAAACGTTGGATGTACGAAACGTACAGTACAATCAAAGAGTTTTTAAGGCAGAAATATGATACAACGATGGTTTGAAAGTGCAACTGAAGTTCTTGGAGTCGAATTTAATTGAAACAATATTTCCTGAGAATAGAAAAAGTTTAAAAACACCATAAATTTCAGCTACAAATGCCGGATTTTGCCAAATCTGATTTTATAAATTTGTAGAAAATTCATTCACGAACAAAATAATCGATACTCGATAAAAATCGGTCAAACGATGCTGTTTCTTTAAATTTAGAGATGACTCGATAATGGGATCTCTTCAAAGTCGTCAATAATTATACCATTCCAATTGAAATTTACCGTTCTGTTAATTAACTTATCTATTTTTTTGTCAACAGACTATTTCTTCGACAAAACTTAAACTCGGTTAACTTCAGTTTCGTACCTTCAAACCTTCGTTACACGATAATAATTCTGTCCTTGCACATCTTTGACTGGACTGTACCTTCCCTACATCCTTAATCCATCAGAGGGCCGAAGTTTGCAGCCTCGTTTCAACCTCAAACGCGTATAAATTCTTCCATACCATATCGATTATCGTTAGCTACACGACGGTTGCACATAGAATAATTGTTCATCGCATACCCATGATAATGTATACGTTATAGATGTACAGAGACTCGGTGAAAATGTTTCGTGCGTTCATTGATCGTCGGTTGCATCGGTGCATCGAAGGCACTTCAAATATGCCGCAGCCCTGAATGCATTCGTCGTCGTTCGGCGCTCTTTGACTTTACAGTTTTTCAACTTTGTTCTCCGACCGAATGAATTATTATTGTTTTTGCCATTATTAATACTATCATTATTGTTATTGTTATTGTTACTATTATTATTAGCGCTCTACAAATTTTACCATTCAAGTTCTTCGTTAAAAACATTATAAAATGCAACGATTATTATTCGGCCCAACGATCGCGAAGATGAAGATGCTGATTTATTCGTGTATCGCTGGATGTGATATTTGCATAATCGTAATAACAGTTTCGATAGCTACGTATTGATGAAAGTTTTATTTTTAAAACTTTTTGACAAACTGCGAATCTTCATGGAAGATTAAAATCTGTAATTTCACAGCCTTAGGAATTTTATCACAGATTATAATAATACGTTTTCAGGGAAAAAAAAACATCGTCATTGTTATTATCATCGATTTTATGTGATTTCCTGATATATTAACACGTGATACAGATAGGTGTACATTTTTTTTTTTTTTCTTCAAATTGTATAAAAAAAATTTGAAAATCATTACGCAACGAAATAAATTATATATAAATATATATTGAAATTAAATATAAAAATGATATGCAGAATAGAATTTCTTTGTATCATTAAACGTTTTTCAATTAAAAATCACTGGATTGTTAATCGAACAGCAACTTTTTTTTCTTCTTGAAACATACGAAATAATATAAATCCAAGAAGGCATAAAAAAAAAAAAAAATCGCTCGTAACACGAGACTTGGATTGATATATTTAAAATTTCACGCTAATCGGAAAAGTGTGCCCATAAATAAACTATTAAATCGATAAAACCGTTAAACAGTATCAAATAGAATTTCTAACAGAAATCTCTCACAATAACTGTAATGTAAAGTACAAAAACAACAAATCACAAACTTCAATGTGTATGAATTTGTGTTTAAAAATATCGAAAAAAAAAATAAAATTTCTTTTCTTCAATAATTCGAAATCTCATAATAACTATCAAATTTATCTACGACTATCGTTCTTGCATAATTATTTCTGTTATGTATCACACGTGTATATTACGCAGATATGTGTTATCGTTAATGCAGCCAGTTGTCGTTAAAGTTGTAGCCATATAATATATCCAGTATCACGTCTGCTCGCTGCAGGGTTGAAGATAATCATCATAGAACACGTAGGTGCTTTAAAACGCGCAAAAAGAACCTTCGCTCGTCGTCAGAGACTTTGGCCAACGTTCGCACGTAAATAAAACTAACGTTACAAAATGTGCACGAGAGGCGGTTTGTGCAAGAAAATTTTTACGCTCTGCAATCAGTGTGTATCGCGTTTCATGCTAATAAACTTACTCCCTGTTTTATGAATACTCATATATATATTATATATATATATATACGCTCAACACGCTGCATCCTGCATGTTGCACAACAATTATGCGATACGTCGATTTTAGGTACATGTATGTATATATTAGAGTGTTTCAGTATAAGAAAATTTTGATTTCGCTCGTACCCTGAAAAGCTTGTTTTGGACAAAAAATAAAAATAAAAAAACCATGAAAAGTTATTTTGGATCTTAAAAAGAGTATCCGTGGAGTACGAGCTCGATTTTTTTTTATGGAAAAGAGTCAGAAAATGGGATTGTGTAAAATGAAAATGTACCGAACGTTGTCAAGTTGAAAATCGTTCAATTGATTAAAGATAGAGAGGTTTCAGAAATAGTTTCAAAGCGAATTGAAATTAACGAGAAATATTGGACGACACTTCTTGCAAAAGAAGTGAGTCATTTTGTTACAAAGAAAAAAAAAAAAAAATCGTTTCTCCTCTTTGAGCTATTCGACTTGGAGTTCGATTTTTTTGACGTAGGTCCTGAGTTATGGATAACACACAAAAGCTTCAATGACATAGCGGAAAGAGGTGTCGCATTAGCGGAAGAGTTTAATTTACCGTTGACAAAGGATGAAGATCAGGCGCAATAAATTATTGCAAGCCGTGAAAAAGCACGACCGAACCAAAGGGGAGGTTAAAATCGACTTTGTCAGAAAATGAATACAATGTTATTTATTATAACAGAAATTATCGTTGCTCTCAGTCATATCCTCTATAATCCAACGTTTATCGCAGTCGAATTTTTTTTTTTTTTGGCCCGATAATAAGGAAAAATCGTCCAAACAGGTCAAATTAATCGATCGTTAACTATTTTTTACACAAAAATCGCATTTTGCGACTTTTTTCCATAACCAATCAAGCTGATATTCCGTGGAAACTTTTTTCAAGAAAAGATGAAAAAAAAAAAAAAAAAAAAAAACAGGCGCGACCGTTGAAACGACAGAAACACAAATTCAAAAAAATGTGAAAAATCAATTGAACGCGATCTTCCGCATAGCGTAGAACGCTCATATTTTTACAGAATCTTTCTTTTGATCTAAACAAATTTTTTACGGGTTGCCACAGTGGAAAATCGCAAGTTTTTTTTTCGGAAACACCCTAATATATATATATATATATATAACTACAAATTAACGATTCGTGATTACTTCTCCGACACATTACAAGACATACGTATGTATACAGGTATATTGTTTTCTTTTAATGCCAAAATGAAGTTTCTTATCTGACTACGAACGAGTTACTTTTCTTCTCTTTATTACCTGCTTTTAAACCTTCGGTATGGTTTATGTGATTGGATTTCATAATCATTTTATGCTCATAACCGTCAGCGGCAAATCGCAATTTATCGTAACTTTTATACCTCTGTGCTTGAATAGCCCATGAATTCTAAAGAACAGAGCCTAGAATAGTGTAAAATGTAAGAATACGAAGGACAATTCAGAGTGACATCAAAATTGTAATATACCGTATGTCGCAAGTACAAACGGAACGGGGTGACAAATTTTTTCCATCATACTGCACAATAGCAATATTTTTTTGCCTGGATTTGAATTTACAAATTTCAAGCTTGGATACGTTGCGCGGTATAATTCTCACTCAAATTTTCGCTCCGACACTCATTTTACGCCAAAAAAGAAAAAAAAAACAAAAAAAAAAAAAACGTGAACCATTCGTTTACAAAACATTAATTTCGAGTTCAGGCGTAACATTGAGTCCGTTAATTTTGCAAGCTTTTTCCTTACAATCTAGATGAATTGCAAAATGAATAAAAATATTCAGAATTCACAGTTCAATTGATATTTAGACCGATATATGTATAAATATGAAAAAAATTACGTGACGACATTTTTTTTTTTTCATTTTTGTATCACATCTCGTATACCTCTTATAATCTGTACATAAAAATATATCCATATAATATACCTAGCTACATATGACCTCTTAGTGGTACAATTATTTTCCAGATTATTACAAGACGTATACGAGACGTGAGAAAAAAAGTAAGATAATAAAAAAAAAAAAAAAAAATGTACTCTCGTAACTTTTTTTCATGCATGTTGGTACAAACTTATTTTCCGGCTCTGCGAATATGTGACACGGTGTCTTTCCCTGTTCTATTCTGTCCCCCTCCCGTTTCTCGCTGTCAGATATGAAATATGCATTCGTAGCACTTTACGTTTCGTTATGATACGCCGTGTGCACACCTATAGATATAACACGTGACGTGGGTAACCCGCGTGTCCGAAATGGAAGTATATATATATATATATATATATACATGTATATACTTGTATGAATATGTGTATATACACACATATATATATACGTGTCCATATAGGTATATAAATAAACGTATAACCGCGGAATATTGCACACGTTTTTGAAATATTAGCGTACCGAAGCTTGAAGTAATCATTTATGCAGTTATTTTTTCAACACGAGCGCTGAGTCGCATAATTCGCTCTTCGACTTTTGTAATTTCAGAAGAATTCTCCGACCCCGAATTATAAAGTGTACAATAATGTATTTTTTTGCGAAACTCGAACCAAGAACTTTTCCACTATTTCTCACTTATTAAATATTTTCAAATCTATACGCATCTAATATTTGTTGATTGGACACGAAGATTTTTAAGATATTTCTGCGAAATAAAAGATGTGTGAAAAAAAAAGTAGAAACCAAAACATCAAGTTAAATTCTATAAAGTGGCAAAGACGAAATGTAGCAATAATTTGACTGATTTTAAACTATGATATTCGAAGTAATCGTTACATTATTTTCCAGCGATAATTCAGCTCGAAATAAAAGAGTTGATGAAAAATTTGAATCCAACGACTGATCGTTATATTTTTTAGAAGTCTGTTGATTCTATTTTAAAAAGTTCGTTAGCAAGCGAGACCTTCCGATTTACGATAAACTTTTTTCCTCGATATTCGCCTTGAAATAAAACAATGAGTAGAAAGTAAATGGCGCTCGAGTCTATTATCAAATTTACAGTATACCTACTGCACACATGCAATGTGTTATTATATATTGTATAAATATACAACCATGTGACGTAAGTCACGTATCTGCAAGTGTTCTGAATATTAAATAAAGTCACGTACGTCGAACGCATTGTTCTACTTATATTAAGGATGTTTTTTAACGCCCCCGCGTATATTCTAAACCACGGCGGGCAAAACGCGTTGCCACGTACCGAAAATCGTTAACCGACAACGAAAAGTGAACAAATCCGAACCATTTTCCAACGTCCATCATCCTCACGCTGTTTCCCGAATTTTTATAAATTTTCAAATATCGGGGTAATCGCACGGATTCCGAAACGATGTGAGCAAAAATTTTTACACCGTTTCAAAATATGAGAGCAGCTGCGGATCGAAAGGGGAAAATTAAAAAAAAAAAGACAAAAATACAAATTACAACCGTTTCTCTGAACTTTTGCATACTGTATTCTTGTTTGTTCAACTTTGTTGTGAATTCGGATGAAACGGAAGGTTGTATGTGGCAACAACTTGAAATATTACGAATAATATCCTGCGAACAGAATTGCAAAACGAGCGAACGAAGCCGATCGTGCTGCGAGATTTATATCTCGGAGGCACGATTACGCGATGATAATTGTATCACAAGCAATCAATATTAAGGCAGACTTTGTTCAAATTACATCTACAAGAATATCGAACCAGATGTTCAGATATACGACGACCACTCGGCTCGAAAATTACTCTCCAGACACGCAATTTGCCACTCTTAATAGCAATTTGGCGTGCGCGTTGTTCCCCGATCCCTACAATTATTTAACCTTACTTTAATTCTTTTGTTTAACTGTCAACTTCGTACCGTGTTTGAATAATTAGTTTTTGATCTACACATACGTCACATCCACATGTGTACACCAGGTTGTCGCAGAAACCAAAAACGTTGTACGTTAGGTCGAAGATCGCGGTCGCATGATTTTTCACTTTTTCTACAAATTTTTTCGAATTTGCGAAGAAACACGTTGTAGCACTAAAATTATTATTCTATTCCTCGCATTTATATTCAATCCAAAGATCACGATCAGAACCTTTCTTTTAACCTGAACAAACGTTTTAGGGGATGCCATGGTGGAAAATTGCAAATTATTATTTTTTCAGAAACACTCCGATGTATATTTATATCGAACATATAATTAACCGTTTTCGGTTGGGTGTATTATTATTATTTTTATTTTATTTTTTTACTTTTCATTTTAAAGTTTACCAATTCAGTTGAAGGCAATTTTCATCGCAACGTGAATAATCATGACTAAAGATCAGTTAATCAGAATACACAAAAATTTTTATGGTGAGAAGAATTTAGATATTATTTTTAAAAAATCCGTTCGAACTTAGTTATTGATTTCAGTAAAAAATCGTTTTCAATATTATTTTTATTAATCTTGATGACACAGGTGAGCAAATATTGAAAATGTGAGAACAAATTTCTGTTCGATCGGCTTGAAAAGAAAATAAATATAAACCGTTTACCCGTCATCGGGCGTACCTAAATAAAGCTGCGAAAACCGAAACCTCGTTTTCTTTCCTTTTTTCTCCAACATTTTTTTAACTCTCATTTCACGTATTACTAACGAATTTGATTTTCGAATTTTCTTTTCTTTCTCTCTCCCGCTCTCGCTCTCTCTTTTCACCATCTTTCTGTCTTGGATGAATTTTTTTCGTACTTTACATTTTTCCGGCAACTATTGCGATTATAAATCGACGTTGGTGAAACAATAAATTGATGCCAAGGCCTTGTTTGAGTAGGAAAAAAAACAAAAAAAAAAAAAAAAAAAACAAGCAGCAAAACTTAGCAAACTAAACAAAAAGATTTAATATTACAACAACCAGCAAAGCTACGGAGTTTAACGCTAAATAGTCAATTCGAAACACATTTCCTTACGATTTGTGAAATATTCTCTATACGTGCTGATTTTCGCAAAAATTTTCTAGTCACCGCAGAAGAAATAACATTTTTCTCGGCTTTCTTCACAACCGTCGTTACGCGCAAGTAGTAAAAACAAACAATGCACCTGCTCGGCTCAAACCAAAGAAATTAAGTGCAGCGATTAGCTATCGCGGGTTTACTCTCAAGACTTACCGCACAGATATTTACACTCGTAAATGAAATATTAGCTCAAGGCTGCGTTACTTGCGCAGTTTAAACGTGAAGATTTTCACTCACCTCTGCTACAGCGGGCTGGGATATTTCGTTGGAATTTTCAGGGTTCGATAACGCCAGGATAAGCAAAGCCAAGACCCCCGCAAAGAGGATGGCGCGGCGTGCACCCGCCAAAACATTACGCCTCGTCATCTTGTCGCCTCGTTGAGAATACCTCCTGTACTCATACCGAACTGAAAATCACGAGGGGTGGAAAAAATGAGTGGTTAATTTGGCTGAACTTGACGTGAAAGCGGTCTGAGAACATTCAAGTGGGAGCCCACGAAACTTTTTTACTTTTCTACATTTTGCCGTTCAAATAACTCGAAAACCGTGGGAGTGTTGAAATTTAAACTCTGGTCAATTCAGAGATGAAAAAAACTGCGTTGATCGAAACCAAAATCATGAAAATCCGTCGATCTACTCTCCAGATATGATCGGTTTCTTTTTTTTTTTTTCTTTATTTTTTGTTCTCAATAGAATAACTTAAAAAATGTTAAATCAATCATACGTAAAATCTGATCAGTTCTATGTTAAAAAGAAAAGCTTCCAGATCGAGACGAAAATCATCAAAATCCTTTGATCCACTTTCCAGATATCATCGTTTTTTTTTTCTTCATTTGTTGTTCTTAATTACAATGACTTCAAAACTATTACGCTAATCAGATCCAAAATCTGTGATTAGTTCCAAGTTAAGTAAAGCCGCGTATATTGAGATCAAAATCGTGTAAATCCGTTCATTTGTTGTTCAAATATCGCCAGACGTAAATTAAACATGTTCGTCTCTCGGTCTGGGAGCGCTATTTTGTTATAAAAATATGAAACAGATTTTGACTTTGTGTATTCGTATCGCATTTTAATTTTTGCTATTTATGGAGAAAACAACCATAAAGCAGGCAAAGAACTGAATAACAGGGAATTCGAAATTTCACGATACAATTATCAGACCTTTTACATTCTTACCTTCAAAGTTCCGTTTTCTCGACGTCCTGATGGACCTACAGCAACACCGTGCTCATATTCAAGATTTATATCGTGCCAGTTTATTAAAAAAATCCCTTCGCTTAGACTGTATTTTATTATGTTTGTTTAACACAACTTTTGTCCACTTATATTCACTGACAGACAAAAAATTATCTCTATAAAAGTCAGAGAAGAGGGATATAAAGAAGTAGAGCAAATATATGAGAATTTGACATTTGTATGATTTTTTTTTTCTTTTTTTTTATTCTTACGAATCTCAACAACAACCGATGTTCTTATTGCAGGGATAATTCGTCGACCGTATAACGGAAGGAACTAATCGAGACTCGTGATATCAGAAATATCCAAGCTTTCGATCGCGGCGTTATAAGATTGTACACGCGATCTTAAATTCGCCTGTTTAATCTCTCATTGATACCTTATCTGACCAATTCTTCCGCATGCTTTTCTCTCACGATCGATAATGCAACAAACAATTCCAGATGTGGGTGATAATATTCCGATAACTCGATTATACTTATATATTTCGGAAATTAATTAGGCTGATATCGGATTGTTTAATGCGATCAGGGGACGGAATAAATACCCGTTCGCATTACTGATTTGCCATTCGCTGCATGGTGGTGAATAGAATTTACCTTCCGAATTTGAGAATAACGAAACGTGATGTAATAAATAATACAATATAAGAAATAATTACGATATTCGAGAAATTCGAACGTCGGTTATTTTAATTGTACGTTTAGTCGGTTAACACACAAAACCGAAAAAGTTGTGAGTTTTGAATTTTTCGGGTTAAAGTAAAAGGCGTGTTCTAATTTAGTGATTCGATTTTCGAAGCGGCTGTACGAATTTCATTTTATCGTTAAAATTGGTCGAACTTTCGAGACGAAATTACAAACCTACGTATGAATTTTTGATCCGACCTTCTGGCGCGTAAAAAATAGACTGCGCGTGTGAGTTGGAATTGACGTTTAATGTTTTTTCTCTCTCTCTCCTTTTTTCAACCCACCATGCGATAAACCAACTCTGTAAACGAATCGAGGCAAGTCGAAGCAGCTGTGTCGACGTCTATATATGCTGTTCCGGAATCGACATAGACATTGCATACCTCTACATACGATTCAATAAAGTAAGGATTCATTCTACGATAAATTAATTCACACGTTACGTCATCTCTCGAAATTGTTTTTCAACCTAGAATAATAATTTCTTTTTCCGTTTGAGATTAATACATGTACAAAAGCGGGAACAGATCGATCAATGACACGTTCGTATCGGTTAAGACGAAGTCGCGGACATATCTGACTATTCGAAAACGTTTATCAAAGCCGTATAATTGTGTCGTAGCAACAATTGCCATTGGAAACAAAGACACCGTATTTATAGTTGAAAACTTTTATCTCCAAAATTTCACACAGAGTTGAAACAATTTATTCTCTGTATACATCGCTCGAATGTGTGATCAGGTGATTGTGACATGTGTGCTGCTCATAATTAATCGACCGGAATTGAAACAAACAGCCGGTTTTAATACTTGTAGGAGGTCATTCACGTACGTTGCGTATAAATACGGGTCTTTTAATTTCACGCACAGCGATGAGCGACTGTCGCCGCTTCCTCAAGGCTTCAACAACCGGACGGTTTATACGTGCGTGCAAAACGCCTCTGTTTTTCGTAAAATTTTTATTGCCTTATCGCACCTGAACACGGAATCCAAACTCCGATCCGATATCCGAACACCTGATTACATAATCTGGTTGCCGCTTGTTACGCGTAATTTGGTTCTCGATTTTAGCGCTGTATATTGTTCTGTATATTTCACAATAATTATACACTTTTGTCCGCTGACAACGAGTGACATGGGCGCGAAGCTGCGAATCTAGGCCATTTCGTGCAAGCATGACAAACGTTAATCGTCATTTATTATCAGCCCGAATTTTCTTCTCATTTTAATCCAAAAAGTTCAATCGATAATTTTGAAAATAAATCTCAAACATACCGTGTTTACAGATGACCGTAATTTTTCTAATCCATTCCACAAAGTTGAAACAATCGTTTTCTTCCACTCGTTTTAACGTTTTCGCAAATATTTGTTATCAATCATTCGCTTTTATTTATTCGCGATTTTTCCCTAGTGGAAAGGATAATTGACCGACACTCGAGTAAAAATTAATATTCCTCTCGATTGTATTCTACGACAAAGATGAAAATTATGCGGAAATTTGAGTCCGACATAAGTTTAAAATTTATCGCTCTGCGGATCTGCGGAATTATTAACGGTGTGAAAAATCAGCCGTTTTTCGGCACCGGAAACAAAACGGCAAGATTATTTATGCGGGTGCGTGATTTCGGAAAAAATACCGAGTAGACAATTTTTTCTTGAGGGTTGGTCGTGGTTTGAGCAACTCTAACGGATTGACACAGTGCGGGTGTGTTTTTTTTTTTTTTCTTTTTTTTTTTATACACAAAATATACTGTACCGTATATATGCACAAACCGTTACATAAATATCGGTTTATTATCAGCAGCACGCGAGTTTCGATGACCATTTCAGATTCCGCGCGTATGTGTTTTACACATATGTTACACGTATGTACATAGAAGGATATTCGAAAATTGACGACCGTCCGGTGTCAGTTTATCTTTGGCATCATGCTGTAATAACTGTCAAACAAATCAACCGTTCCACTCTCTCGAACGCTGTTACAGTTATATCGTTAGCTGGTTCGAACTATGTTGACACTGACAATTAAACTAGGAAACAAAATTCAGAAAGACAGTTCAGTCGAGGTGAAGATAATTAGGCGTACCAAAAGTCGTTCGTATTAGTAAAACATATCTCCGCTCGCAAGTGAAATTCTCTTTAATTTATCAAGTGAATATTCGATATTTTGCTAAACACGAGTGTACAATAAATGTTTGATATTCATATTTGCATCGACAGCGGAGATCGAGTTTGTCATTCGACGAGGCTGAAGTTGGTAACGTTGACTGAACGATGCGATCAGGAGAAAAATTTTTGGCGATTTTGGGATAACTTTCAAGGAGTTGGCTTATCGGAATCGGTTTATATTTTGTTTACGATGGTTTACCGAATTCCGGAAAGCCACAAATGTGCGAATTACCGATTTCCTTTCCCAAACATGCATCGTTACAGTAACGTTACTAAATTCACCCTCATGCCATTCGATGAAGTATCTTGTAGTCGTCAAAGACGATCTTGATTTCCGCACCCCGTTTTGTCGATACTCTTCTCCCTTCGTCGATGTCACGATTATAATTCCCTGTACAATAGTTCCGACAGTGAGTGACGCGCGTCATTGACGCTAATTAACAGCCTAAAGATTGACACGAATTCGAAATTCGAATCAGTCGTGGAGTTCGGCAACCAAGAACGATACCGACTGTAGCTTTTGCATGGCTAACTACCACGTGGGTCCAAGCAACCGGAAGCCCGGAGTAACCCAGACTATCAGACATTCGGAGCTGATCCGAGAGTCGTGAAAGACTGTTTTATCACCACCCAGAGTAAACCGTAAACTTGTAAAAATCTTCCGTTCGTCTGTTTTGAAGATCGGGACTCCGTTTACGATTCGGCAGGCTTTTGCTGATGCAACGCAGATTTCAGTCGCCCAACCACACACACACATACGAAATCTAGAGAACCCGGTGAATTACTGCCTCTGGATCAGAAACTGTTCACTTTCAAAGATGGAACCAACAAAAACATTCCCTCTCTATTTGACTATTCGATAATTGCATGCCTGCAACAACCAACGAAAGCGGTCAGCAGCTAGTTCAATGATCTTTCAGGCAACTGTTCGACGTCATTCAACAGAGAACGACACGTCCGTCACCAACGACGTCGGTTGCACACTTCAAACATGTTGGTCCGACACACCAAACTACCTTCGAACCTACCACACCAGCACAGTCTGCTGACCACCGTAACAGCTACTTCTAACGTAGTTCGATCAGCTTCAACGACTCATTTACGAAGCTGAATCCCGAACCCAATGATCCTCTACCATGAATCAACGGTGAGGGGCATCGCTCTCTACCTTGGAACAGAGGCACCTTTTTCATCCTACTGTACCGAAAACTTCACATCCCTATCTTCAATCTTCTCCTTTTTCTTCGGTGTCCTACTCTGCCTCGGAGTGTTCGGAATCTTGGGGTCTTGTTTCGAGGTTGCGGTGACCACCGGAAGGCGAAGGGTTAAAAATTCAGGGCTCGGGTCTACGGATCGACACTTGCACGTGTCGCTCGACGCGTTGTTCGGTCAGAGCGCGAGGCCAACGTTCACGACGACACCCCCGACATGACTGAGACTACGAGGCGAGGGGCGCTTAAACCTGGCCTGCAACCGACCTCGAGAACGCTCTTGCGGGTCGATCTCACGGATTAAATGCTTTCTCGCGCAAGCGCCCGCTCACTGAGCATCGTTTTGCAACATGGCGACGACCCGGTTCATCGGTCACGAACTAGGCGCGTGGGTCACGCGGATTCGACTGTAGTATGGTACCTAGACCATGGACTAGGAGGTTGGAGCGCACAAATTTTCCAAGCCTTTTTGCTCATCCGTTACCGGAGATAGCTCACTGGAGGAAATCGGATCGTCGAGTTTCATCAGGCGAGTTCGTTGCTTGGGGCGACAAAAGTTGAGAAAGATAAATTACGGAATACTCGTATGAATATGGGTACATTGAGAAAAATTTCATTTGTTGTAGTAACTAGAAAAATAGTTAAATAAGGCTTGGACGTCAATTTATCGTTGCACAAGCATTAAATTTTCGCAACAGTTGCAAGAAAATATCGTAACAGTGATCGTAATGAGAAAGAACAGTAACGGTTAGTAGACTTTCTGGTAACAGCTACGAATCTAATTTTCATTTTCTACCTAAAACCGTATTTTTCGATTGTGATAGGAAATGAAAATGGTCAACAGAGCGGCAACCGGAAATAAAAATTTCTCTCAATGTACGTAAAATTATGTCCTGCACATGGGAATTTTATCTAACAGAGCTCAGAGATGAATTTAAAAAAAGCGTGTAGCATCGCCATATGAAGATCGAAACTTTGACCGAGTTCAACATTGAATCGCTGTAAAAGAACTTCCGAACCCCGTGAACGACAGATTTCTGAATTTCTTTTCATTCCGACAAACTTGCTAATGAAAACATTCCAAAGCCGCAGATCTGAATCGGATATTTTCGCATCTTTTTCCCTCCCGCTCTGCCTCTCTATTTTCAATTTAGAGACAATACATCCAACAGCCGCAATGCGGAAGCTGAACGCGAGTGTCTAATTTGAATGGACTTGGAAGTGGGCGGACAAAAAGCCCGTCCAACGGATTAAACTTGGTCAATCACAATTGGCAATTAGACAGTATTCTGCGTACAGTCGTGAACTCGTTTGTCAAGGTCGATGCGAAAGGTTTTTCTGCGCAGGATAATCGACGAACTACGTGAAAATTTAACACAGTGCGTCGGACGATTCAACTTCCACTTCACTTCCGGTATACGAGGTAGTCCTGTACCATGCTTGCGATTCGGGCTGCACTTTATCCGAATTATTCTCAATCGACTCCGATAATTTTCATCTCCCAATCCGCCGTAGTTTGAACTGATAAAATTTGATTGGGGAAAAATCTGGAGCATCTACGAAAGCCGTGACTCAATCCATGCGTGTCAAAGCTCGACATTCCCCCAACCAGCCAATCATGAGTTATCGGTTTCCGGAGCGGGTATGCATACCTGGTACATAATATAAACGTAGATATATATGTTTATGTATGTTTGCTCGACGTCGGTGGAAATTCGCATATACCTGCGGCAAATACTCGGTACAACCGCAAATTTACTCTTGAGCCAATAAATCAGTGCGAAGCACGGAAAGCCTCGTTAAAATCACGCTTTGTTAGACACTGTCGGACAATGTTGAACAGTGACTGAATAGAAAAAAAAATTATGCATAAACAGTAATTCAATTTTTCTCTTCTGTTCTCGAGAATTGCCATTACTTTTTTTTTTTTTCACAGTTCAAGGAAAACAAATTCTGAAAATTTAAATAAACGCTTTGGTAGTCATAATAAAGAAGTTTCTCGGCAGAATTGTAGAGAATAATTTTCTAAACAAAGGAAACCGTCGTTAAATGAAATTGAACGAATCTATCAGGTTTTTAACAACTTTAAAGTGATGTGAAATGAAAAGTCGATATCTAGGCTTTAGCTTATAATTTTAGTAATTTTTTTTTTTACTGTAATTTTAATCTAATCTTCGTAGCTTGCAAATGTGTCAATTTGAGAAATCGTATATCTGAAGATTTGATCGATTGAGCTTGTTCGAAAACTCAAGTTTCCGCTTACGCAGAGTTCTGATGATAAACTGGAATGTGTCAGTAGAATATTTAGCTTTCAAATTCGCCATTGCGGTGATTTTGCATAGTTTACCAAATTTCATATACTCGTCAAAACCTTCTAATTACAGAGTTTTCAGTCAACCTTTCAATCGTAATGGAAAGTTCGGCTGCCGCACTTAATTATTCGGGACAAAATGACTCCGCACGAAATGACTGCGGTCAAAATATTTCCAGCAATTTCATACTTTCACCCAGGCTTTCATCGAATCGTCAATTACGAACATTTTAATTTTATGAAATTAATTTTTCAAAACCGTAAGATTTTATCATTGGCATACTTTTCTATCATGGATGTAAATGTCCAGTAATTTTTTCCGGAGTAATTAAGAGCGTGTACCGAAATTTCAGTTGCTTGATAAATCCTTGATTCGATAATATCTCGTTGTAAACAAGTAAAAAAAAGTGTCGATTCTTGCCTCCTCGATTCAAGTCCCAAGAAATTATTGAAACGAAGTTACGAAATCTCAGTGCTGAAGTATTTGATTCCGTAGTAAGCAAGAAAACATTGCCAAGTCGTGAACATTTTCCTTTTTTTTTTTTTTCTTTCTTTTTCACGGAGGGTGAATTTTCCGAGGCGTAAGAGACGCAAACCCCCGTGTTTGCCTTTCATTCCATATTCTATACGTGCTGCGAACGCTGTAAAAACCGTGGAGCATGGAAAGCTCGCGGATGGACATTGTTCTGAGCTTTTTCTTCTCCCAGGCTCTGTATACTCTCAGGAATGTTCCGTGCGGCTGCTGATATAAGAATTTTCTTCTCTTCTTTTTTTTTTTTTTTCTTTCGTCTTGATTTTCTTGTTCCTCTAGAATCAGATGATTCAGCGTTTGAAAAGCACTGCAGATTTTCCAACCGATTCACTGCAATATTTTTCGCAAGTTCAACAAGTTTCGCCTATCAATTCGTGAACGCTTCGTGATCAGAAACGCGATAAGTAAAAACTCGGGGAAAAAAAAAGTTTGCGCGTAACAAAATACTGCCGACCGAACAGGGGAAAAAATACAAAAATTTTGCAAACTTTTCTTGCAGTAATTTACGACAGCGACGCGACTAATTAGCTTCGTTAAATTTGATCTTAATCGTTGTGAAATCTGTCGTGAACTTCATAATAAATCAGACGAGCAATAATTTATAATCACGTAAAGAATAATGAAGAAAATAATCGAAAGGTGAATAAATTCTCGTACAATTTTTCCACGAGACGAAGATTGATGCGTAAAATTCACCGTTTAAGCACACATTTTTTTCTCCCCTCGATGTGTTCTTGCTAATCATTTCCTCAAATCGCCATTGCTCGGATAATCGATTGCGCATTTTTGATTTTCATTCATAATTTGCACGATAAAAATTTGGTGGATTGTAAAAACTGTTTACGTACAGTCGTCTAACAATAATTAGAAACGATTCTTACTTACTCGAGAAAATTTCTCCTCTTTCCTTATTCGCAACGACTATTGTTGGTTTATCGTTCTATTTACATGCCGGGTGTATATTTTTTGGTCATCCAAACAAAAGCAAATGGCGTCTGGCCTCTTTCTCAAAACGTTGTTTATACTAATGTAAATCATCCAGAATTTTCCTCCCACTCCCAAATTTACTTTCGTCTCATTTACCTGTTCCATTGAACATGCGGTCCTTTCGCATTTGAAAATTTAGAAAGGAATTCGAAATTCCCCATTTAGCGAGGGGAAATTCCTTGGCTAATTGCGAACCGCACTGGATGAAATATCGCAGTTCCAATCGCAGTAAAATTCCCCGATACGCACATCGCTTCGGGAATCCATCGCCAAGGCGATGATTGGAATATCAAAAAGCCAAGGGTGGTTCCTTTTCTTTCGCAACGAAAAATCAAACGCCCTGCATTGAGAGAAATTTTTAGTTCCGGTTACCGCTTTAACTATTTTCATTTTTTACCACAATTGAAAAATACAGTTCTAGGTACAAAAAGAAAATTAGTTTTCTAGCTGTTACCGGAAATTCTAGTATCCGTTACTGTTCTTTCTCATTACGATCACTTTTGCTATATTTTCTTGCAACTGTTGCGAAAATTTAATGCTTGTGCAAAAATAAATTGACGTTAAAGCCTTATTTAACTAAAAAAGTAGAGTAAACCTCACAAACTGATCTTGTGTTGCAATTAGCAAAAGAGCATCGACAATAGCGCAAAATGGTTACGCGTACTTTATTTTTCGTAATTCCAACAATATTCAAACAGTTTTTTTTCAACGATACCTGTTTCACCGAATTTTTCTAGTTACTATAAAAAATGAAATTTTTCTCAGTGTGCCAATTGTTTCCAAATTCTCTTCCAAACAATTATGCAGCGCAATTTTTCGGCCCAGACAAAACGCGGCATTATTACGCCAATTATTATAACACGATTCCATGTATCGCTTTGGGAAATCACTTGAGTAACGAGAATATACAAACTTTAGTATAGAAAAAAAAACCAAGCTAAAGTGTTGCGTATGAAATTTTCTCCCGCTTTATCAAGGAAGACGAATTGTTACTCCCGTTGGTGCTTTATTTTTTACCTTATCTTCTCTTTTTTGTCTCGCATAAATTTCAACTTACCGAGGTATTACAATATCCTGTGTATAAAACGGAATATTACACCATTTTTCCCCCCTTTTCATTCTTCTACTTTCACGTATAATCCGTTTAATACTATAATCTACTACCGAACAAATGTTGCATCGAATGTAACATCGAATCTGATCAATTACACTGGTCAACAAAATTTTGTAACATGGAAGGTTCCTACTAATTTTTAAATATAATACGAGTTAATTAGTTACAATATCAATATCAATTCTATTATACTAAACGTTGTTTCTAACATAATCAGTTAAAAGTTTTCATGTTACGCACAAAAAGCGAAGTATTCTTGACCAGCTTGAACGACAATTTCGACTGAAACCTAAAAACAGTTACACTGCATAATTTGGATGGTAATTAACAATTTTCCAACTCGATACGTTCACAACCCGATTTTTTAGCTTTCGTGCAATTACTTAGATTCCGGTAAAAGGGGCAGTGAGCATGAAATACAGAATCGTGCGACTGCTGCTGGTCCATAAATAAGGATCGATCTCCTCTCCTTCTCGCTGCTTGCAAATATCGGGGCAAACGAAGCCGATCGATCAACTTGATTGCCGTCCTTTCATTCCTGTATCCGTGAAATGGGATTAAAATAACAGAGAGTTATCGCCTCTTTGCCATTAACAAGATCTCTATCGCAGGAAGGTTTTTTTTTTATCCTCTCGACGAAACTCCCCTACTTCTGTCCTTTTTATTTTTCCTCCGTCTTTTTTTTTTATTTTCCTTGAAAACCGCGTCAAATTTTATCGTATTGTAATATTACATTTTTTACTGCAGCTAATGCTATGACGCAAAGAATAATTATAACATATCTTTACAATCAACAATTCGCGCCTTATGAATGAAAATTTTAGCAAAAATAACGCGTAGCAAAAATTCCGCGACAGCTCTTTTTTAGTTTCAATTCACTTCTCTTAGTCTCGTTTCTGTGCACACAATGTTTCCAAACCTGTACACGATTTCAATATTATTATCAGAGTAATTTGTAACTAAAGTCAATTTATACCGACAACGCGAGTAACGTTCCATTATATACCGGGTTCATGACTATCGATCTTTTTCTTCAATTTTTAAAAACTACATTATTTCACACACAGCCCAAATCTCATTCCGCTTCACGGTGGGTGAAAAATTTTCTCAATATAAACAGATCGATGCAGCTATGTGTAGCCTAAACGAGTAATTGGATTTCCTTCCTTGCTGCTCAATCTTTCCCTTCAATAACAAGAAGGCGAGGGAAAAAAACACTCGAAAAAAAAAATTCAATCTGCAGAACACGGTGCCGCGTTACTTTTCTCTGCCAAGAAAATTGGCCGTCATATATATGCATACTCGTATATGTACATATTTATATAGACATTTATCTAACACAGATCGGTCAAATTTCACGTGTTACTTGTAATGCATCTGATCTGCATGTAGATTAAGCCGATTTTTTTTTTCCTTATCACATACCCTTCGAAAAGTTAGTTTACAGCCACAAATTAAGCCTCGTTAAACTAGAACTCGGTAGCAAAATTCTAAAAGGTGTCTCAATCGGTTTGAATTTTCAAAACACTCTGACCAAAATAATTCAAAAACTATACAAGTTAGGAAGCTGTTCTTGGTTTCATTTTGTAGATGATGAAATGTTCTTTAAAAAATGTTGTTACTACTACCTGATGTTATTTGTATCAGCTTAGAACACGGGTTAGATATAAATTTACAAGGTAATAAGCATCTTCGTTCATTTATTCAATGCACTCAACTTTAAACGTTCGTATCGAATACAAGATGAACATTTAGGAGCATAGTAGTCTGGAGTTTTTTTTAAATAAAGAATTTGATTATCTACAAAATGAAACCGAAAACAGTTTCCCAACTTGTATAGATTTCGAAATATTTCGGTTAGAGTTTCTGAAAGATACAAACCGGTTGAGTAACCTTTTAGAATTTTACTACTGAGTTCCGGTTTCGCAAGGCTTCATTTGACGTTAAAAACTAAGTTGAAAGAAAACTAGCCTAATGTAGATACGTACTAAAATTAATTAACGTCCAACACACTCACCCTTATCCTGAAATGGTAACTGCAACGTGGAGAACAGACATCGTGCACTAATTACGAAAAAAACTAAAGCCACGACACGTAAACTTCACAACCGGCTATTTTAAAAATGAATCACAGGAAATAAAGAAACGAGGTAACGAACAAAAATATGCCGATAGTTAGCGAAGATATTTTATCGTGAGAGCGATAAGAATTCACGAACGTGTAGAGAGAACAACTTATAGACGATTCTTGACAAATTCCCGTCACGTTTCGTTTCTCGTTCCGCAACTGACGACGCGCAACTGAAGACCCTATAGATTGTCGTCGGATCTTCAAGCTACGTTTCAGCTCCGCTGATACTACGTAATTAGGAAATAGGTATACGCTCGTGTTTCTGCTGCTGAAACGCGCGACTTACAATTGGCGGCGCTTATTCACGGCCAAACGGTTACACGTGTGTTGCTGATCACTTTGGCGCTAATTATTCCATTTGAATTCATCGCCGTTGCACCCGCCATCAGCGATCCAAGAACCGTGAGTTCGATGTTTCCGAATCCTAAACTATGCGTTCGAATGCGCGACATGTCTGAGAATTGGAACCGTTACTTACATGTAAATAATTTACGCCCCCCATTTACGCCCTCGAGGTGTCGCATATACCTTATTATTATCGCGCAACGATTGTTACTGCAGGAATCCGTCCTGTCCAATTTTCACTAACAACATGCCGACTCTGCAAAAGTTTTGGTAACGATCACAACTCTCGCGTTATTAAGGTATTTCGCAAGTTTTTTCACTCGTCTGCAGTAATCAATGTGTCACATTCACTTGCGGTTTTGTTTTTTTCCTTCTATTATTGCGATTTTTGGAGATAAAAACTTTTCGTCTCAGAATCGATGTGCAAGATCCCGCAAAGATTTCCCCATATCGTTGACAGTTTGTAGGATCTTCAATCGGTTTACCTAAACTGGTACAATTGTTCTAGTAATCGATATTTCGGTTGATTAGCAAGTAAATAACGCGATAACGTGTTTCCTTGATCTTTGTTGGTAATAGAAACTTCAGTGTTTCTCTATCGAAACGGAAATTTATACGTTGAATAAAAGTGAACGGAAGTAACCTTGAAATTCGTCCCCTCCTGATCTTCATTAGTCGATCATTAGTACCTTTATATTGCCTATTCTTGTTAAAATTGATACTTCTACGTCAATTTACCGAGCTGGATCGTGAAATGGGTAATGAATTGTCAAAGATTGGTTGCATAAAATTACCTTCTCAATATCTTTGCGCATCACGTACCAGACGAACCGAATTTCATCCTTATGCGTTCAATTTTAATCTACCTCAAAAGAATACTTCGTTTAATTTCTGCGACTTCATTTACTGCGAGAAAAATGCAATAGCAAACTATGTTCTATAGAATATAGGTTGTGAATTTCCGATCTGACCACAAAATTTCTCTCACAATAGTCCGCACCGGCCAAATTTAGTGAATTTTAACACCACTCTTTCTTACAGTGTTCTCATGTACTTACGCACCGCAGAAAGATAGTCTTTATCATCCTGTACTACGTTGAGGATAAGGATGCCTTTGACGGGTTGACAGCTTTTCTCTTTGTCCTGTCTCCGGTCTCTCAAACCGCAATGTCCTTATCGGGGAGTGACGGACATCCGGTTATCGTCTCGAAGTCGTGGGCTGTCACCAGATAGCTGGGATCCAGCAGCCACTGCCTAATCGTCCGAGCGGGGTACGATAGCGGAATGTCACAGGAGTTTCCGTTCCCAGATCTCCCGGATTCCCAGAATTTCCCCAATCCTTTCACCAGAGTGGATTTAAATCCTCGGAACGATATTGTTCCAGGAATCTGTTCGACCTGGACGCGCTCATCGCCCTCAAAGACGTCCAAGAAGTTCACGGCATCTCCGCGTTCTGGTCCAAAAGTCCGAAGTCGTTTTGGCGGCGAACCGATTTCTGTGAGGCAGGAACTTCCAGCGAAATCGCAGCAACTATCGTCGTCGACTTGCCTCGGTTCACGGGCAGTCCAACCGCCCAATTGTTCGGCACCATCACCTACGAGTTGGACGGTGTGCAGATGCAGACTCTGATCCCAACGCTCACTCTCGACGTGGACCGTGTCCTAAAAGGTGATCACGACTTGAACGTCTTCTGCGAATCCAACGGGGATGCAAACACCGCTCGCGATAAAAAAATTCAGGCAATACTGGCTGTAAAATCGATGTCCATCGACAAGATGATCGACTTCAAACTCAACGAGCCGTTGATCGAAGACCTCAAAGACCTTCTCGATAAGATTGGGTTTACGGAAATTTTGCCGAAAGTATTCACCGGTCGGAATTCTCACATGGATCGCTGCATCTTGGAACTGAAGTCTGCTTCACACCTCAAGTGTCGAAGTGTCATTTACACCAGGTGAATAAAATGCTTCGTGACACATTTCATTTTTATCCATTCTTTCACAGCGGTTGCGAGCGAGAAGTGTCCTGACAATGTTGTTTCCCCTAGATCCGTATCGCAGCTGAACATGCTTCTTCATTTACTCCGCAAAGTGTTGCCGAAAGAGACGAGCGTCGTTTGCAAAACTATTGTCGAAGCTGAGGATGTACTCAAGGCGTTGGAAGATGAGCTGAATTCTTATCTGAAACCAGAGTACGCCTTTGAGATCCAGAAAGCCAGGGCCAAGTCCGACTTGTTGATCAATGAATTTCAAAACAGTTGCACTATTCACAGGTTTTCAGAATAGTTTACGCGAGTTGGGTATGCTTGTTGAATATATATCTTCATGAATATGATTAATTTTAAGAATATTGTCATACACTTACGAACCTGTTATGTTTTGGTTCCCTGAACTTGAAAGTTACTCGAATAAAAGCAGTAAGAACTAAATCGAAATCGGTTAATTTACGCACTTCATTTTAGGCAATTGTAGTTAATACGTACACGATACATTCAAGTTCTTGCGTTTCACTTCTCGTTATTATTCCGCAAGACAGTTTTTCATAATGCATCCGCCATCTCGAAACAATGTTTAATACCTGATTTTTTATCGAGATATCAATTTTGATAAAACACGGATCAATACTGCGAATAATTCAGTAGTTGAGAATCAAAAAGTAGTTTAAAATCTATTTATCAGACGGATTATCTCCTGATTGTAGGCAATTTTATGTGCATATCGCCTGATCAGAGGCAACTCACATACTCGCTAAGGCGCCTACATCTAGACAGCCGTTGATACTCGACGAACGTGAGCCTAATTATAGGCAATATAACATACTCGTGATTGAAATCTTAAAATTCAACACCGCAAATTTGATTAACGCAGGTTGTTGTTTTAAATAACTTGTTTCAGCAGAATGTATGTTTAAAAATAAACTAACGCGAAGCTGATGGTCTATAATTGAAGAGCAGAGGTTTCTCAAGGGAATGAATGAAGAGTTTTATTTTTCCCAAATAGAATTTATTACAAAATGAACGAATATGTACAGACTATGCAACGTGCTGCCAATAACTATCGAAACTAACTGCAGGATCCGAATTGTATTGGCTCACTGCTCGATATAGGTTGAATTTAATTAAAATCAGTCCAACACCCACCGACACCCTGTCCCCGAAACAGTATTATAGGAGAGAAGTTTATTCAATTTCCGTTGAATTCTGGTACTTCTCAATCCTAAAATATATCTATTATATCGCACTATTCGCATTGTGTACTAAAAGTATTCACAACCGTGTAAGAAGAATTCGTACATTGCACAAAACATTTGAACTATACGATCTATAATGAACGGACGGAGTTTTATAATATGCCTCGAATTCTATCGTTTACGAATATTATTCTACCTTTGAGCTTCAGTATGTTCCCACGTTGATGAATATTCATACGTGTTAAATATATTATATTCTTATGTACACGTTATATATAAGTAAATAATTATTGAATATATTATATATTGTCTCGATAATATATTACTTGATAAAGCGTTTAAAAATTTAATTTCTTCTCTTTTCTCATTTATAAATGTTAGATTATTGATACGCGAAATATTCTCTTTTACGTATACCTATAGATCTATGCATATATACATTTGGCAGGTACTTGGAAGCGTGCGCTTCTGAATTTCATAATTCAATTCACTAAGGAAAAAAATGTGTATATGTGTGCGTGTGTGTGTGTGTGTATATTAAATAGTACAGAAAAACGCAGTGAGGTAAAACGATAAAGAATTTGAAGATAAAATAGAAATAAAAAAATATCAGACAACCATGGAATAGCAGATATTTGTACAAATTCTCAACGTTTAAATAGCGCGGTATAGCAATTCTGCTTACAATTGTTGCGTACTTATAGACCAAATGCAACATGGATATATACATATATAAATATTTATCAACATTTGTGAGTATGGGTAGTTTCATCTTCATATAAATTATCGAATAAAATTATCCAACGACAAACTTAACGAGTCAATGACGAAAATTGAACGTCTATGTATAGATAAACATTTGATACAATGTGCTAGTGATTAAATTGAGTTTATAACACTTAAATAGTAAAAAATGTGTACAGTATATTAATACCGTTTTTGGCAAGATATCATTATTTTGACAACCCTTAAACAACTAATTCAATTCTATACACACGAAATTGAATACTTTCAATCAGACGCACGTTTATGTACACAACCACACATGTGACACTTGCATTCGGTTAATTATTAAGACCCTAACAAATATTAATATTGCACCGCCGGCCAAAGCCGTTTCTCGAGTAATTCTTCGACCCGTAATTATCAGTGTACTCACCGAATGTCATATAGTTCGAAGAAAAACTGAGAATCAGGACGACTTCTCATACGTTACGTGTGTTGTAAAACAGAATTGAACCGTAGAAATCTATCGATTCGCTAAATGGATTACAATTTGTTTAAAAAAAGATTAGAATAACAATAAATATTTATAAAAATAAAAATGATCTTACAGATTTAGGCTTCTAAACTAACAAGTTCGGTTTATTAATCGCTCTGTAAATCATATTTCAATGATTATAGACGTGGATTATTATACAGCATACCCGAATTACGAACTCTTGAACGCTTGGCGTTTTGATTTTTTTTTTCTGTTTTTCTTAATATATTTTTCTTAATTTAACTTTCAACTTATACTGGCCTTCATTTCATCTACATCAAATTTTCTACTACGTTAGGTTTAAATTAAATATCATATAATAATTTAATTCTAACTGGCGAGGAATAATTATATTACGTGTATTAGAGTAAAGTATAAGGTAAAGAATATTGTCGGTTGAACTTGTGAAGACCTGGGGGTATGATTAATTATTGAAATCTTCTGTATGTGAACGCCGTTAAA
Organism: Neodiprion pinetum; assembly: GCF_021155775.2. NCBI lineage: Eukaryota > Metazoa > Arthropoda > Insecta > Hymenoptera > Diprionidae > Neodiprion > Neodiprion pinetum. The sequence goes on from NC_060232.1 coordinate 37,646,024, forward strand.
GGTGACTAGGATTAAAAAAAAAAAAACAAAAACTTGTCGAGAATAAATGGCAAGAGAGTGAAAAATAGCGTGTCATAAATATTTACGAAATAAATATATAGCAAGTAATTACACTGGACAGAAGATTTTTTAAGCACAACGAGGAGTTTTTATCGAAATTCTGGTCGGCATGCTGACAAGTATCTAATTTATTTATTTTCCATTTTTCGAGTCTCGACAGAATGGAAAACGGACATAATAATCGCCATTGATATTAGTTCAAGTAATTAGTTCAAGGGCGGCTAGGTGGTCTAGTGGAGTAAGGCTCCGGTAAAGCATCGCTAGATACCAGGTTCGATTCCTGGCTCCGTCGTTAATTTTTCGAATTTACCAGTAGTTCAAAAATTATATACGATTCACAAAATGAATATTGCCTCGTGATTAATATTAATGTTGATGATGCATATCCGCATTTTCAATATTAGACGGTCATTGACTGTCTTACGAGCTTCGCACCAAGAAGCGTAAGATACCAAAATGTAAACACTTACAGACATTCTTACAAATTTGTGTTTCGAAGAGGAAGAACACTTTCTATATTCACACTTAGTTCAAGTAACTACTCCTAATTCAGTTGAAAGTAGTCACGCTAGAATTCAGGATTTAATCGACGAAACTTCATTTCACTTTTCTTGAAGTTCATTAGCCCGTCATTGAAATACAGAAAATAAAATAAACGTCCTTTTAAGGCCTCGAATGCTGGGCCCTAGTAGTTATGAGTCTTCGGACGTCGTAGCGTTCGTCGAATAACTGATCGACAGAAAAAAAGAAGATTCGGAACACGCCGGTCCCAGTAGAACGTAAAAGCTAAAAGGTACCCTGGACTCCGTTAATAACTTTTTCACAACCTCTTAAATTCCTTGCTACTGTTCACCTATCTGTTAAAACTATAAAACCAAACTATTCCGTTTACTACCTGCCAGCGGTAGAACGGTCATAAAGCTATCGGTTTCGCTATCGCTGGCGGCGTAACTCGGCCGCTCTAAAACCCCGCCCTCATTCCTGATGCCAAAGGCCTGGAAGTACGGGTTCCGCACGTTCAGATCCACCCCGGAATCGACGCTCTTCGAGAAGCTCGACATCTCCGAGAGCTTCCGGAAGTTGCCAAAGAACACACTGTCGGTGCCGATGCTCTCCGCCCCGCTTTCGCTCGCCCCGTCACAAGCCGACTCCGTTTCATCCGTTTCCGAAACGCTACTGACGTCTTGCCTCAATAGCCGTTTATGGGACCCGTTGCTGTCCGTGCTGCTGAGGTACCCACTGTCCTCGACCTTGTAGCCGGCCTGCTGGACCTGGATCCCTGGTACCGTTCGGATACGACCTCCGTTTCGATGTCCGGCGTTCTTCGATGGCGGCGAACGCTGGTCCGGTGCCAGGAAGGTGATGCACCCCTCGGAAATTAGACACCTCGGCTCGGCCGTCGATTGTCTGGCTCTCTTCTCGGATCCGGAATGCCTGAGACTTGGCATGGTCTTCCTAACCGGAGGGTAGCTTTTCGTATCGATCGGAAACAGGGGGATCCTGCCCTTGGACTTCTGGGGATTGGCATTGATGCGCAGGGACGATACATTCTCGTATTCTCTGGACGCATAGTCGTTGACTCGCCAGTGTGAGTCCGCAGCCGTATCGCCGATTACTGTCTTTCTACTGTCGTTCCTCGACAGGTACGGCTTCTTCTCGACGTAGTTCAAGGTGGCCAACGACTCGAAGCTGTTCGACATAACGTTCTTCTTCTGGCGACAGAGGCAAGGCTCGTTCGCGTCGTTAATGTCATTGATGAATTGCTTCCCCGCGGAGTAATAATTAACTGGGACAGAAGTGATCTCGCTGGCCGCAGGGCTACCAGTATCAACGCAACTCCTGTCCCGTCCGTTTTTTGGCGGTGGCAAGGGGGGCTTCGTCATCAGGCCTTCTATCAGCCGCGGTGGTTTCGGCTGTTGGTAAATCGATTCGTCAATCGGAGTGGGAACGACGTCAGGCTGGTTCTGGGGCTTCCGTTGTCTCTTGATGTGCTTCATTTCAGGGGTAAGATACTTGTCCTTCTGCCAGGAGTAAGCGTCCACCTCCGGGTCCCCGTTCAAGGACCGCGTGCTGCTCAGCAGTGCAGAGTTCTTCAGGTTGCTCCTCAGTCTGGCCTCGTAGATCTCGCGCAGGCTTCCGTAGCTCCGTTGGAACGGTGCAGTTTCGTTACCCTTCGAATCTTCGGTTCTGAAGCTTCCCTTGCTGCGTAGCGATATGTGGGCCGGTCTTTCCAACGAGTCGACGTACACCTCGTCAAGGTTACCCTTGCCGTAGCTGACGTCTTCGTTTATCTTTAGCTTCATTGGTTTGCGATCCAACGTGTCCGGCTCGTACTCCGAGTCGTCCTGCTTCACGTAGTTCTCCGGCGAGTCGAGTACCTTGATGGTCAGGTGCCCAGGGTTTTCGGGTTCGTACTGGATTTCCGGCCCCGAGGACTCGCTTCCGGCCGGGCTGGCGTACCCGTCGTTAACGTACACTTCGCTGACCAGTGAGTAGCTCTGAGCTCTGGGAAGTATCAGCTCTGAAAGGGTTGTTTTCGGTGCCGTTTTACTCTCCAACGCCTCACTCTTCAACTTCGAGATCGTCATCGCCCCCGTCTTCACGTTGAATATCGCGTTCTGCATGGTCAGTTCCTCATCGAGAGGCAGCGCTGTCGACAGAGCCGGGCTCGAATGGCGATCCGTAGAGTCCGGGGACGAGGAGGACTTCAAACTGCTCTTCGAGCGCTCCAAACTATCGACCTCGAAGTCGGTGGCCTTAGCCAGTTTCGGCCTGTGCTCGAGCGCCTTCGCGACAACCATTTCCTGGATCACCTCGTCCATGAGCTTCTTGGCGGGATATTTACCGTTCGGAAGCTCCTTGATCATGTCGGGGAGCTTTTTCGGGGCTGGTGGTGCGCGTGACTTCTTCGACCTCTTTGTCGGTGTCTTGGGCACCGAATCGTTCGACGATGACTTGGCCGACTTGTGTGAACTCGTGGGCGTCACTCGTCCATCTCTCAGCATTAGTGGATCCATCAGCTTCTTTTCCAGCGATTGCAGCGACTCGAGAGTCGCGTTCTCCTCCATCTGCTTGATGAACGAGTTCTCTATGGCCTTCCTCACCTTCGCGTTCACCGTGTCGTTCATGTCCAGGGTCTGGATGTTGCTGCTGCACATGTTATGGTACCGGTTGAAGTTCGACTCCTCGAACATGGACCTGGTCGAACGTTTCGAGACGCTGAGGCGGTCGTCGTTTTCCATTATCTCACTCTTCGCGATGTTTTGGAAGGTCCTCAGCATCGGCGGATTGTCCTTCCACGAGGAGGACATGTGCTTATTGGCCCTCTCGGGGCTGCCGAAGTCGCTCTTGGCCATCTCCTTGAGGTACTCAAGATTCTTCGCGAAGGATCTCGCGTTCTCTGCAAAGTTCCGTCTACTGTCTTCCGCGTCCTTCCACTTTTTTTCCGGCGGCTTCACGTCCTCCAACCATGCACGTATCCTGCTTTCTCCCAGGCATAAGTGCGACGGTGCCGGAAGCACCGGCAAACTTGGCTGCGACTCGCGGCAACCTGGGCATCCGGTGCAGCTCTGAGACTTTTTCGATCTTGCAACAGATCCCTGGGCCGAGCTTCCCCGGCGATGAAGACCCGTTCGTCCATTTCGTTCCAGGCCAGTCTCCTCCTCCGGAATCCCTGCGTACGTCAAGATTTTGTAAGTATACTCAGCTTTGCAAGCTTTAGGGTGCAACAAAAAACAGGTCATGTTTGAATACAGATTTAATCTCCAAGAATGCTTTAGAGAGATTGATTGTACGGATAGAGCAAAAATGCAGTTTTGGTGAAGGTCAGGGAAACATGTTCGGAATCCATGAAATTTTACACAACGTTTCGCGAGACAATGTTAATACATCTTAATGACGAATTAGATGCTAACTACTCACCAACAAGCGTCGGGACGAATCGCTTCGCAGCCATCTTGTGTTTCGCTATGGAGATGACTTCGCGTATTTTGAATAGAAACTCTATGGCGGCCGGAGGTGGGGCCTAAAAACACACCTCTCTAACTTCAATCATTTTGCATACCTTGCCCAATCGCTGTTAACTCTGACGAGTTACTCGTCCTAACTAATCACCGTGAACGGCAAACGCAACACCTGTTACCTCTGAAACTTACCAGTAGTAGTTGCCTGTCAAAGTACGCCGGGTTAAAGTACAGCTTCCGTCTCTGGGTGCCCGGCAGTGAGGAGCTCTCATGGTGTTGGGTGTTCTCGATTGTTTCCACAATCCGAACATCCTCTTCGGGCAGACGTTCCCCGAGTATCGAACCGGAACCGAACATCCCGTCGGAGTCTGAACTGTACGCGCAATGCGGATGAACCACCGCTGAAGTGACCTACAGATGATTTCGCAGTCATATTACAGCTGTACAAGTGGATGCTCTTACCGTGAAATTCATCGTTCCAAGACCATTCACCGAAGGAAGAAGGACGATCGAAATTTCCTGAAGATGCTCACGGAGCTACTCACATTTTCAAAGCCATGGTCACTGTCGCTTTGCGGAAGCTCGTCTCCAAGCTCGCTTTCGCTGCGTCCGCTGTTGTCGTCGCTTTCGAAATGGCGTCCGGCTGCTAGGAGAGGGTTGCTCTTGACGATCCCGATGTTATCGCGGCCGGTGCCCAGGCCGGACTCCGGTTCCTCAACGCGTCTCCGTTTGGTCCTCCTCGTGTGGAGGTAAAGGAGAACGCTGGCAACGTATATCAGGGCGAGAACAACCGAGGATAATCCGATGGCGGTGTACTCGATGGCGGACAGGCCCTGGGAGACTTGGGCATCGTTGAAGAACACCACCTCTCGAATGCCTGAAGAAGAGAGATAGAGAGAGGGAGGTTCAATTGCTAATTACTGCAAAAGTACCGCCTCGCAGGCTCGTGGTCGTAAGACGGAGCCCAAAATCGCCACTTACTGTTCTTCGCCGGAGAGCCGGCCACCCGGAAGGCCACGCAAGGAGTGAATACATCAGGAGCCCGCTTCTCCCGGTCCACGTCTCGGCACACCAAATGCACACGGACGACTCTTCCCTCCGTCGCATCCCGCAGCTCGGCTTCTCCTACCCACTGCGAAGACCACCGTGTAAAAAACCCTGAACCGTAGACCATCCATCGAATACCCGATTATTCTCATACCTGCAAGTAGCTCCGTCCCTCGTACGTCACAAACTTCAATGGCAGGTCCCCGGTTGACAGATTCCGCAACTCGGACCATCCCCCTCGGCTCAGTTGCTGGGCACCAGTCACTTTGCACAACGGAGTCTTAACCCCTGCGGAAAATGAGTACCAGTCTTAAATTCATTGTGACCTTATAGGTATGCGCTTCTTGGCATTCTTCTCGACGAAGTTTTTTCATCTCTTCGTTTTTGACAGTGGTTTGCACATCCTTGGTTGATACAATTGTTTTTTGTTTTTTTTTTTTTGACTGTATCGTCGTTACATTCGAACCCAACTGCGACGTCTTTTTGATCAATCTAACATGAATCCTATGAGACTTGACGAACAGAAATTCGAATCCTTTCTCATTGATGTTTAGAAGGTTCACGATAAAAAAAAAATACCGGAAAAATAAACAGAGCACGAATGAGTCTTGCATGCACGGGTATCGTCTGATCTCAGAAGTTCAATTTAAGGCTGATGATTTTGACCTAGTTTGGCACCGGTAATTTTGATACGAAAGTGTAACAAACTGGAAATCCCGGGCCAGTATGCACGTACATATATTGTACGGCATTGATCTTCCGGGAGATTTGAGACCGGTTATAATGCAACCGACCAAAATCCTGGACCGTTATTTCCCTCGGTGCAAGGCATTAAAATGAATCATGTCACGATAAGGCAAAATCCGCGGGTGTACGAAACCGGTTGGGTGAAAGAAGTCCTGCCAGACAGGAAGGTGGGGTCTTAATTAATAAGGATTGTCCGGCGTTAATCAAAAGCCTTGATCATCCCCCTTATATTTTCGTCATCGTCGAACGAAACGAGAGTAAACGAGGTAGCGGAGGAGAGCTGGCTTGGTGATAAGCGTCGATGCCCATCCTGCTGCAGGCAGTAAAACAAATTTTAAAAACCAGAGCATAACATCCGATTTTATGGACGGTATATAAATGTTGCTCTTGGGCGGGGGTTCCTCGAGCCTTTAAGAGCAGGCTGTGAGTCGACGGACGGACCTGTTGATGGCTTCGATCGTCGATGTAAATATCTTTTTAACTGCGAGTATGTCGAGCAAGGACTTAAATTGCGAAGACACGCAAGGCCAGCCGCGTCGGATCGCCGCTTCCTCGTTGTTAAATACCGGGCTGAAGTGCGGGGCGAACCGCGCCGGAACCCCCGCTGATCTTTTCATAACGTACTGTAAGGACGATCAAGCTTGTAGCGGATTTTGGAAGGAATCGCAACGTAGTCCTTGCGCGAGGCCGAGATAAAATTGTGGGAATTTTCGCCTCCGATATTTACGCTTGTTTATTTAACTGTACTCTTAACGTCGCAGAGTCTCAGCGGGCTTCCCAGAATCCCCATTGTATACCTACCCGTAAACCTGCCGCCTCGAGCAGTTCTTGATTTTAATTTACACTAAACGATTTCAGCCTCCCGAGTTTAGCCGGTATTTACGGTTAGGCGCGGAGAGTTGTTGATGAAAAGAAAAAATGCGCGCAATGGTTATCAGCACAGATTCAAACTTCATGCGTACCAGCCGGTGTGATGGAATGAAAATAGATCTGACGCTAGGATCCTTACGAGGTGGGGGAAATTTAGCAACTCTGTAGCACAAAACGTTAAAGCGAACAGTCCAATTACCGTTCTAATTAGCGAAGCCCTGAACCAAAACAGCAGAGTCGTTGCCAACGAAAGAAAAGCCCTATTTGTCGATCCAGCGGACCCGTTTTTGGCTCGTTGTTCGGACCGATAAGAGGAAAAGATGTGCCCACCGTGTTCCGTAAATGAGAGATTAGAAAAATTTGGACACACGGTATTTTTTTACAGTTAATCAATATATGGTTCACCATTTATGTACCTACGTTTGTAGCGAGCTGGCGCGTGTAAATGTCGGGTGTTAAGCTAAGAGCTCAGATCTCGGATTTAACGACTAGAAGGAATCGCGACGTCTCGGCAGCCAAAAGTACATTAAAGTCATTCCGACAGGCTCGCGACAAGATAATAAAATCCACTAATTATGCCACCTTCCTGACTACCCAGTTGCTTTAACACATACGCGTACAAACATTTCACATGTCTCATGGGTACGGATATACATAATCAATTGCCGATTCCAGAAGAGTCAACGCCTCGCAAAGTTACCCGTTATTTTCCTTCTCCACTATCGCCGTATCGCCCCATCAATCTATTTTCTTTTATTTTCTCCTTCTTTCTTTTTTCGTGCAAAATTTACATACCGAGTTTCAACCGAAGTTTCACCACAAAGCGTCACCAACGTCAATACATCACGTCCCTAAACTTGTTTGCAGAATTGAAAGACACGGTGCATCGAACGATTGTTTAGCTGGAACGGAAGCTTGAAGGTGCAATGGCGTTCCGAAGAACTCCTGAAAGCCGTACCCGACACATGCCTAAGTACCTGCAGGTAAGACGGACGTGCTGCACAACGTATCCTGAAGCAGCATCGGCACGGTAGCAAAAGCAGAACTAGCGTAGGTTTGTTACTCGCGTAAAGCGCGGCACTAAAGCTCAGAACAAAGGCCGCGGCTGGCCATCGAACAAACTGCAGTCATGAACCAGGGAAAATTATTACCGATGCTGATTAGGTCTGCGAGTGTAAGTATGCACACGGCTGTGAACCAGTACTTACAGAAAACAAGAGTCTTCTTTCGATCTCTGAGAATTACGATCTACGAACGTAATAATTCACATTATAGAAACGCGATGAACGTCCGACCACAATGGTCGAGGAGTCGCTGCCAGGCATGCACCTCCTCATTTCTTTGTCCAACAAATCGTAACTTCATACTCGTTGTGCTCGCTCACGGTGATCAAGAGACTGCTGATCGGTAGGGAAAAGAAGAGTACGACTGTGGGAGTGTTCGCGACTTCCGTCTAATGCATTACAGAATATCGTTAACCAAGGGGGAAGACCAAGAAGAAGTACATAGAAGGGTTCTTAACTCGAGAAGAAGATGACGGCTGGTTCTTAACTTCCGTAAACGTCACCGACGTCGAATTTTAGCACTTGAAAAAGAGGCGCAAGGAAGGGCCGGCCCATGTGGCACTTCTGGCAATTGCGAACCGGGACTGGACACGTGAAAGGAGGCAGTGCCAACCCACGTACGAACCATCCATCCGCCTCTTGGCGGCCAGTAAGCTTCAAGAAGCGCGCTTGGTCGACGCGAAGCGTGTATCTCTGATCATTGGGCACGAGGCCGGTCGTAACGATGATCAAGATCGGCTGGATCGCGAGGGGAAATATAATATGAGGCGAAACTGCAGGAGGTCCGAAAAACAATCGAGCTGCACTTTGGAGGTAACGTGGAGATTGCGGATGGGCGGAAGTGCCAGGATTCCTTTGAGGATCAGAGAATGGCCGCTGTCCGAAACGATTACGTCTTGACCTCGGCCACATTGTGTACCTACTCGAAAAGAGGAGAGGAGATAATCAGACCCTGTAACGTGAGGATCGCGACGCTTCTTCAACGCCTGCAATACCTACGTGTCCCAGATGCAAGACGGTAAAACCACTGGCTCGTGTCATTTTGGGGAATGATTATTACACTCATCGTCAGTCTAAACGGGAATCGAAACGAAGACCAACGATGGGTGGTTAATTAAACGTTCGAGTAGAGGAATACTGAAATTCAATCTCGCTGTCGAGAGCTATTCATTTTGGGTAGAAGTACTGCGCAACGAGTTTATACAATGTATGGGCGATTCCGGTTTCTATGTTACATAACGTGTACACACTTATACCGTTTAATGAGTAATGTCATTTTCGAACGGCCTTGTCAGGGCTCGATTAACATTGATTGAACGTGAGCATCGGTAGCATAAATCATGTATTATAATCTGTACTGTGTCTCATGGGAACGAATCGGCAACACGGTTTCGGTTCGGTGAAAAATGAAACTCAGATTCTAATTCTCGAGTGGTAGACGAATGTACTTGCGCAGCATGTGTTCTCTGCTCATTTGTACAGTGAAGTTTAACGGAAAACAATCGCGGTAGCCCCGACGATCTTTGATCTATCTTGTTGGTTCGTTGAGGAACGTTTGCCCGTGCCATCGTTCTGGGGTTTACCAAGGGAACTCATTTAATTTTTTTTTACTCTCTCTCTCTCTCACTCTCTCTATCTTTTATCCTCTTCTTCTCTATGATGTAACGAACATTATATATTATACAACTAGCCATTCCACGAATAAGATTGAAAAGAGTTACACAGACAGAATCGTACTGCGATTTCTGCAGGTTATAGGTTGAAAATGATAGATACCGGAATAATGCTGATCGATTTACATGAGTGAATTTCTGGAGAATCTCATTAAAAATGACTACTCTCCAGACGTGAAAAACTCTCAAAAATTAGTCTTTCACTCTAAATTGGATCGCTCGATGAATCGCGGAGCGATATTTTGAAACCAGATGCCCAGATTTCATTTTCCCATCTTTCGACTTACCTTCGATGCGTATTTCAGCATAAGGGTAGATCAGCTGTCCTTGCTGAGGTAGGAAGATGTAGGGAACCTTCTCGGAGACTTCGGTATTATTGACGAATGTCGCCTCGCCGCATTCTGAAAGTATAGAAACAAAAAGAAGATGAATACCCGAACAAGATATAACAGTATCACAAAATCGTATGAATTACGGAATTATCGGGAGTTGAAAATCTCATCCTGAGGCTGATCCAATGTGTCTGGTTCATTTCCATGCGTATAAATTACCCGCAAAGCGTAAAGTTGTATGATGATCTAAGAGAAGAGCGAGATGTGGCGTGAAATGACAGCCAGAATTCCCGCTGTTAGATTAATCGTTAAAAGCGGACCATTAATCCCGACGACCCGAAATTGAGTTTCGTTAAACCGATGGACAAATATGTAGTGAAATGAAATCGAAGTAAACTATGAATATCCAACGTGCCGAAAACAAGCGCGAAAAAGAATCGACCCGTTGGAATTACTTTGCCGCATTTGTACGCCTCCGACTTGGCCGAATCAAACGGAGGGAATTACTATCCGATGGATGCATTTACCGCGAAACCCGAACGGAAAAAAACGGTACCGATTTCTTACCGTGTGAATTAAAGGGCCATAACCGTACTTCCAGAAGACGTATACGTGAGTCTCGCGTTCCTGGGCGTCTGCATTTGAAGTGCAGATTCGCATCAGCGCAGATCGAGACCCTTCGCCTCGGTGAATTACAATTTAAAATTCGGCACAATTTATAATCAACGCTCGACTGATTGGGCTAATAAATGCCTGCAGTTCGACGGAGTTAAAGCGATGGGAACCGGGGTGAAAGCAAAAAAATTTAAATAATAATCATGATAATGATAATAAATCGGCAAGGGGCTCGACCGGGACTTGAATCGAGTATTAATTTATTGATCATGTATGAAAAACGGACCATTGGACTAGGACAAATTGATGACCAGGATCGTCCATCGCTCAACGACTTATTCCGATCCCTGAAGGTCCCATGAATTCTATTTGCGACTCTTAACCGAGGACAGCGGAGATGTCGTGCGAAATTGTGCGACCGCGAGGAATTCTTTTTACGTTGGATGAAAAATCGGTCCTATCGCTGTCAAACGATATCCAATTTTTCAACGATCGTTCTCTCGAGCGACGAAGTCCCTCGGCGTGGTGAGGAAAAATCGAGTAGAATGATGTTTCGACTTAATAAAACGCAAAGTTGGCGATTTGTCTCGGTATTTACTATTATGGTTCGATCATTATGGTAATATCGCGAAGACCGTTAGATCCGAACACGTTAAGTGGATTCCCAAAAGGTTCAAGAATTCGCAAACATCTGCTGCTCCGAAGCTGGTTGTTTGCCTCTGGTCAACTCGTTTGGTTACTTGCTGAATTTTTTTTCTGCCCTTCACTCATTTTTTCACGGGCACGTGACGTTCGAACTTGATCGAGAGAAAAATGAACACTTGAAAATGTCTCGGGCGTGATTAAGAGGCCGGACTTAATTTGACCATGGTTAAAAGGCAGCTATGTTAGTCTCGTTACGGACGTTTACTTGCGTATGGCGGTTTGTCCACTGACGTGAAGTGAGCGGGTACTTGTGACCATTTGCAATTGCTTTGAGAGATCGGACGCGAAACCAACGAAACATGCGACGCTCTAATGTTCGCAGAAATTCAATTTCATCGTTCAATACCTCACGTACGCTCTCGGCGTATTACCATGCACTCCTTTTCCTTCGCACTTCAAGCGTATGCTGGCTGCCCTTTTCAAGTACCGTTGGCGTACGGCGATTTGAGTCGGGGCATTAGCATCCCGATACTAGAAACCCGGAAGGCGAGGATCTATTGCCGAGAAAATATATCTCCTCAAGTTCCCGTGAACGCAACTCAAGATTCAAGCTTCACAATCAGCTTCGAACGCACGCTGGAACTTTTTCTAGTGTAAAGTCAGTCGGTACTTCTTATGGTGGTTAGATTTTACAGTCCCAATATCCAACCCGAGCGACATATTAGGACAGTACTCATAATTTATCCTGGATTCTTTAGTACTCAAATAAGTCTGGTTAAAATTTTCAACGCTGTTAGATCAGGTAGAGTTGACAAAGTATCGGAACTTGTTATACTGTTGTTAAATTTCATGGTCTCAATGTTCGACTTCAGCGGCAACTTTGGAACACAGTTGCGATGATCTTGGGTTCTTCATTGCAAGAAGACCTCTGCTCGTAACACGTTGAACGCCGCTAGAGGAACGGCGCATACGCTGATAAAACGCGGTTGTTGGCACGCGAGATTGGAGATTCAAGTTTTTAGTATGTATCTTCCTTAGCGACGCGGGGTGTCCTTTGGATCTTTCGGGGGCAACGGTACTCCTTAAGTCGTGCGCCTCTTGATCTTGCACCACGATATCTTCCTCGTCGTTAGCTTTCGCGTTTCGTTCTATGGTTCTTTTTCTCATTTCATCTCCGGTTTGGCTCGATCCCGTCGAACGGACATCGAAAGACCGTAAAATACTGGACGAAACACGCTAAATGAGACTGTCCTTAATTTCCACTCGATACCCACGCGCCCAGTCTGCTGCATAAACTCGTCCTCCTTAACTCATTAAACATGTGGCCTCAACCTGGACTGAAGTCATATCGCACTCATATTTAAACCATTACGATAGTCTGGATCGAAATCTTCTTGAAATATAAGAAAAAAAGCGGAATTAATAACGAAATAAATTTTTGACGAGTAATCCAACTTTATGAAAATGATTGTGATTGTAAAGTCAATCTCAAATACAGAGCGAAAGACACTTGGTGCTCAATTTAAGGTACGAGTTATCAGAGAACAAGTATGTCCAATATTTTTGTAACCGAATGTAACTCAGAAATGTAATATTACGATAGAGATTTCAGACAAAATTTGGTGTATAACGTAAACTAGGAGCAAAATTTTTAGTATGCTTGTAAATCTTGTTCTCCCGTCGTAACCTTGAGTCGAAGAAATCGAAGCGTCGCTTTTGATGGTATCAAACTCGTCTGACAAAATGAAACGAAAACTGGTAGAGAATTTCGATTTACAGATTTGGATAGAGAGTCGACAAATCTATCGTAAACTACCGATTTGAATAAATAATGGTCATTCACCTGTATCGTTAATCAGGGTCCAATTTATATGTAAAAAGGTGAAACATGATATCACAAGTATCGACGATAAATTTCTCGGTTCTACGACGCAGGTAAGAAGTTATACATTCCCACAGTAATGTGCAAATTTAAAATCAGCGTTAGGTTTAAGATGATTCGTCGTAAATTTGAGCGGTTAGATTTAGCCGATAAGAAGTTAATTATTATATGTATTAAACTAATTCCAGGCACATGAGTATGCACGTTGTATATTACAAGCTGGGAGCGTTTAATGCAGCTGCTTGAACCCAGCGAAAGGCACGTTACGTATAACGTGTACCATATTCGTTTCGCGGCTATCAAGACTCTATGAGTTGTAAGTATGGAGTTCGCGAGTTCAAGGCTATGATCTTATATTGCAAGAAGTTTTAGAGGTGGCGTTGTGGATCGAAATTATTGTTGCATAATCGCGTCGGATTCCAGTGATGAACTTTGAGGTAAACACTCAGCCGCAAGAAGACTCGAGCGGTGCAAACTAATGGGAAAAAATAAGAGGCACGCTGATGGGGGGCTAGAAAATGCTTTCGAAGCCTCCGACGGACGTTGATGCAGATTCGTCCTTCGGCTCTGGTCACGCGACGAGGAAATCGCAGCCACCGTGCAGCAGCGAAGCACCCTGCATGTATGTGCAGGTGCGTGCGGCGCGGTGGTTTTAAACAACGAATTCCAGCTACCTGGTAGCTGTCCGTCCTCCTCTATAGCTCTTCAGAAAGTCGTTAACTAGGAAACTGAGGAGTTCTTCGTTCGGTGTAATTCTAAGTCCAAGCATCGTCGCCAACTATCGTGTACCTCGAGTATACCTACACAAGATGATGCGAGGATGCAATCAGGCGGAAAGAATTCTCCCGACAAGTTCCTGGCAGACGATCGCATCGATATCGACTTCGAATAAGCTGGTGAACCGAAACATGAAAATCACTATGTAAGCGTAATCTTTTCATTCTTGCGTCCTGAACTTTATCACAAGAAGATGAAAATGTTTGAAAAGCAAATTCGGACGCTCGCATTGAATCAACATGGCCGCCGTCTCCCCACTTGGAACTTTATTTCAACAAGTATTTTACAAGATTTTTTACAGCATTCTACAATTATCGAAAGCTGTTTCACGTCGAACAAGATGACGGCAAGAATAGCTTAGCTACAATATCACCGTCGACGTAATTCTAGAATCTCGTTACTCAAGACGTAAAGTATTATTGCCCAACGTTCAGCAGCGCGAGAAATGAAACAAAGCACAGCAGTGATCTAGTTTTTGTATTTATTAATTATTTCCTCCTTTATTTCTTGTGTTTCCACTTAGCGAGAACCGGCGGTCAGAAATTAATGGGTTTTAGCGTTCACCGAACGAGTGTAAATAAGGTAAGAAATGGTCGAAGAAGTTGAAAGAGGTGAAAAAAAGAGCGCAGAATTTATCGACCGTGATAGTTTTATCCCGGTGCTTTTTAATCGAGTCTCTTGGCGGACCCCGTCGGATAGTCTGCCTCTCTGCTCGCCACGAGAATCACGAGTGGAAAAAGCTGAACCATTAGGGAGGTACGCTTACGGACGTGGCACGTGCGATAGCCGCAAGACTCGGAAACGCTTAGGAGCAACTGAGGCGTGCTCTACAATTGACATTGCTTTTTTCCTGCCCCGTAGGATTGGATGAATTGCAAAGATTGCAGCCTGGCGATACCCTCTGCAGCAGTGGGTACGTTATGCCCAGGCACGTTTATACGTTCCGCATTAGTCCACTCGCATCGAGTAACCTTACAGCAGCGGCAGCGGCGGCAAAATCTAATGACAACATTTCCTGAATTCTGTCCCGGCTGACATTCCACCTGCAGCGCCATACGCATCTCTGCCTCTACATCCACGTGACTACGGAGCTAATATCAGCTTCTCAATCTGAAAACCACTGCACTCGACGGAAAAATTTCTATGATAGGTACCTACTTGCGGTTTCCAGTCGGCATTCATGCTAATATGCGGATAACCTCGCGCGATTCAAGATTCCTCGATACAATTTGAAGACGCGGTTATTCTTGATGTATACACCTGAGAGTCGGTCTGGAGGGAAAAAGCTAATATCAGATTGTATTCATGGCCTATTTTACCGTGAATCATTGAAGCATTTGTAATACTAATCGCGGTATGAAACGTAGAGTGTTATTGTTTGTCCAGACTAGCCTTTGACTTCGACGAATCCCTCGTTAATGATCTACTAAATGTGACCAAGATTTCGACGAGTAATCTGAATCCAACCGTCCGATAGGTATTCGAAAGAAGCGTTACAAAATCTAGAAACACGAGTCAAACGATTATTCAAATACAGCCATTTCATGGATGTACACCAAGTTCTTCAACTCCTCGAAGTTGTATTCAACCTTGACCCTCATCATCCGCCACTCGAGCTTCGAGTACCCATTTGTAGATAAAAATGTGTAGAAGTCTGATCCTAGTCCGAAGTTTATTGTATCATCGGCTCTTGGTCTGACTTCGCGGTACCTCAAATACGTGGATAATGTTATCAGAGCCGCGTTAAAAAACCCAATCACGAGTTACAAGGTAAAAACCGGGTACCAAAGCTTTCAATATAGGATTTAATAAGCATCTAAAGAGCGCTTAATTATGCTATAACTCACCGTTGGGTCTTTCTAACGTACGTACAGTTTGGCGTATAAGAAATTTGTAACTTCGAGCAGAACATCCTGGAGGATATTGCGACATATGCGTCTTACGTCACGGCGTAATGTATTCCGAGATGATGCTCCCACAGCCGGACGCCGAGCGATGAATAAACGAACTATTGAGACGCGTCCATTACGTATGAACGCATACTAAGGATTTTGACCGAGTATAAACGGATTAATTACCACCTTAAAATGAATAATAATAACAGTGAAAATTGGGGGAAAACGGTCGGCTGGAATGGATGTTGAACAGTTATATTTACACATGTACGTACGTGAATGCGTTTTAAGAGAGGAGAATAAAACTAATTGAGGAAGGAAAAAAAGAAGAAAATCACAGGCAGAGAATCCCCCTTTGAATCTCATTCCTGCGGATGAAAATGTTAATTACCTCGCGTAGTGTTGGCTCGAATCGTGTCCAGCGCTTAACGCACAGAAGTGCAGTTTCAAAGCAGTATCATTGCCGTGAAGTAATAAATTGTGGTGAAAGTAATTACGTTATTTGCAATGTAATTATTACAACACCTCCGCGGTAATTTATAAGATACGAATATATTGCGTTATCGAAATAACGGCGGCGGCCGTCTGGGGGAAAAAAAATGTAAATTAAAAAATTTAAAAATTAAAAATTGAAAAAGAAAGAGTAGAGGAAAAAAATTCCTGACAGTACTGTTAGATATTAATTATAGCTATTTACGCGGTTATATACCGTGTGGGTCGATTGTCGGATGAACCTTTACACCTGGCTTCATATATACACGCCAAACTCTAACGCACACCGCGTCGTTAAACGTTGAGCTTGGTTATTAGCCGGTGCCCGGCGATCAGAACCGGGGAATTTTCATACTGGTTTGAAATTTGAATTATTACTATTTTATGCACCCTGCAGTTTAGAAACACTGGACATTAATCCATCGGGGGAAAGATTCCACGATGAAAGTCGACTGGCACGCTAAGAAAATTAAACTTTTTTCCCCTCACTCTCTCTCTGAGATCTGTTATACTCTTCTTTCGAGTTTGTAACGTATATATATCGTTTTAATACACGATCATCTTGGCTAATTGCGCGTATCGTAGAATAAATCATCGTAGAATAGAATTTCGGCATTGGACGTCATTGCGTAAGCGTTGGCCGTGAGTGGCTCACGTCACAAGCCAATCAATGTAGCGTCATATTTATATCAAATTGAAAAATGGACAAGGCAAAATCAACCCACCGCCTATCGCGTCACACTCAGAACTTCCTCTTGATTTATTCGTCGAGCAGGTTTATCCGGATTCAATTGGTCTCGTCTTGAAAAAGGTCGTCGTACCATCGCCGAGCGAGAGTCGGTCAGACGTTTACTACACGCGTCGAGAAAAGAAAGACCGGCTAACAGAAAGGTGTGATAAATAATCCCGCCAGCAGATTCCAACCTTGCATCGGGACATGAAAAAAACGGGAGGGAATTTGCTACTTCGACTCAGAAACGAACCCCCTCGCTCAGTTTTCCATTCAGGAAAGGTCAGAAGGTGGCCGCGAAGAGTTGCGGCTGAAACGGGACTACATGACACCGGCGAAGTGGTTGTTTGCTCGGATCAGGATTGGTTTCGCCGCGTTGTTTCTACGCTGGCCAAAGCTGGTCTAGTCGGTTGCTGAGAAACTGGAAAAGCAGTCCCATTAATATCTCCGCGGACGTGTTGCGCCGATGAACACTGGCTGTGCAGTGACCGGATTGAAAGCTGCGGAATCGCGGATGCCTGGAACCGTCGGGGTCAAGGTGCACCGGCGGGAGTCCGGCAACGTAGAAATATTCATTATACACACCTTGTCGCCCATCTCCCACGTAGCCGACTCTCTTACGTCGTAAATTACTTTGTCGATACCCGTTAGTCGCCCCGCTAAAACATGATTACGATAATTAAACGCACTTCGGACGCGACAAGAGTCGTCTGGATGAAAAATCGTCACTCAGTTATTTCCGCTCCGCGACTTGAGTTCAATCCGTCGATTGATGAAAGTCCACCTGAGAAGATATCAGCCTTGACAAGTTTGAGTAGTCCGAGTGACGACGGCGGGGTCACCGTGTCGGTATCTCGTCCATGTCATGTGAGGATCACAAATCTGTAACGACACTTCAAACGAACCAAATAACTCACTTGGATCACGTCTTGTCCTTCATTCCATTCCTCTCTTTTCAAGGCAAGGCGGATTCAGCTGTAACGCTTTCGTCGAATGATGAACTTACAGGAACAGGTGTACGCGAGTATGAATGATTAACGATGACGGCTGCAAATATCAGCCATACCTCGAGAGAAACTTTACAAATTAACACGCGAGTATGGGGTCGTCGATAGGTCAGAGTTTGAGCGCTGACAGGTTCGCACCTTCGGGTCAATTTACAGGACTCCTTCGGACCTCGAATGCCACTGGTGAAGACTTTGATGCCTTCCGAACCCTGCACAGGGACCTGACAACAAGAATACCTTCATTCTCATGCCAGCGAGGCTTGTACGGTGGAAATTGGCGAAGGGGATAAAAATGAAGAGGTATTGTCCAGGCGACTTCAGACATCACGTAAGTAACTTCAGTCTTATGAATCACAGTCAAGTTCCTTCTACACGCCGAGGGGATAAATTCTTCTTTAAACGATCGTTTCATGCGTCGTGCAATGATCAATCAATTTGCAAAACACTTTTGTTGGTATGGTAGAACCAGTATTTTTCGTTCTTCCACGTACCTTGGAACAGAATAAATGTTACGACGACCAATTCTGACTATAAAGCGTATATATGTATGTATATATGGCTAGGTAGAAAATTTTCTTTCCGATGTTTAAATTTAATTACGAAAGAAACGTCGATCCGCAGGTGCATCCGCAGTCTCCGCGCAGCGTTCTCGAACTGCACGTGCATGGTAATGCATACGTTCTCTCTTCGCGGTTCCCGGTCCATCATTCTTTATGATTTCTTTTTTCTCCACGTCGTCGGATGCCAATATACCTATAATCCGCGCGGGTCGGTGTATCATAATTTAGACCTCCCCTGTTTGACTGACGGCACGTGAAAGAATAACAGATTTCGTCGGCAACCTGTGGTTAAAGAGGGGCGCGTACCTAATTATGATTTGGCAGGGGAGTGACGTGGCCCATACCTCGCGCGAAGTTCCCCTGGGAGATATTGTAATTTCAGATCCAAGAGGAGCCGGCGGCAGTCTTTGCAAGAATTGAAAAGGTAATGGTCGCCATTTGTAATCCAGGTCGAGTAGCTCTTCTTTGAAGCTCCTTAGCGGCGCGTTTTCACAACGCGCCTGCTCAATGGTCAAAGAAGTCTCAGTCTGTACGTAATTCGTGACTGTGGTTTTGCGCCCTGGTTCACCGGTGAAACTCGTGTTTCGCGAAGTGGTCGGAATCACATCGTGTCTCGGGTGGAAGACGCTCTCATTACAGTTTCGAACGAAGCAGGCATCGAGTTGTTTCCTCGTTATTCTCACCTCCTGCATACATTCATTTTGCAGTTCATCGATGAATTTCTCCGACCACGTGCGACGATGAATCAGCAAAAGGACTCGAGTCTCTGGATAGTATCCGTCCTTTCATACCGCACTTCCTTGGCTCTACGGCGCCAGGAAAAGTCGAAAGGCTGCCTTGACAGATCGCGTGATTCCTTTTGTCCATGTTTATGGCCTCGAGTCCCCAATGGCATGTTATTACGAACCCCTCTCCGGTGTATCTATTAATCGATTCTATAATATTATAATATGGCCACGACGATGAATTAAACGAGTGGGCGAGTCCGGGTAGGTTATGCCTATTGCTCGGATGTACAGATATTATACGAACATCGGATGCTATTGTCCCGTTTGTCTCTGCAGGACCACGAGGGTACTCTGAGCCTCGTATCAAACGGAGAGATCCTTAGTCCGATACCCGCGAGGAGAATCCGAGTCCCGTTCCAAAGATAGATGGACATAAATTTGCGTCCGGTATAAAGCTCGCTACAAGCCTTGCCCATACCTGCACCACGCGCAATCATTCATGTTAATTATTCAGTCGATACCCGGATGGTGGACTCGCTTTGGTTCGTCGATCGCAAAGGACTGATCGAAAAATCACCACCGTCACTCGACCTTCTCGAGGGAACTTCGCCGTCCTGGAGACAGGACGGCCAAACCGGGTTCATCCGGTCCGCAAAGCTACCTTTCGACCCGGCGACTGCGGGAGCGACCCGGAAGACTTGAAGGACGTAAGTAAGGAAGACGGAGGCTAAAGAGTGGTTGAGTACCTGGTTGCACCGGGTGAACGCCGAGCGAATACACTGTGACGTTAATTACCACAAGTTGATTAAATTTCACAGCAGTCGGTGGTGATCGGCGGTTGTCTAGTGAATAAATAAACCAAGAGTTGAGTTGTATTTTCCTCCACCTCCTGCAGATGACGCGCAGGATGATCGAATTAACCGACTCCAAGCTCTGTTCAGAATTTTCCTAATCACTCGAACGAATGGCACAGTAACCCAAAGTTGTGAGAAAGTATTTGCACGAATGGAAAGGCACGCGGTTCTCCAGCTCTCCTGAACATCACTTGGTTCGCGTCTCGATTCAATCGTAAATATCACGGATGAAACAACGAAGAGTTCGATCCGCCGTCTTCCATTACCTGGACCACCTTATTACCCCGTTATTAGGGCCTCAGTTCCATTGGTCCCAGTTCCATCATTGCACGGTACGAAGTGCACTGATCATCACGGATCGAAGGATGTACCGGAAAGATTCGATCTCGAGAACGGCGCATCGATAGCGAATGAAATTGGTAACAATCAGAGAAGTATTTGGAAGAGGGTCTTCGACTTTTGCAGAACTGTGCGCGCTGGATTCATGCACTTTGACCTGACTGCAAGAAGTTAAAGAAAAATGGCGGAAGAACGATACGGGCGACATCGACTTCATCTTTCCATAGACTTTGTCAAGCGTTTCCTGCTTTCGCTGCTACCGACAGTGTCCAAGAATCAGAGACCAGCGTCGGCAGACCTGCCGAGGACGGCGTGATTCGGAAGCTGGTAATAAAAATCGCTACTGCTGTGCGGCGCCCGTTGATGTTGCCCGAATATTAACTGCATATAATATGTCCTCTGGGGCTTGGGCTTGGGCTTAAGGCCGTAAAGACGAGGCCCGGCAGGTGCGGGATGGTGAGTCGGATGATTGATGAAGGCCAAGGCGGTGGGTCAGGTGAGGGTCAAAACGGCAAGTCGAGGCGCCCCTGAAGACGGAGGATGGAGAACCAAGGCGTCATTTATCTCGAGGGCAAGGCTCATTCGTTCCCACTCGTTTGGCAGGGCGAGAGGTTTTTGTGCATTCACGCAGTCTATGGATATACGCGTAATTGACCATTGACTGAGGCGTAAGCCAACACCATGGGTTCGCTATTTTTTGGTTTATCCTGTTTACATTTATCCTCAGCGCTTGTTTGTCCGCCGTTTTCTCTTCTACTTATCTTTTTTTTTTCGCCCATAAACTTGCCTCGCGCTGTATGGTATACATATACACATATATAGCACAACGCGCTTCGCTGTAACGAGATTATTAATTCCATCGTTTATACCCTACTCGTATGAATAATCGCCACCATCTGTTCCTGGCTTTCCGACTATTTGTCGACCTTGAATCACCTTTGCGTACTCCTTCACGATAAGCCAAGCTTCGACTTGGAGTCCGATAGACTCGAAGTCACTTGGTGACCTCGAACGGGTTCGCAAACTACGTGATTTTGACTTGATTCGAGGCCAAATTCGAACCTGACCTAAAAGATGATCGACCCTTTGAAAGCGTGGCTCGATCTGCGGTTGGATTTTCCCGGAGTAAAGCTAATTTGTGGCCTCATGCAGGCTGCGCAAAACGCACACCGTATTTATATACGTCGGAAGCAGCCGAGACGCGTAATTCTCGATTCGTCCTCCTTCGTCCTTTTTCTACGTAGAAGGAAAGCCGCGTCAGGCGAATACTGCCCGAAGCGCATATGGCTTCCGAAAAAACTTGGAATTTCTCGTCACCCCCCGCGGTTCGTTGGCGAGGCTTTGAATCGAGCCTTCGATCAGCATAATTGCGGTGTAGAATTATCCGATATTCCCGGAACGGTGAGACCGTCTTCGAAATTGGTTTCAATTGATCGTCTTGACGTTTTGACGCGTCGGAGAAGTGAAACCACACTCGGTATTATTCTGCTCCGGTGGCGCAATTTAACATTCCGAAAATCGGTCGCGTCGTTTAATGACTGGATGATGGATGACACAAGTGTCAATCAGTGGTCGTCCCTCTATTCCCCACCGAAGAAATCACGTTTCGGCAAAGTCAGTCCCGTTAGTGGGTGAAGCTTTTGACGATTCGTGACGTGACGCTATTCGGAACGGGATTGAAATTATCCGTCACATTTCGTCTGCCCGTGGAAACCGAGATGAATTTAATATCCGACGTAATAACAAGTGTCTCGATTCCTTGAGTGCTGCCAACCGATTACCGAACAATAACGATAATTTATCATCATCCAGCGATATTATTATCGGCGAGTCGATGCTATTCCGACTTTATAATTTCCCCGATTCCTCGAGACGTCGGCTAATTCCCGTTCATTTCGGTTTCGTGTTCCAAGCCGCGAGAGTATAAAGAGGTGGAAAAAAGCGGTTGACCGATAAACGCGAAGAGCATGATCGCCCAGCGGCGAGAGAAATTTGCGATGTGGGTATTTTTGAGATTAAATAATCGACCGCATTAGGCCGAATATCCCGAAGACCGGTGCATGCCGGGTCGAAAAATCGGCGGCGTAATCAGTGGTCGTCTCGAGCTCGGGACGGCTGCAATAATCTCCGGTATTTTACACTCTTGGTTGAAAAAAACAAGAGGAACGGGAAAATTGAACAAAATTAAATCCATTCGGCGACACGAGACTTCTCGGATACGGGCTCGCCACAAGTCCCGTCACTTTTTTGAAAACTTTCAATTATTGTTAATTTCTCGCGCCTTTATCCGACTAATTGATCTGTCTTTTACTCGCAACTTTTCGCGGCTTGTAAATTGTCCGCCGCTGCGTCGAGTTTGGATTCATGACGTTGGATTCCTGAGGTTGATAATTCGCGATTTGCACAGAGCTGTGTAAATTGCAAGTGTATCTATAATGGTAGCAATTTCCTGTACAGGAGATTCCGATGACGGAAGTGATCGACAGCTTCGACGATCTCGGCATTGCTCGCAGCGTCTGATTTGCGTGCAATTTAAACGCACGTAGAATGCATTACGTGTAAATAACGCGGTGATCGGTATAGCAGGTATCGCATGTATGGTCGATTCGCGGCGCAAAATGTCTACGAACTATCAAGCTAGTCAATTTTCGATGACACGGTAGCTCAGATGTCAGACTGCGTTCAAATCAAGAAACGAACGTTATTCTCCGCTCATTATCGTCTGCAAAAGAAACGAAATTTCCGTTTCGCGTCCACTGAATTCTGACCGAAAACGCGGGGGCAAAAATAAAATAACGATAAAGAAGATCGAAAGAAAAGCTCGACGACGCTCGACTCGCGTATAATATATTGTTACAAGTGCGATATAATTGCAGCCGCAGCGGCAACGCGGAGCGGTAAATGCGTCAAATAACAGGGTATAAAAGCTGTGTTATAATCGTGCATGAGAAAAACACGAACATGCTGAACAAGCGGTAAGCGAGACTGAAAAAATGAATACCTAACGTGCGTTTGGTTTTTGCAGGGTTGAAATCTCCAGCTTCGATGCGTAAACAAATTCAACGCCTAGATCGTTCCGTTCGTTTATTTAGTTACCTTCCGTTTTTCGATGCTCTTTTTCTTTTTTTTTTTTGTTCCTTATTTTGCTCATTTAAAAACGAGCCGCGTTCATTCGTCTAGTGCAAATGACGACCGAGGTAATTGAATAATCGTTTATCACACGCCTCGAGGTATTATCGGTATCAACTCACCGTGAATTCCGTCGACGCAGATGCTGAGGTCCTCCCTGAATACCGGAAGTTTCTGACTGCACTGGCAGGTGTGGGAATTGTTTGAAATTTGAATCCCGAGGGAAGACGGTGCCAGGGAGATGGGACTCGCCGTTCTGCTGCTGAGCTCGTCGCACGTCTCGGTTGAAGATTCTGTAAATTATACAAGGAGGGGTATAATTAACGAGGAGGATACCAAACGTCGCTGATTGATAAGAATTAATCAATTAAATCGCGGCAGGGAACATTCTTTAACAACCTTGTAAAACAAGAATTTCACAATGCCTAACGAGAATTAATCCTGACGAATTGATCCCCTAAATAGCTCCGGGCTTATTGTTAATCATACGCTCGGCTTATCTTCTATCATACGTCTCATCAAACCCCCCGTCTGCAGTTTCACGTTGTGCCAGATGTCTAACCGTACATTCGGAATGCTGGGGATTTACGTAAACGAGGGAATATCTTCGTTCATCGTGAATGCACATTACGCGCTGCGTAATGTTAACTACAGACACGCCAAGTCGAAGATGCGCGCTTGAACGATTGCCTGCAAGCTGTGTATCACATTATGTATTCTAACCCCGTCAGAAATTAGCCCCATCTCTCAATCCACATTTTATCATACAGCGCTGATTAATGCTTAATTTTCACTTTTATCCTATTCGTACACTGAGAAAATTTTTATTTGTTATAGTAAGTAGAAAAATTGAGTAAAACAGGTATCGTTAAAAAAAACTGTTTGAATATCGTTGGAATTACGAAAAACGAGCTACGCCTAACCATTTTGGTTATTGCAACGCAAAATCAGTTTCTGAGGTTTTCTCTACTTTTTTAGTTAAACAAGGCTTTAACGTCAATTTATCGTTGCACGAGCGTTAAATTTTCGCTACAGTTGCAAGAAAATGGAGCAACAGCGATCGTAACGAGAAAGAATAGTAACGGATACTAGACTTTCCGGTAACGGCAAGAAAACTAATTTTCATTTTCCACCTAAAACTATATTTATCGATTATGATAAAAAATTTCAAAATAGTTAAAGACTGAGGGGTAACCGGAGCGACAAATTTCTCTCCGTGTAAATTTAAAAAAACAAGTTGTTCTTGTTTTTGCTGGCCGAAAAATCTGCAATTTTCTCTGCTATCATATACGTGAAAATAATTTGCAACGCGAATTCTTATTTTCATCATAATTTTTTTATTCTCCTCGAAGAATGTTAATACCAACGAACTCTTTGCCTCTTCGACGAATCTCTGACCGTTTTTCACGTGCAAAAATCGTTTGATACAAGATAAGCTTAAGTAGAGAAATCCTATATCGCATGCTTCTGACATTGCAGAAAAACAATTACACATAATACAGGCATGAAGTTATACAGAAGTAAGAGTTTATTCGCGCTGAGCCTGATTTCTTTTCCTACGTGTATTATTTTAATTGCTGGATATTTTTCAAGCCCATAAAAAACTTCGTTGCGTAATTAGTATTTAGCGTGGAAGATCGCGTATTTAATAATTGTAGACGATAGGGGTGGAAAAAAAATTAACGAAGGAAGTGGAATCGATTTGTAAACGGTCGTTCAATTACGCCTACGATATTTAATTATAGGGCAAAATGCCGAACAGTGATTATAAAATTAATCGAATAATGATCTAGAACCAGTTTACGAGGAATTCTCGTCGGATCTGTTTCGACTAACGTAGGCACGCGGAGATAGATTCACTGCAGGTAGAATTGAATTTCATGTTACAAGGCGGAGTCTTATCCCCAAAATAACTAGCAATTAAAACACGCGGCGTTCGTTATTATTTATCGTATTCGCGTGACCGAGGAACCCATCGAATCCTGTATATAAATGAATACCCGTCAAAGAGAACACAACATAACGTACGCTGAGACTTTGCCGATTGCTTCGTATCGCACGAAAAGAATATACATCGAACTTTGATGAAGATATCAACGTGATTTCGTATAATTTTTAGCAGGTACGCGGAAACCGTTCGTCTTATTTTTATACGCCAATTTTATCGCCGAGAATTCTGTAATTAAATTCGGCGCTGTTTAACCGATTGCAAAAATGTGTGGAGCGATAATTTCGAATTTGTGATTATACTCGCTTACGTTGTTCAAGTACACCGTATTTTTATTTACAATTACTTCTCGAGATTTTCAAGTCGGTTGTGTAACGTCAAAATAAAACGTGGTATTATCGTTTTTTTACAAAAAAAAATCAAATAAATAAATTTCGACGACGTTGACTGTTGTAATTTGGCAGTTGTTTGTTCCACCAGAGAGAATTTGGCGTCACCCGCATAACGGCTTATTTCACGGTCACACCGTGCCGATATTTTATTGCATACACTTTGTTTTTCAACACTTTAAAAGCATTTTAAAGATATCAAGTTGTAACGGGTTAAAACCCGGTACGTATAACTCACGCGATTCGCGCCGCAGACGGAGGTGAAAAAAAAAAGATTTATATATATATATATATTTCCTTAATTGATTAACGTGAAAGAGGTGAGACGAGACAAACGCGCGCGGTATGAAAAAACAGGTACGATTATAAATCATCGCGTGATAATTCATGCGAAAGAAGATCTGAGTTAGTTTTTTGAGTGGTTCTAAGAAAGTTTAAAAAAAAAGAAATTCGCCCTGGTCGCAATTTTGAACAAATATGTATAGAATATTATATTTACGATTCTGATGAAGAAAACCGTAAAGTATAACTAATCAACGAAGATTTGATCCTTTAATGAATTGTAAGAAAGGTTGTTTCTTTACACTCATAATATTAATTACAATACATTGTTAAACGTGATTTTGGGCAAATTCCGTAGTAAATCAAATTTGCGTATTTCGAGTCAAGTCAATGTTCTCTTTCCGGATTTGCATTAATAAAACTGTGTAAACGAGCTTCAATAGAGTCATTAATCGAGGGTGAAAGATTCACTCGATGAAACCAAACAAAAAAAAAAAAAGAAATCCAACTTGTGTATTTTGCATCATGTCAAAGTATACTTTTTAGATTTGCTGGACTAACAGAACTGTATCTAGACGAACATGAAGAGAGTCAATAATTTCGGGTGAAAGATTCACTTGATGGAAGCAAAAAAGCCAAATAAAAAAAAAAGAAAAAAATTCAACTTGCGTATTTCGAGTGACGTCAGAGCTCCGTTTACGGAATTTCGCCACGTAAAATTTTCAGTTCCCGTATAAAATGGAGCAAAATCAAGTTTAATCACGCTTACTGTACTCGGACAGTACAGAGGGTATTACTTCATGCACCGGCTTGATCTGTGGGAAAGGGTTAAACCGAAGTGGAAGTTCCGTGTGATTTACGCCGGAGCTTATGTGTGGATAACAAGTAAGTTGAATATATATATATATATATATATATATATATATATACATACCTAGAGGCACATGCACTTTGTAGCTATGAATAATATTACACCGCGGAAATTTTCTTACGGGGCAAAAATCTTACCATCTTCGGTTATATAATATACTAAAATTACACGCCGCTCGCGAACGGTTTACACACTTGCGCGTAAAATTCTCACGTACACAATACACGTGTAATAATATCTGCAGGTACACCGTTTGTTTTACGCGATTATATCCATACCGCAAATCGCACGGGAATATGGAAAAGAGTTGGAATTTTTTCTCCTTCTTATTCGAATTCGCTCTCAAATTGCTGAATGGCTGCATTTACAATATTTGCATTTACAATATATGTATATGCATACACGTAATTGTCCCGCCTCCGGCTGAAACAATTCACCCTATTTTACCCCAGCTACCATCTTCTTCTTTCCGTTGCTCTTCTGCGGACGCACTTGATTTAATAATACGGTGAATCGATCGGCGATCTGCTTTTCAGGAATTCGCATTTTCGCGTTTTACAAACGATCGCAAAGATTCTCTTCTCGCCTCGACATTTTTTCTATACAATACATTTAATTTCTTTGCTCAGGTTTGGAAAATTTTAAGAATAAGAGAAACGAAAAGAAAAAAAAAATAAAAAATCCCGGATCCAGTTAGCGAATTAATTAATTATTCAGGCCTCGTCAAACATATTTTATCGCACTGATCGTCCGATTTACTGCAATTTTTGCAAACCTTATTTTTTTTGTAATCGATAAATTCGTCGACAACCGCAATTTAAAATTTGAAAAATATCGCGAGTTCGAATTTCACGAATATTTTTAGACCCTTAAAAAATTTGATGATATTTCGAACCATCGTGTGCGCCAAACTTCAAACAGGTATCTAGGATTCGTTTTCTTTGCCTACAATTAATTAAACACCGTGACATAAAAGAGCCGAGGTGAGAAAAATATCGAAGAGCGACAAACGTCGTTAAACGGCGCTATTTAACCGGCTGCAAGACGCGTACCTTGAAAATGACTCCCCATGGACAGAATAAGGCTTCAGGAATTGCTGTGGCGTATACGTGCAAGTTGTTAGAGATATTTACGATCGAGATGCGACTCTCTAGGGAGGGGAGAAATAAAAAAATAAAAAAGAAAAAAAGATAAAAGAAACTAGTTCCCTCCAGGAAAAATACTTTCGAATAGTTGGAAAGTATCGTCCGCGCAGAGAAGATACGCGTCTATGTGTATGTGTATTACTACGCACGTACGACGTGAATTTCCCCCCATATAATTACCGGGTATGGAATATTTAAGTGTTCGATACAGTCCGGCGCTAGAATAATGCCGGATTTTCTATCGTTCGATCGTAAATGCGTAGAAATAAAATTATCGCCCTCGGTTATAAAGCGTGAAGATGTTTTAGCGATTCGATCTAGGCCATCGGGCCATCGTCGGTTGAATGAAACGATTCAGAGATCCTGTAACCACACGGGTGGGTGAAAGCCGATTTTGTGACCGAAAATGAAATCGGTAATTTTTTTATTCATACTTGGCAGGCTAATCGTAGATTGTTCTTCTTTTTTTTTCGAAAAAAATCAAACCACGTTTTTCTTTCAGACTGAAAATTTGCCGTGAAAGTACCGCTCGAAACTCCGACAAATTTGAATAAAGAAATTTAGACATTCTCGGTTCAAAGTGTAAAATTAAATGAAAATAATTGCAAATAATTTAGTTTCATTTCAGGGTCGAAGATTCGACTTTAATTTTTATACTAATTTAATGAAGTGCGTTAAAAGAGAATCGTACTCACCGTCAAGGATGAAAATGTCTCCAAGGGGTTCTCGGGTGAGCGAAATATCCTCGGATCGCACTTGAGTCGTGATGAGGTTGAAGCAGCCGAGGAGGATGAGGACTAGGAGCTGCATTTTCCGCTCGGCATTATATTCTGAAAAAATTAACGGTTAGCCTGTAATTATCGCGTCACGCACGTGTTTACTAAATTGAGAAGCAAAAGTACAATCTTTCATAGCTCCGAATTGCAGGCAGACGATCCTCGCCGCTCTCGTTATATTTCCGTTCGCAGGTTCGCGTAAGGATCGACATTGCTCGTGATGAGAGCGCGCCGATTTCTTCTTCGCAATTTGAAATCCTTGAAACGATTACCGCACGGTAGGACTGCAGGTAATAATTATTACGCAATCAAGCCGCGAGTTCAACGATCCTCTCGCATTCCGGCTAAAAAGTTGCCAATGCCTGATGGGAATTCATCCGCAGGGAGTAATCAACCTTGACTATGATTATATAATTATCCAGCACCTTGGCAGCCCGCGCATTGCTTACGACCCTCCGTTTTTCGATTATTATTCCAGATATACGAGCTTTCTGTTTTTTTTGTTTTTTTTCTTTGTTTTCGTTTGTCTTGTTTTTCAAAAAATCAGCAACCGTTCGAAGATGAGATTCGATTTTTTTTTTCACCCACAAAATACACCCACGTTTACTTTCCCGCAATTGAAAGGGATGATGAAAAAAAGGCTGCAAGTGCCGTTTATTTAAAAGGAAAATCGCCGAGGGGGGCTGATTGAGTTGGAATGTTTCCCTGCAGTCGTAGAGTTGTTTATAATTTTTCTTCGACTTCTTCCTCCTCGCGTTTTGTCCAACAAGGCGTCGCGTCGTCTCGTCTTTGGCGACGAATGCGGTTTTTTCGCGTGTATGCACAAGTCGTTTCAACGGCCACGCAGAGTTTCCGGCATGCATTTTGCGGTCTCTGCGGTTTTGAGGACGTCGCGTCGAGGAAAGGGACGCGTAGCAGATGGTTAGGTGCCGAGCACCGCGGTCGAAAAAATCACACCGACGGAAAAATATAATTACCTTCTAAACGGCACGTGCTGTCCGCAAAACTGCGCGGCCGAGCCGTTTACGAACAGGTTCAAGCTCTCGCACTTTATACTTCCGCAAGCGAATATCCGCCGATGTTACGCATCGCGATGCTGCTCGCGTCGGGCGTAAATAATTTTATGTTGCATACCCTTTACAATATCGTCTCGCACGTGAAATGTAAATCGATTCGTGGTGGTATGCAAACGATAATTATTTGTAATCCGGAATCGAAAGCTTATCGAGCTACGTCGGGAACAAAAAATTTACGGAGAATGTCACTCCGTTAATTATTTTACTTGTTAGTTTTTCATTTTCAGAGAGAGAGAGAGAGAGAGAGAGAGAATATTGCGGAATCCTTAGTAGAAAAAATTTTCGCCAAAAGAACAGCAATTAAGGTGGAATAAATGTACAATGTAAAAGTTTCGACGCGGCGAATTAAATCGGAAATTTATCAAGAAACAATTTAAAAAGCTCGCTCGGACATACATCGTCGGGGGCTGTTATAAATCGCGAGGAATTCGCGAGTGCAGTTTGGCGGGGGGGGGGGGGGGGGGGGGAGGGGGGGGGGCGAAAAAAAGCGCCCGACTCGTAACTCATTATCGAGATCCGTGGTCTTGCCGAGCGACGACGACTTTCGAGCAATTAAATACGAATACAGTATCTTCTTGCCGCTCCGTCACGTTGACGGAATATTCAATGTTTCGGCCCGTCACCGACCGAACAAGTCCCCGACTTCGCGTATATGGTCAAGCCGACTGCTCTTCGAATTATTAAGAACCGTTCCCGCGTCTCTCTCTCTCTCTCTCTCAGCGATGCTCCCTCGTCAAAATGCCTTTCAAGCGAACAATCCGCCCCCTTCGCCACCCCCGGATGATCGAGAACCGTTCAAATTACGGCCGAGGAACGGAGCCGTCGCAAAAACGTTGATAAAAAAGCAAAGAAAACTTCAAGCTGCTCGACGAAGTCTCGAGAAAATCAAGAGCGGGGCGGGGGAGAAAAACTTTTACAACCGTCCAATTTTTATTCACACCTACAGATATTCGGAATTGGTTGTTCTGAACGTGAAACTCGAGTCGTTGACAGCACGCATCGTCAAATGTTATATTATATTGCTTAAGAAGATAACTCGGGAACTCCACCGGAAATGTTGACTATTTATACATATATACATAAATCATATCTTCAAAGAATATCGAATTTCAAAGGAAAAATGCCGGCCCTCTAAAGGTTAAACAAGCAGATTTAATTTATAGTATTGAAATGACAAAACCCGTAAAGTATTTCCTCCAACCGCAGTGCGATGAGAAAAATGACAGAATTCATCCGCGGCTCTGTATTTAAACGCGTATAATTGACGAGAAATTCAGCTATTTAATATATATCCGTAGGTTGGAACTAAATTTTAGGTCCAAGTATCTCACGCCGTAGGCTAACGAATGGAATATTTCATGTATATTTGAGTGAGTGACCGTTTTACTAACGGAGCGCCCAGCGCTGTGATTTTCTCAAGTCAAACGAGAGTTTTTCTCCGCCGTTGCGAGTTAGCGGTTATTCGCTCGTTCGTTAATTTATTTATTTATTTATTTATTTATTTATTTTGTCAGGCCCGTACCACTTGTTATAATTTAAGTGCAGCGACTTAGGCTTCCAAACCGAGGCATGCAAGCCCAACGTACGCGTCTGGCATACCGAATGCCGCACCGATAAACGTGACCAATTAAGAAAGCATTTTCGAGACAATTTAATTACTGAAAACATTTCGGGATCTCTTCCCGGCTGCCGCTTATCCAGAGATCATAGAGCAGCCGATCGGAGGGTTGAAATCAAGTGTCCAGTCGCGGGTGAATTCTGATCAACGGTCAGAGGGTTGTCCGCAACTTCAAAGTACAGCCGATAAGAGGTCACTGCTTACAATTATTCCGAGGAATACAAAGCAGGACGAGTTCGGAATATTGTCCTCGTGGTTTTGGATGGTGGCCGGCTAGCTGGAGGATAATGAAAAATGTCGAAGGAACGCGGTGTCTGTAAATCTTTGAGACGTTTCGGAGTCACTTAAAATGCCTGAGATCCCCCGGAAACGGGCAACGCGGAACGTTGTTAAAGTCGACTTTAAAACGTGGAAGTTCTTTATGCCGCTCCTTAAGGAGCGACTGTCGGGGATCAGAAGCGGTTCGAGGCATCGAGTCGGTAGCGTGAATTCGATTCCGGCAACTCCGGGCCGCCGACATTCGTCAGAGGCTAGTGAAAAAGTGTGAGGAATGCTGTTCCGAATTTTGCCAAGTGACTAGATTCTAAAAAAGGTTACCAGGTTTCAGGGGCGATTACAACATACCCGCGACCACCTTCCACCTCTTCTTCTTCTTCTTCTTCTTTCGCGATATCTCGCTGAATCTTGAGGACCGGGAGAAATCGGCACGGAAATAAAAGCGCGATGCAAATCGCGGCTGACCTACGGGTCGAGAAATTTGTTCATTCTAAAGTCACGCGATCCTGCCAAAAAGTTTTACAGATTATGAACCGTTCGAAATGACCGGCAAGAATTTGAAGCGGTAAGTGAGGTCGATTTCACCGAATAATACACACGGATCTTACTTCGAAATGGGTCAGAACCGTTATTTTGATGGTACGTAGGTATACCTAATAAAAATTGGAGGATTCAGAAAATTTCTGTTACTTTTCTCCAGTTTTTTTCCGCGTCTCGTTACAAATAAATCGCGTCATGTAATTGACGAAGTTGTCGGCAGGTTGCAGTCCGCAGGATGACGAATGGTGGACCTCTTGGTTGCATCTCTCAGATTCCTGGTACATATAAATCTTCTCTTAGTCGAGCGATGCGGTACCGAAAGCCAAATTCTCGGGCCAGACATCACGCGTTGTTTGCCCTATTACAACCATTACGAAACTGAGTTACAAGGACCGGAATTTCCGCTTTTGTTAGCCACGAAATAACGGCGACTGCATGCACTTGTTGCCACTCGTTAGTATTTCGTCTGTCGGCATAACGAGTTTGAAACAGTTTCTCGCTGCTACTTCTCGCGATATAGGAACGTATACGTGTAGGTATGTAACCGTTGAATATAATCTACAGTTATTTTTTCACATCATCATTGGTGGTTTATTATCGCAAAAACGAACGGAAAAAAAAAAAATACATCTCACGATTCTTCGTTTCTCAAAACTATATCAAGATCGATGATTCCGATAAATCAGAGTCATTTATAATCCAATACAGCGAAGAATTTTTACTGAAACTGGTTCTTTCGCTCAGAGTCACAACTAAATTTATCACAATTGTCCAGAGAGAAAAAAATCCAGCTACAAAAATGGTTAATAAGAGTTGAACCAGTTGTGGCTAATTACGTATGCAGAATACGAGATAAGTCCGGTGCTTTCTTACTTAATTTCTTTCTTTTTAGTTCAACTTAGCTTCTTGAAATAATTTCTATGCGTATAAAGTCTTCGTATATGGTGCAACGATTCGTCTACAGGTGTTTTTATTTTTCAAGAAAAATAAAAAGCATACATCCAAGCGTGTTCCAGCAGACGCGTGTCAAACGTGACCGTTTAGTGGACTACCTTTAATTCTAATTCATTCCCAGAGCAGGTAGAACGTCCATCACGCACAATTTACTCTCCGTACGGGATTTGGTTTGTGTGCCCGGTACTTTAAACCAGTTTTGAACGGTTGTAGTTTTTTTCCCCAGTCTGTTTTTCTCTCTTCTTTACTTCTGACATCACGCACCTGGCTTGACTTATCACCTGAAACCGCTATTACGATATTATTATACACGCCGATGCAGTAGCTGCCCTAGATATATATGTACGAAGGCACCTTGAAAAATGGGCCAATTATAATGATCAAAGAAGATTGTTTTTCTGTTATTTTTTATTTTTTCTTCTCTTTTTCTCGTTCGTTATATTTTCCATTAGTGATTACTTACAACCGAAATTAAATGAAAAGATAAGAGAATCGTTCGAGCTGCGATCGTTTCGTCAATGAGAATCGAACAAATGTTTGAATATTATGAAAAACTTTTTTCACGATAATGATGATTCGTTTCCTGAGTACGTCTGGGATTTTGAAAAATTTCATACTCAGTCTCGACACTGTTTCACGGAAAGCAATCATTCAGCCCGAGGATCCTAGATCAGTTTCGCCTCAAGACTCGTCGGTTATGTTCGAGCGTTCGTATCTACCCACATTTCAAACCAATCATCAGTCGTGATTGATCAACCGATTCGCTACTTTAGTGCCTCGTAAATTAAAGAAATTCTTCCGCGACGCAGTCCGCGTTATATCTTAAACTCGAAATAAACATTTCCATTATGGGTATAATATTTAACCGCTACGGTATAATATCAATTTTCTATAATATAAGCATATTCAAGAGATAAATCTAAACGAACTTAAGCGTAGCTGTAATTTGCTACGTTGGAATGAATTATAAAGAGATTCGAATTTCTTTTTCATCGCGAGAGGCATCAGCCATTAGGTAAAGGTTATTATTTATACGCAACAACTGAAATAATTGACCCGTATTTGAAATCGATCGTAAGTTCTTTTGTTAAATTTTTTTTAATAACTCTTTATACGTACGGAAAACTTGCGGCGTTACACACAAACGGCCAAACGAAGATTTGTAAATAAATCTTAATCATCGATCATTGCACGTGCTTTAGACATTCTAAACATGGATATTAAACCGAGTGAGTGGTCAGTTTTCAAATTATAATCCCCCTCCTGTATCTTTTTCAATATCGTGTCTAATGATTTCATCTGAGAGGCGCACGATTATACCAATTAAACTTCGAAAGAAAGGAAAAAAAAATAAAAAAATATCTCGAGGACACGACGACAGTGGAAGAGAATTTGAAAACTGTTTATTTGGTCTTTTCATCTTCTTGTTCCTTTACATCATTCAGATTCGAGTATAATTACCGAGCAGAGTAAACGGAAGAGTATGAATAATGTGTAAAAACGATTTGTAGTTAATAAAAAAAAAAAAAAACGTAACAAAACAAACGAATGAAAAAAAAGAAAATAAATATAACTGCTGTAAGACCGATCAAAGTCGTTTTTCAAATTTTTATTACTGGATTTTAATTAGGTAACAATTAAACACATCCGTATACATTTATACACGACAAATTTTAATCACAGTATAATTTAACCATCTGTTTTACATTTGTGCAGGTTAAGACTTTTCAAGCTCGACTTTCCTGATTTCATTTCGACCGCTTCGACGGGACTTCCGAATTTTTCCGCGATGGATTTTTAAGGCGCGATATTTCTTTACGGAGACGCATCTAAGGGGGTAATTCGTCATCCTTGTTAAGCGAGCATGTATTACATAGAAATTCAGGCGTCTTACACGAGGTAAAGCGAAGATCCAGCCCCAGGTCGGAGACTATCGATCGCTTAATTATCGCCTGTATCCGTCACGCGATCCATAATTAACCGATCAATACCTCAAGCCTCGAAATCGCTTCGCGGCGACTTTAACGCCTGTAATAATAACGATGATGACCCAGCTGCGACAATAATGATAATAATAGTGGTAAAAATAAGCGGAACAATCTCTCGATCCGATCCGATAAGCTTGACAACGCCATGCATGATCAACCATGTTCGTTTTACCTCGTAAATTTTAACGTCGTTAATGTTTTTTTTTTTTCTTTTTCCCTTCTTTGTCGACTGTTTTTCCTCTTTTACTTTAAACAATCGTTACACGTATTATCTCTCCCCAACATTTTTCAAACCTAATCGCTTTTTATACACACGCGCTAACGATACGAATAAATTAACATCCAAGATATTCTCTGCGCTAAAGTGCGAAGTAATCCAATTAGAATTTTAAGAAAATTCGCGAAATTAAAAGAGCTGATTTATACGGAAAATTGGAAACACGGGATGAAAGGTTTGGCTTATTCGAGAAAAGAAAAAGGTGCAGCTTATTACAATTCGAAACTTTCTTGATGGTCGTTAGAGGAAAAATTTTAAAACTTTGAGTAACCAGGTGTCTTCGATAATGTGATCAATCGTAAAATTTATTTTCGGGTCAGAATAAGAAAGAAAGTGCCCGACACCGCTGTATAATTTCGACGATTCTAGATTTACGATTTACTTTCCTACGTATAATTAATTAATACACAAGTAACATACGTTGTAAACTTTCGAAGGAAATAAAAATCGGGCTCAGATCCTCCGCATCGCGTCTTTGAGATCGGATATCTCTAGATCCGGTATCGGATTTCTATACCACATCCTATACATCAGTAATTCCAGAATAATTAACAATTCGTCTACCTCGTTTTTCCTCTTAGTTTTCGTTCACGCCAATCGTATCTCTAGAAATTCGGCAATGAAATATGTCGAAATCAACCGGGATTAGACGTGTGGAATTTCTCGATTATAAATCAGTGACGAGGAATCAACTTCAACGAGTTTTAATTATTCCGAAAACTCAGTTCTTCTCATTTAATTTTGCGATTATCGGTCAACGTGCGGTAGAATTCATTAGGGCAGTTTTTCCCTAAGAATTCGAAGCTAAGAACGACGACCGCGATGTTAATCTCAATATCTCACTGTCGTCGTTGTGACTTTTTCATCGAATTGCAGTCCGAGATTGGACCGCATGTTACAGCCTTCGAGCTTCGAACGTTATTCCTGACTCTTATATCTCGTTCCCAAAACCGGCCGATTGAGTCGTCCGCGATTTAGGCCGACGGAATTCTCCACGGTCGACGTTTAAAAAATTAAACGTTTTTTACTGGTCTCACAAACGAACAACGGAAGTTGGAAATCGAAATTTCTTTCCCGTCGAAACTATAACTATTAGAATAAAAGAATGTTCTCATAAATTCCGTGAAACAAAAATTGGGGATACAAAGTATCGAGGTTTGATGGAAAAAAAAATTTATGACGTGCGGCGGTTCAAGCGACAGTGTAAAAAGATTTTATAACATTCTTCTGTGTACACGTGGCTCGTAATTAATTCCGTCGTCTCGCTTCGGAGGATTTAATACCGGAGGCTCGAACTATGTAAAAACTGTCTCAAAGAACGAACTCGGATTTAATCAAGTAGAAGCATAAATATACGACAAGACTTCATTCAACAGTCTAACCGTTTTTCACTCGTTATTAACATTATAAAATGCGATTGTTATTACAATTTTAGCATTTCTAGATGGTCGTTATTTTCAATTTGCTAAAATAAGTCTACGATTTTTCTCGTTAATCAATAGATTTCTGTATTCGACAACAAATTACAATGTAAAAAAAAAAAAAAAAAAAAAAAAACAGGGTCAGAAATAGACTGTCTGCAATAATTAAAGGGCGTCGTGGAAATGAAGAAGATTAAAAATAACCCGATCGAATCGTAGGAGCATGAAAAAGGTCTTTGGTGTACAGAAATCGCTAGTACGGAAATGAATATCCACTTTGGTTTCACAGCTTCGACAGGCTGGAATCGCGTCGAGGAAGAAGAGCAAAGAGGGAAGCAAAGTAGAATGAAAAAAAGTAAGATGTCGGCGAACCCGAGGGACGGTAATTGCGACGGAGGTTCCGAAGGTTTCGCCGAAGCGACGTGGATACCTATAAAAATATGACGTCGTAAATTTCGCGAGCAACGCGTGCGGCTCTCTTTTCTCTCTCTCTCTCTTCGTTAAAAGACGCGGCCGTCACGTCGGTTCAACTTACCGAAGAGCGACGTGCCGACGGACCGTGACGGAATGATTTCATTTGCCCCGATCCTCTACACCTGTGTAATATTTTTCGTCCCCATTTTTCGTCGACGAAACGCGTTTCTTCAACCGGATGCGGATTTTTCCCCAGCAATATTCATTTATTCACTGTATCTATTATTTAATCCCCGTCCGGATGTTGATGCAGATTTTTCTCATAAATCCTTCGGGCACTCACCAGATATCGTTTCTTTGAGCTGGAGGAATCGCACGTCGGGATAAAACGCAGGAAACCCGGATACTTGGACAAAATATTCGTCAATCAAATCATAGCATCTATTTAAATCAAAGAAATTTTTTTTCATCGTATTTGGGTAAGGTTATCAGATTCTTTCTACAATTCCAGCTTTGATTCTCTGCTTGTTCAATTTGTTTCGGAATAATTATTACAGTGATAGTTTCTAAAATCGTAAAAAAAAAAAAAATTTGTGCCATGAGAATTAACGAAGATTCGTACGGAATTGTAAAGATTATTCCGGTTAATTAACGGTCAGTTTCTAATCGCCAATAATTGCCAGCATATCGGAGATTAAGAATTCCGATGTATTTTTCGGTGAGATTTGAGGGTGAATTAACCGATCGATTTCAATCCCTCGGACAATTGTTATTAGTCCACTGCAGTGTTCGATTGAACGTGCGAATAACTGTTGTTTCGAAGAACATAACAACAAGATCAATGAATTAAAATTGACAATAATGCCTGCTGATGTCAAAGCGATTCAATTTTTGGATAAAATGTTCAATTGATCCAAGAAATCGTCGAAATTTTTTGTTGCTTGACTTAAATGTTCGGTAAGTATAAAAATTGTAAAGCAAGGGCCGACTTTATGCATGCGTAAAGGGATGTATGTACAAAACTAAGTGTACGTTAGCACCGATAATTTGTAACTGAACGTGATCGGTGGGTACATAATGCCTGACATACGGCTGGAAAGGAGCGATAATCGAATACGACGAAAACTCGTTTCTTAAATCCGTCGTCGCCACGTATTATAGAGTGAAATTTCGACCGCCAGCTGCGTATAGCGTACATAAAATGAATAAGTGGGACTAATGAAATATACATTTATTTTCTCACCAGAGGTTTTATATACATATATATTCATAAACAAGCACGAATTAGAGAAAACAAATTCAATCAACATATGTGGAAATTTCTCTAAATTTATCTGCAAAAGGCCAATTTGGCGGTCAATGCCATGTATTCAATTCCTGCAAATTGGATTTAACTGGTATGTAATCATTTCGCTTGAATTTATTTGTCGGATGTAATATAGGCAGAAATAGAGAGACTCGGAGGCAAGCGAAGATTATAATTCTGCTTTTTGCGACAGCTTTTCAACACGCTGCACACTGCGAAACTATAAAACGGACGATAAATTCAACATAATACAATCTTGCCACGCGATAGAAATTTGAATAATAACAGGTATATAAAACGATAAAATTCCGGCATCGAGTCGCGTTTGTTCCGTCCGTGAGTGATAGAGAGCGAGAGGGAGAGAAGGAGAGAATAAAAAGAGTCTATGAATCGCAGCTTCTCTCATAATTACACGTTCGGATTATGTATTTGAGTTAGAGAAGATCGCGTCGAAAGGTCGTCCTCCTGACCTCGTACTAAAACGTGTACAAACCGTTGCCACGTACGCTATATTAAAATGAGTGTATTTAATCGGGTGGTTCGAAGCTGCCTGCAATATTCAAATGCTTCGTGACAAACGGTCATAAAGTACCTACCTAAACCGAGAAAGGTGGTAACAAGAGCCTCGGGCGGTAAATTACCATTCTAACAAGCATTGTACACGGTCTAATAGAGTAATAGACCGATGGATCAGGCACAGAAACTGGCGTGTAATCGAAACGACTTAGAGAATCGTCTGAATTAACTTCCTACGCTTGTACAGACAGAGCCGAGATCCTCTCCGAGGGAATTTCCTTGCTTTCTTGTGCACCGTGTGTGCATGCTGCGGGAATAATGCAACACCGAGAATAAATAACAGGCAGACGTTTCACCGGGACGGGAATTTAGTTTCACTGTGCTTATACCGTTCAGCTGCAGCGTAAAAATCTATCGGACATGGACCTGCTTCCTGGGTAAATTTAATTGCGCTGCACCGGGAGGAAGGTCCGTATTATGGGCTTCAGGTATGTCGGTACAAGGGAATCGCGGTTAATGACACTCCGGACGAATCAGACCCAAGCTCTGAATCCGGAGCTAGATTAGGGGGAAAAATCGGCGTTGTTGCTTGCAACGATTACGGTCGATACGAATGAAATCTGCTACTCTGTTATCTGCTATATGTGAATCTGAGCAAATTCGAATACCGCAACTTCGGATATGAACAATTTCAGAGAAAAGGTTTTATTGTTGGAATGTTTGAAACGACCAAACCCTCGTGTTTTTCATCTGGCTCTAAGATTTTTGGGCTTAATTTTTTAACCGTAAAGGATAAAGGATTTTCAAATAGTTATATCTAGGGTGAGTAAAAATAGATTACGACTATGATGATGATGCAAAATTTCTTGAATATTTGTCAAACAATTTTTGAGGATCTGGTCATCGAGAAAAATAAGAGGGTTGATTAATTTTTAACGTTCTAACTCGACATTCTTCTATGAATTTGCTCACAGATTCGTTTCAAATACTGTAATTTTTTTTAAACTTTTCCCAACTTTTCATGGTGGCTGCGGTTCCCATTGGTGACCGTTGAACGCTCCCACAGAGTCCCAAGTTTGTTAAAATTTTTCGATCAAACACGGCGATTAAGTGCCATTAAAATTGATGCGACAGGAAAAAACAAAAAAAAAAAAACAACAAACAAACACAAACAAAAAGAAAAAAGAACCCGGTGGAACAAAAGTGACGAACAGCTTTTTCATCGGCATTTATATACTCGTTTTCATTTTTCGTTTTTAACTCCACTCGCCGTTTCTCGACGCGACAGCTTATTTCTGCTCACTTTTTTATTCTTATTTTTCTTCTTCTTTTTCTTTTTATGCAAGGTGAAGGGTAAATTATCGGCTAATTGAGGCTCGCGAGGACCTTCATCCATTCCGGAAGATCGTTTCGTTGACGCGACGAGGGCGGGATATTTGAACGGCTTTAGTGCCGCGGCGAGAGAAGACGGATCGGGGGAATAAAGAAATGAGAAAATAAAAGAAGAAAAAACAGGGATGGGGGAAGAAGAGGAGCCAGAATACCTGGCGGAGAAACTCGTTTAATAAAGATCATACATATTCAGAACGCGCGTGGTTCGCATCGTGGCTGCACTCTTTATCCGTCTGCTGCGTGCAGACAGAAATGCACCGCGTTACCGGCTTGCAATCCGTACCATCTATGTGTTATACCGACGTGCTTCCTCTTTCTTCTATGTATACGTCGACGTCTATGCCTCGGGCCTCGCCGATTCATCCTGGGTATAATTTATTCGGCTTCGATATCTCGCGATGAGCTCTCTGAACCCGTTATATTACCAAGAAAGTAGTAATTTCAGGATCTGGCGAATCGCTCGACGAAGAATCTTAATTTACGAAGAAAAATAACTGCTTTGATTCTGTTTTTTTTTTTTTTGTATTTTTTTTTTTACTGAAATCCAACGAAGACTTCAAGCAACGCTGAGGAAAGTTAAGGTTTCGATAATGTGCAAATATTCACATCGCATCGTTTCATGAAACGTGAAAGTATAATTATAATATACACAAATGCAACCTTGCATACCTATTTATTTCAAGCTCTACGAAAATATCTCTCACCTTTGCACGAATGCATCATTTTTGCGAATATACATACCCGTATACGTGTATACTTACACGTCGTGTACGCTTACCTGTTTAAAATTCACGTTGCAGAATTGCCAAGCAAAGTGTATACCTATGTATATACGTACAAATTAATTCCCTACCGGGAGAATTAGTTTTCACAACTCCAAAGTGCGCGATGCAAATGCGCGTGGTTGGAAAATAAATGCGCTACAACGGTCTTATATCGTGAGACTCTATATCTTATTTTTTTATTATCATGTGCTTCCTTCGGGGAAGAAATTGACATGGATAAATACTCGGATAAATATTTTCACATCTTTAAAGCCTGGATAAAGTAAAGCAGTTGGTTCAATCCGTGCCTAACGCGTAAAAACCGTGGATAAATGAAAAAAAAAAAAAAATGTAATATGCAAACTTGAGTGATTCGGAACGCCATGTCTACGACGACTTCATTAAGGCTGTGTAAACACATCGGCAGTTTACGTTAAAAGCGAGTTTTTCCGGCGGGACGAGACCTCGTTATAATGTTCGTTTTGATATTAAAATGTATTATAAGTAATTTATGCACATTCATAGCTCTCGAAACTCTTCATGAACGCTGCGAGTCGCAATCATGAGCGAGCATTGGAAGTACGTTCCGAATAACGTCTTGTTTCTAATTAACCTCGTAACACGTGTGAAGCCTGAGACCACCTTTTTAATTGCGAATCATTACCCGCAGAATGCGATGATCAAATCCACTTTTCGAAAGCAAACATCATCGATGAAGGCGCAATAACGCGTGTACAGCAATATTTATACAGTTATATATCGAAAAGCTTGCGGCAATTATGGTCGAGATTCAACGAAACAAGCAATCTACATGTAAAATATCTAACGATGCCATCTAGTGGCAGAAAACATGCAACTCCGACTCTCGTATTTAATTATAAATCTTATTTTTCATTCAACATTCACATCTGTACCGATTCAAGGTAACTAAAAAGAGCTCCGACAGCTTGCACGAATTTCTCCCTGTCTTAATTCCCGTGAAATTTGCATAAAACGATCAGCTGATGACCCGATCTCGACGTCGTATCGCTTCAGTTAAAACAACCAGATGAAATATGTACAATTGCTCGAGGATGACAAATGAGAAAAAAGAACCAGGGATTCAACGATTCAACGTATAAAAGTACGACGACTGTTTCAATACGGGAGCGAGAATTAAAAAAATTGTGAAAGTTAGGTTATGATAGGTTAGGAAGGCGGAACGTGGTATCAAAAAAAGGTGTTAACAGCTCGACTCGCCGATTGCCCGATAATTTGACACGTTAAGACGTCTCAATTCGTTCCTTCTCTTCCTGTTTCATTTTATAAGAGCGTTTACAAGCGGTGGCAGATAAAAAAAAACCTTCCCCCAGACAAAAAACAAACAATGAAAGGAAATAAAACTAAATAAGACGGTACGTGTCGAAGGGGGGATAGGT
Organism: Neodiprion pinetum; assembly: GCF_021155775.2. Classification (NCBI taxonomy): domain Eukaryota; kingdom Metazoa; phylum Arthropoda; class Insecta; order Hymenoptera; family Diprionidae; genus Neodiprion; species Neodiprion pinetum. The sequence goes on from NC_060232.1 coordinate 37,688,803, forward strand.
TTAAATCGAGGCCGACGAGCCCGCCGGCGTTTGAACTAGAACAGACCAAGACCGGTACACTTGCGTACAATGTTGAGGATGCTGGCAGCTACCGCAGGAAGTTCTCAGTGAAACGTGTTTATTAGACACGTTATACATATACATGTACGGCAGCGCGTGCCGAGGCAAACTCGATCGCTTGTCTCGCAAAACCCACCAGCGACGGCCGATTAATCAACCGACTCACTCTCGAGGCGCTCGAATCTCGGCATCCATCCTTCCGTCTCGATCCACTTTACCGTTTTTTTTTTTTTTTTTATTAATTTTTTTTATTTCTCACATCAATTATGTTTCTTATTAATTAATTACAAGGTGCCGCATGCAGCTTGCGCGGCGCGAGCCTCGATTAAGCGATCCGATAATTAACTCCTGACCATTCGTCAAGAGCACCTTAATGCGAAAAGCCTGACGCCAGTAATCTACTAGGTACGCATCCTTCGGAATATTTTCTACGGATCTTGATTACGTTATCGTTCACTATTCACAAGAGTTAAGGTTATGTAGCAGCTCCACTTTTACCGATCGAGCAAACTCACCCTCCATTTTCCTACATCAATATATTATGGTAGTAAGTAGTGTAATATGGTTCCTGTATATTGATGTAGAAAGAAAATGGGTAAATTTCGCTCGGTCGGTAAAAGCAGAACTGCTACGGGATCCATGCGGAGAAAAAAATCAATGCTGTGCCGGGAGTTCTCGGTGAAACTTGGCGTAACTAAATTATGAACATGTTGATCGGTCCAAAATTTAGGTGTGTTTCATCGAAAACTAACTAACGAAATATGAACAAATATGAACGAATAAACGCATAAAATTTTTCAGTTCACATGATACTTGAACATGCATCATTCGAATCGCTCGAATATTACGCCATCGTTAATTATTATTATTATTATTATTAACATAGCATTCGAGAATACGTTCAGGTCGTTAGACCGATTCGAACTCAGCTGTTTCATGACCATCACGTCCGAAGATCGGTTAGAAATTCCATCAAACATGTGGTATGTTTCAAGAGTAACTATTTAATTAGTCGTATACGGGATTGGGGAACCGGTTTAATTCGATGTGTATAATTAACGTGAGTTCTATCTTACGGTGAAGTGTCAAGTACCGTTCATTCCGTGTTACGTCATGGTGGCTGAGCCGTTTTTACGAAAACGAGAATCGACCTTCAGCCGATCTTGCCGGACATGAAACTATCCAAAACTATAATCGCCGAATTAGCAGTGATAATCCTGAGGTACTTTTGTTGAACGTTTATTTTTTCTCCACTCCCGCAAATCACACATTCTTATTTTTTTTTTTTTTCTTCTTCTTTCCATCGCGACATCGTATATCTAGTTGTAGGACTTCGCTTAATTCTCGAGGAATACACGTAGAAAAAAATAAACACTTGTTGAGATTTTTTTTGCGCACAATATACCGACTAAAAATTCTAGAAGAACATCCGTTTTCAGCTAATATATTCCTGTGTCACGATTTGTCATTCTGACATCCTGATCACCGGTTATGGAAATTATAGAAGTACGCGCGTTTTAATTCATCGTAAGAATCAATTCTAATCGCTGTGCATAAGTTAAACGGCATAACTGTAATGGCCAAATACGAACAAAATTTATCCTCAATTCCTGTATGAGAAAAGGTAACATATGTGTAGACATTTAGTGCACAAAACGACCGATTAATTCTCAACCATGAGTCACAATTATCTTATCTAGGTACGATTTATCAAAGAATTCGTATCCCAAATCACGCATCGGCACGCTTTGTGTAGAATTATCAATTGTGAAAAAGTCAACGGGCTAATCATGCATCAAGAATAATATACAAAAGTGGACACGCAAATCACATGTTGATTGATCGAGCTTTTTTGATTCAAATAACATTACGATTGAATGCGAGTCGATAAATTTTATTAACACTTTTTAAACGATTTTCCTTTTTATTTCTTACACTTGTCAGCCGGTGGTGCGCATGACTAAGTCGTTTCGCAAAACCACAGCTGACAAAAGATCTTTGCTCTGATTAGTTTGCAAATATCTTTATTATTCCAAGAAAATCGGTAAATATCAGCCAGAGCTGTAGTTTCGTTCAGCACCTCTGTGCAAACCGCAGTCTTTGGCACATAATTCACTGACTTTTTTTTAAATATTTTTCACTCTCAGATTTTTTCCTTCTTTCCCGGTTCTCACTAATTCGATAAAACACACTGTTCATAATTTCTGCATGGAACTTCTTTCACCGCATCGGAAATTTTATTCGGATACGAAACAGTGAATTCACCATACATTTACTGTTTATTCAATTTACAAATACAATTAATTTACCACACAATTTAGTAAATTTAAATTACTCTTTTGTGTTTTTTCCTATAAGTTTTAATAAAATCAAAAATTTTCATTTTAAATTTGAGACAAATGCATAGTAATTGACGTCAGTACACCGAATTTGTAAATTTGCAACCTGATTTCGTAAATTGACAATTCTATCGTGCAGCAAATACATCGTCGATTCGCAAAAAATTTTAACAGCGCAAAACTTGCGGCACTGCACGGATATCGGAACTTGTTACACGCAGAACTTTTCAACATTTCACTATCTTGCGCTTCCGCTCTTTTTAATCCCTCCTTGACTCAGGCTCCATGTATTTTTACTCTGTTTTTCCTCGTAAAATGTTGCTCCAGTTTCTCGCACCGATCAATTAGGCCGATTCCTGCTACCGATAGCCGTTTAATGATCGTAATGCCGCAGCGAATCGAATGTCTCGCCAAATTGCTCCAAGTTTTACGATCGCTGCAGGCGAGGGATAAATCATCGGAAGCCGGGTGTTGCGAAGACTTTTTAAACCTTAATTAAACGCGGTGTGAAAATCGTCGAGTTCTCAAAAATTCCACCATTCACAACCAAGTATACCGCAAAGTCCGTTGAAATCCTATGAAATCACTAAAACCTGCAGGCTAAATTAATTCCTTTGGCTTTTGAAAATCCCCTCGGAAAGTGCGTGAGCTTAATTTTCCACCGCAGCAGTGACATCGCATGAAAATCGTCGAAATATTCGCAATTGGTCGGCAGCATCCGACTGCGTACAATTATAACCAATAAATAAATCGCCCACGTCGTTCGATTCCTCGACAAGCGGAGTTTCGCGTTCTCTGCGAAATGAGCCCGGATTTTTTTCGTTTTCATTTCTCACTTATCTTTTTTTTTCAAATTCTTGTTTCCTTTTTCTTACAAGCCGATAGGGTGGTTACCGCGTGGTCAATAAAAATTCGGCTACGTTCTCCGAGACCGTAATTACCGAAGGAATTTTTTTCACTGCTGCTCGCACCAGGGATTAAAGACCCTCGTTTTATTATGTACCGATGTCTTCAGTCCTTCCGTCTGTATCTTGAGATCAGGTTATTCGAATCGTCTTCACAAGGTGGGCGCGTATAAATGATATTACCTTTTACTCTTTTAAAGCCGACTTTAAAAGTATTATATCTGATCTCCAGGGCGAATTGTACGCTCGGAGAAGATCTTCATTATATAATTGCAGCAGCGTCAACCGTTGAAAGAAGCTTCCGCCAACATGCTGATTGCACGTTTAATACCGCAGAAAACTATAAAAAAAATTCACCGTCATCCGATCTTCGGATATTACTTTCGGCGCTACCTGTTTTGCCAGTATCGAATAACTTCCTTACGTAATTTCGTATCGGGAAAAATTCCGGACACGAGACGCGATGTGAAAAAAACACTCGCACTATTTTTCTCCTGGTAAAACTTAATCGGGATAAATTCAGGCGATTAATCGCGTACCTGAGAAAACGAAGAACATTTTCCTCGATTCTTGGGACAAGGATAATCCGGTTTTTACAACCAAGCTTTTCTCGGGTCTCTTACGCAGCTCGAACAGCGGATCGATCTCTCCGATCGCCTCAGGTACTGATATACCGGTATATATGTATTATATACTTGGATAATGAGTACACGGAGTGTATTCACGTACACACGTGTTTGTGTAAGATCTCTTCGCCGAGGGGATTGACTGTCTGTAATAATTTGTCGACGAGTCGAGGCGCTCTTAATCCCGACTCACCGTAATTCGCGGTTATAAATTTTCTACCGTCACATTGTGAAAAAACGTCGTAAACTTTCGATTGCACGTATCCTTGAACAAAAAGTGGAAACGATCGTTAAAGAAAATTCATCGCAAATTCAGACATCAAGATATCACGCTTAATATCTTTTCGCTTTCGGTGATCAAATTCATTCTCTACCCTAAAAAACGATAATTATTTACAATCTTCATTTCTCTCTTTCTCACTATTTCTTACTTATAATGGATCGAATATATTCTTTCGAATCAAAAGTACCTACACGATCGTTTCAACGTACTTAATCAAGTCAAATAAATATCAGTTGATATAACAAATCTCTGTACTCTGTCTATATTGGTGTATATGTTTATGTACATGTACAAAGACTATACCGGGAGAATCTCTTGAAACTTAAAAATCAACCGCGCATGCGCCGAGTAATTCAATCTCATTGGTCGGCTAAATCTTCCCGCAGCGACATATTTGTCTGCGATGCAGGCGGGCCAACCTACGCAAAATGTGTACGTTTGAATTTTCAAAAAGCGTAAGCATTGAATTCCGACCGTTCTTTGAAGAATCAACTTTCCGACCCGATAACAAATGCTACCCAAACCTTTCCGAGTCGCTGCCTCAATTACTTGAGATTCTAACCTCGAAAATTCGTATCAACTAAATGGCCGGCAGAAACAAAGTTTGACAGTTGAAAATCGGGATGGCCATCCTGCGCGAACAGCAGATAAAACTCGCGCGTGCGCACTTCATTTTCAATTTTCAAGAGATTGTCCCGGTATATAAATAGATATAATATACGCAGTTAACATTGATTCATCTAAGCAAACTCTTTGCTGGTGTACCGTGAATTCATGGTGAACAGGGAAGGTCGAGTGCTCGTGCATCAACATATGCACCGACTTTAAACAAGTGAGCGCAGCTCAGCGTGCGCTACGAACTGTTGCCAACCTACTTGACGAAATGTTTTCTAAACTCTTGCGTGACGCCCGTCACGCCGTTGACGTCCTTGTGAACGTTAGGTTGGCATCAGTTCGTCGCGTGCGCTAGGCTGCTTTGACTCTTGTGAAATCTGCGCATGAGTTGACGCATGCGCACTTGACCTTCCCTGTTCGCCATAAATTCAGAGTAGACGTACGCATCAGTCTGCGTTACGGAATCTTATTCACCCGGGAGGGCATACAAATATTTAACTTAGATCATAGTTTCACCCGTAGTAAACGTTACGTAGGAAAAACACTTGAGTTTGGACGTGAAAAAATTTTGTATGAACTCGCGGCATAGCAAGAATGAAGTGACGAGGAGATTCTTTATAAACAGACTGCATACTGTACCGCACCTTTCCTTTCTTTCATCTTCTTTCCTGTTTTTTTTTTGATATATTTGGCTTCATTTTTCTTTGAACTAATCCAAAGTTTCGCTATTTTGAAGGATACGTTACGTACAAAAGATAAATGATCTGTGCTCGATATCCTCGCAGAGATTTGCTTGACAAAAGTGTATATTGTTGACCGAAAAAAAAATTCCAGAAGAATTAAAAGATCGTGACGCCGACATAGAATGATCCGGTTATTAAGAATCTCCAATCTCTCAAATTCAAGCGATCACCTTAATATCTGGCATAATAATTGAATGGCGCCTTAACTATTATTAATATACTTTATACTCCACGTGCTTCACGTAGCGAAGTATTACGTCAACTTCTACGTTCTATTTGCTCTGAGATCGTTATTTTTTTCCCTTTCTCTTACCTCTTCTATTTAATCTTCGCCTTCGTCAGATGTTTCCTCTTCGCATACATACTCGCCACACTGTAGAGAATATTTAACTACCGTAAACGTGGAAAACATAGTGAAAATCACTTCAAACATCGGGGAATTCATTACACCAGCCGAAGCTTTGCAGAATTTTTTTTTTCTTTTTTTTTCCTTTTTCCTCATACCGTGCCAATATTGTCGAAACTTTTTTCTTTCCCCGGATGTCACCTTTATCTCACTGCGGCCCACAGATGATCAAGTGTAGCTGTAGAGCTGTTCGGCCAGCGTCTTTCACTCCCCGAAGAGGATGTTTGCTTTCGATACACATCAGCACGTGCTGCAATCTCGGAACACAGCTTCGTTACTATAATCGCGATTTGTCAGAGCTTAACGCAGAAGCTCTTCAACAACACCCCGGGCATGACATTCGTACATAACGTTGTACACAGTGATACAATATTCTTCAACCGTTCGTGCATGCCGTTCGCCATATTTACGTTCGAAATAGAGAAAACAAATGTCCTCAGTTTACCCGACAAATATTAAACCATTCCTTATCCTCTTCGTTTATGTTACAACGACTTGTCACACTCCCTGTTGCAGCCTCCATATGCTTTCTCCGGTATTTCGCTATGGCTACTGATTTTTCTCTCTCGTTTTTTCTTCACTTTTTCCACCACCCACATTCGAATTACAATGTTACAGCTAGGTTACCGCATTCCTTCCTCATAACGACGAACAAACATATTGATATAGGCGGTGTATTAATTTCGGAGAAAGGATTTCATCATTTCGTCAACTAGTTCTTACGTCTCAGAGTTCTAGGAGTACCCGAATTCGTTTCATGATTCTGACCTACTATTTATCTGAATCTCTCAGTGACTTCAGCCTGGTATGAATTTAAATTCTACAAATGAACGCGACTATCTGTTCGCAAGAACTTTCAGTCTCTCGAGTGATGTGAACATTAATTCGATCCGAACAGAGCCGTAAATCGTGAAACATTCGTGGTGGATAAATCCTGCGGTTCATGCAACGGTATCTATAACTGGAAAATTATATAAACATTTTAAAAGTTGGTGGTAACCAGTCCCGAAAATGTCTTCTTCGACATTCGGCACCACGGATGTTGCGAACTGCACAAGGTTAATCCAAGCTAGTGGTGAAATACACTCACAAGTTGAAAGAGAAGAGATCATCGCCACTGGGTCGTCCGCACTTGTTCGAAAACGGGTTTGTCCTTCGAGGTCGCGGCGGTGCATGCCTGTTGGGAATGACAAGTCGTAACGTCACCAGAGATGCCAAGGGTCGAGTGTTACGGTTACTTGATATTTGTTCTCCGGCGCGTGTCTAAGTTCGTCATCATGGTTTGACGAACAGGAACGCCTGGAAAACGGTCAGCTGGTGACGTTGGGCTGCGGCAGGACCGTAAATCAGGAAGAGAGGTTCGTTTCTCGTCGACCAACAAACGGGTACGTGACAGCCGATGGTGTTGATACTGCGGCTGGAGGCTGCCGGGAGAATCGTGAACGCGGTCGAAAGTACCAGAAAGCAATACAGCACATGCAACCATATTACAAACCGACTCGAAGGAGTTGTTTCACCGTGTGCAACTTATATTTACCGAATTCATGCCGTGTGTGATATTTCGGTGAAATGTTTGCTCGCCGTTCTCGCTATTTGATTTTCCACCTTCTGTTTGCCTCGGTATACGGATATGTATAATCTCTGCGCGAGCATTTGCACTGCAGCATGGATAGACGAGGCACCAGTTTCGAGAATTTATATGCCTAGGCATTCTACCGCGTGGTGCTGGAGCGCCTTTCACGACTACGCATCTCATCTCGTATAATCTTCGAGGCTGCGGCCTATAGTGGCATTGTCATCGGTAATCGTCCCCTCGGACATATGGTCTATGATGAATCGCCGGCACTTCGTGCTGCGCCATTTACGTCTAACTTATTCCGCTCCGCCTGCCCAACGCTTTCGACTTGTCATCATTCGCGCAAAACGTTCTCCTAATATACAGTTACCCCTCACTCATGTCTTTATGACTATTTGCTACTAGGTGTAAGCTCAACGCTGGGCGCAATAATGGATGACTCAATACTGCGCCTGTAACATTGTCTGTTTTACCATTCCGTTGCAGCTCATTGTTGTTGTTGATGATTTTTTTCTCACCCCTCCTGACCCCCGGACAACGTTCACGTTATTCCGTGAAGTTATTTATCGTACGAATCCCGGCGCGCAGATGATGCTGGATACGTGAAGATGTTGGAGTTGATTCGAGTCTTAACTGCTTATAACTGTGGATATATCGTGAGCGAAAGCGGTAACTCGTCAAATCGGTATGGATTTCAGACAGCAGCTGTAATTGCTGTGCGAGGTAAAAATGTATCTGCCTACGTCGATTACAGAGATGATGCTTGAGTAAATTGAATCCGAATCGTGTTCAGAGGACGTTAAATTATAAACACATGTGTCGATGCCTCAGACCCATTAACGTTACACCAGATGAATTCACGAACCTTGAACCCCATGCCGCAGGTGAGGTGATCGACGAACGGTTTACGATCCTCTTCGTGGATCGTAAACAACGACATTGAATACCTTCGACGTGATGGCGCTGAATACGATCCCGACTTAACAACTAATTATGAAACACAAACTTTCAATCCACGAATCAGTACTGACCTCAAGTCCTTCTTCTCTCTATGAAATCGTTTGTCTTCAATATTTGGACACAATGTAGCAAACGTAGTTGTATGCATCGCGGATCGTTAACCAATGGATACAACCGATTCTCCCTATCCATTTTCATCCTCTTCCGCTGCGGCAAATACGTCTTCTCGATTCGAACCAAGCAGCTTCTATTCGCAGAAATAACACCGGTACCAAGAGAGTTTCCTTTCCAAGCCCCGGTGACAAGCGTCCCCGGCTTAGTGCTGTCGAGTTCCGTCTGAGCTAGGTACACAAAGCCGGTTGTTTGGTTTTCTTACCTTTGTTTTTACCTTACTTTGTTTATATCTTTTTTCCTTCATTTATTTTTTGTTCGTGGAACAGGCCGAGATAGAGAGAGACATAAGAATAGAGAGAAAGAGAGAGGACCTTGCGTTAAATCCTGCGTGTCGCGCGTGACGGCACGCGTAGCGCGTGCCTCTGCGGCAGTCAACGATTATTACACCGACACTTGGATGTCCGACTTGCCCAGCTGTCTATCTTCCTTTCTTTGGTCACTGATCTCCGGATCCCGTCCTTGTACGCACTGTCGCGCTGAATCACAGTCCGTACCTTTCGCCCCAACAGCTAGCCGATCGCATGGATTATACATCCGACCGACTAATCTTCCCGGAATTATAAGAATCCTGAGGCAGCGAAGTATCCTAAGCTTCGAATCCTAAGCTCTAGGTAGTTTATCTTGTACACGAAATTTCGTTTCTGATTCCCACAAGGAAATGGAGATCGAACAGAGGATCTAGAGCAAGAAAGATGAAGGATCGGTCTGTTTCCGACTAGAAGATACAATCATCTGAAATTTAATGTAACAAGTTACAGTTTGGTTTTGCGGTTGCGAAAAGATCCCAAACACTGCAAAGTAATGTCCTGGATCACGCGGAGCTGGTTCACTTTTTTCTTCGTATATATTAACCTTCTTTTTTTTTTTTTTTTTTCTTGTCAACATCCCGAAATATATGAATTTGAGATGAGACGCAGGTTGATGGCTTTTTGAAAAATGTACCGATCGAGTGGCGTTGTGAGCAAACAGAGTCTTGAGTCTTTAATGTCTACTTGACTTACAAGTGCACTACGGTGCCAGCTTGTGTTACCTGCTTAGTCCGGCCGAAGCCATTAAACCTGCAACGCACGCTGTACACTCGAGCTTGGACACGAACTTCAATCCAAGTTCCGAAATCCAGAAGAGGCCTGAACCGATCGTCAGACCCTCGAATTTCCACCTGTTCCACGCACCAGAAACCAAAAAGAGGCCTTAAGTAGTTTGCAGCTTCGACTCAGCCTCGAAAGTATCAACGTGACAAACGCTACCTTGGTGATGATGGAACATCGGAACAGAAAATGACCCTTCTTTAAGTCGACTGAGGATCTTGGCGACATGTGTCCGCCGAGTACTTGAGTTCAGTCAACAAAAACTGCGCAGACGGATATGAGTATTTATTTGAAGCTATATACAATATTCATTTTTAATTTGAATATAAAATCTTTTGCGATCGTTTCGACCCACGTCAACTTCAGTACAATTTATGTCCCACCTTCTCTCTCGAGATGTCTGCCGGCTCTCTGAAGTACAGCTCAAGAATGAATGAGAGTGACAGAAACCGGCCCCAAGCTTTTCACTAGCCGAATTTGGGCTTAAGGACAGTTTCGTTGAGGCCTGAACTTTTTTTTTTTTTTTTGGATCAGACAGAGATTCGGAGGCGATAAAAGCGGATCGTTACAGGAATGCGAATACCGAAGTAAAGGATCTTGAACCGCGCGTCCGTATTTCATGATCGAGAAATCAGCAACATTGAATCAAACTTTCCTCGAGTCGTAAAGTTGCCGGTTTACTGTCGGCAGTTTCCGTCGTTCATGCGATACCGGGAATACTAATATCCGTGTAAATAACTAAATCGCACGATTTCGCAACTCGATATTCGTTCATCAGCTTCAACTAAGCTCGTGCTGATTGCCCTCGAGTGGTGCGCGCACAAGACGACGGAATGGCATGAATAAACGAGCGAAACCGGAGGTCCCTCGCAACTCGAGTCGACGCGGAATTGACTCCGCTTCGCGTCTTCGTCCAGCTCGTCGAGGACACGAGAGGACCCGAGAGAAGAGGAGAGGAGAGGAGATGAGACGAGATGAGAGGAGAGGAGCATTGGCACCGAACGGTGCAGGTTCTACATACTTTATAATGCGATCTGAAAAGCCCCTCTCAACGTTCCGTTCCTAAAGTACCGGTTATAATGTTACATCCGAGATACTCGCCCTGTTAACGATTCTCCCCAGCACCGTTCTCAGCCTCGGAATAATCATCATAATGGCAACGGATCAAAAAGGGAAAAAAACAACCCTAACCAACCTCATGTGAACCGACAACCCCGCGCGACTTATAACGAGCATGTCAGACGCGTTACGTCGTCTCAGTCCGGAGTCTTGAGCACTCGAGGTAATCGTCCTGGTTTTTGGTCACGCACTTCAAGTGCCGATCAGTTCAGGTGTAATCGATCAAGAACTGCAACATCCATATTCCACATTAATGACTCAATGCACTTGCATGGTTCTTGAGACTCCGTCATTTTTTTGCGATTATACCTGGTCTACTGCGACTGCTATTAAGTAGTGAGAAACTGGACCTTGCAATGATTTATCAGTAGCAAGACGATCCTGAAACCAGATCGGAAAGTGGATGGATTTAATGATCGGTGAACCCAGGGGCACGGAATTACGGCTAATAATCAGACCCTTGGATGTCTGAGGATCGGAAGCTTTTCTTGAATTTGTTTCAGACCGTCTTTTTCTGGTGTACAACTCGTTGGAGAGTTCATCCGTTTGCTGGCAAAAAGCGTAACAGCGATGTTCCGCGTCACTTATACCCGTGTAATACACGTTACATTCTGAAGCGCGGAGTGGCCCGATGGCTCGTAATTTTCTGCAATACTCTGGTATATGAGCGCGGAAATTTTCTTCACCGTGCAACCGATGTGAGTTCAAACGCGCAACTTTATGCACTTCGTTCACAAGTCGCGGAAATTATCCGGCTTGATTAGTCGGAGTATTGGCATTCCGATATAATTTATCGAACCTGTACTTGTTTTCATACACTGTAAACAACAGCGGTGTTAAAATTGATCAAAAGTGACCGGTCTGACTACTGTGTAACTATTATTATCTAATATCATGATCTGCAAAAGTCCACACCGCATTTTTCTTGCAGTGTGTACCGTAAGGAGAAACGAAAACTGGAGTTATCCGCGATTGATTCAACAGCAAAATTCTCGGCCAGTAGAACGTGAAGTGAAATAACGATTGGAAAGTTCTAAATTTCGCTGGTTTCGAACAATAATGAAAAATTCCCGCATCGATTTCACAGCTTTCAGTGACCTAGCAGGAAGCAGTTCTGCTAGTTAGAAGCTGAGACGAGCGTGGCGGCCTCTTGCCGAATTAACCGTGATGGTCCGATAAGATCGGCTTTGACCAGACCGCAGCGGATATGCGTCGAGAGTCTCGAGGGAGAAAGAAGGACGGCTGTTTAGCATGAACGAGCTATTGTAAAAATGGCATCGACATCGCCGCTACGCAAGGCATCTTGCACGGGTCTCGAAGTACGCGTGGTGCACTATGGGTACTTCACCGGCACGGTATTACGACATAGGTTGGTTGCTGAAGAACCTGCAACATGCGCAGGATAATCCATCAGGAACCATCAGAGGCTGTTGTACAGACTCCAAGCCTGGGAAGCGAAGCTTGCCGATTCCCTTGACGCATGAAACGCCGGATAAAATACCGCGAGTGCCTGCGATTCGACGGATTACGGAAGAAGAGGAACAAGAAGATGAAGATGAAGAAGAAGAAGAAGTGGAATGAAGACGAAAGTCTTCCGTTCGAAGTTGAATTGGCTACCGGAAAGGATATGGATTTGATAAAATGTCGCCTAAAGTCCCTCTGCAAAAGAAGAAGAAGAAGAAGAAGAGGAGGAAGAACAGGAAGAAGTTGATTATATTTCGCGTCAAGAAAATAATAACGGCAGGTGACCTTCTCGCTTAGGTTCTTCGGAGGAAGTCTATTGGCCGACAGAGCGTCGATGCTTCTCTCTTTAAAGGTTAGCGCGTTCGCGATTCTTGCCTTGGAAATTACGCAAGAGAGGGACGACGATGCGAGGTCAGGGGTCACCGAGGGCCGCGGATGGTGCCGAGCAGAATCTCGATTCGATGTTTCAATTTTTCATATCCCCCCCGCTCCGCTCATATATATGTATATGCATAATACGACGCAGCTGCATACAGGATAACTGCAGTTGATCGTGTGGTGTGCATTAATACAATATATCGCCACCGCGAACGGATATTAACCTCCGCATAAATTTATTCCTCGACATGCATTCACCGTGCTTTTCTTTTTTGCATTTATCGTTAGACCCACGGCTCTTCTATAGTACATACACGTGATTTAAATTCCCCCCGCGTGCAGCCTCCGTCAAACGTAACCCGACTTTTATATTCTACTCCGTGCGCACGAGGATACGATGACGTGTAACTCGTTCCCGTATCGACCGATGAACACGGGTAAATAAAATAAATAAATTTTTTTTTTTTATCCCTTGATATTATATTTAAATATATGAATTCTGGTTCCATACATCGAATAATAACCAAAATCTTCATTTGTTACTCATAAAGATTGACTTTTGTCTTTTTGTTTACGTTGATGAATAAGTCTTGAAGTTTTTTGTTGATAAGTAATATGGGTGCCTGTTCCGAAGAACAAGGAAAACGTAAGGCGTTTGGGGTTTGATACGATCAACATAGAAGAGGTACGAAAAAAATCAATTTTCGAACCTTGTTTAACAATGCTTTTACACTTATAGTTTATTGTTAATTATTATTTTTTAACAGAAATGATTTGAATTCGAAACTTAAGTTCGATTAATTGTCATTTGCAGTAAACGTTTGAGGAAATAGGTCATTTTTCTACCGTTGTAGTTTCTACAAAAGCAAACTTTATCTAATGAAACTAAAATTTGACATCTAGAATCCAAACTCAAAATTCATGTTGACTGGTGTAATCGATATCAGGAATAATACCGCTTTGGAATATATTCTATGAATTCAGTTGACGAATATTATCTTCTTTAATTTCTTGGATGTTTTTTCTGTCACGCGGTGTTAAGATTTCAAATTAAAATTGAATAACTTTGCTGTAATGTGTATATAATTAGAACAAATAAATATCTGCACGACGTATATCCGGAAAATCAATGTAAATTCTCGAATTTGTACTCTGATAATTGGCAGGTTAATTTTCTCACGTACCTTACATATCGGCGAAAATTAAAAGGCGAATCCACATCGAGAGTAAAAAAACCGCCGCCGCGGTGGACGAAGAAAGAAATTGAATGTGATTAAATTGAAATTTCTGTTACGCTACGTGCAGCGAGTGATATTTCGGAATTAAGCTACCGGGAGAACTGGTTAAATTTTATGATCCGAATTCCAGATTCGGAAGTTAATCGTAATTCGCGTGAAGAAGACTCGGCAAATAACTTGAGAAAAAAAAAAAAAACCACTCAGGCAGGTATATTGGAATAAATTAATTCCACCGACTCGAATTCGCTAATTGATCGCGCTTAATTTCTCGATGACTTCGCATGACTCGAAAATACTTTTGGCCAACTGTAAACGTCGATTCGTCGGGGATACGCGACGATTCTCTTTCTGGTGGTGTTTAATTGTCGCGCGAAGGGTATAATCGAGAAACGGTACTCGCGTCTGAAAGCCGAGGCGAATTATGGGCTTCCGTTAATTGGAATTCGCATGCCCGCGTGTCGTCCGTCTTAATTCTCGCGTGATACGGAACCGTAAATAAAGTTTCCATTTATCATCGGTTCGTTCAAATGCATCCCTTTTTTGATTAATTAATACCAGCTCAAGCTGTCGAAACGTCGGAAATAAGTGGGAGCGAGAATAATCGCAGTTTTCCAACTGCACTCTGCAAAGAATATCTCATCCACGCGAATAATCGTTGGGCAAATTTTATCACGAGCGATTAATTTTCCCCGAGTTTCTTTCATTTATTCCAAACAATTATGCAGCCGTCGACTTTCGAACGTTGAAATTCAGTTAGCGATCTGAGTTCTGCGGGGAAAGGCTTTTGCGGTTGGATAGCGGATTGGAATCCAACGATCTATAGAGACGCTAATTCCATCGATCCGAAGGATTTCTCGCTGCAGTATTGTTGTATACTTTCTAATCAAGAACGTCGTTTTTTTATTTTTTTATTTATTTTTTTTTAACGCGTGAAGAGAGGAGTATCACTGCAGAAGCTTGAACAATATAACGGCGAGAATCTCTCCTGAAATTCCGATCGATGATATTGATCGAAGAAACGGTTAATCATAAATGGATAATTCAGTGTAATAACGACGCTAACGGTGCAGAGGATAAAACGAGTCGAGTGAAATTCTACTCGTTTTATTTGGTACAACACAGTGGTTTATTCTTATTTTACTTATATCCTCGTTTTTCTCTCCTCTTTCAAGCATCGGATCCGCCGTACATACACGCAACGCGTAACGATGGCTTGGATTTAATTTCCTAGGACTCGCTAACAGGTAGTGTAAACGAGATTTAAGTATGCAGTGAAGTTGAACAGAGGATGAGATGCGGTGTGTAGGAAAAACGAGCCAAGCGAAAAAAATAAAGAAACGTTAAAAATCGAGGAGCTAGGCTTTTAGAACGGGAATAGGTACGAGCAGTCGAGCTTTTAGGCGTAAACACCTCGAGGATTCCTCAAATCATACGCTGGTTATAAAATGGTCCATTATCCAAGCTGCTGATGCTGCTGCTGCTTTGGTCGTTGTTTGACCAGAAATACGAGGATAACCGTTCGCACCTACTCGGAATCGCACAATATATTACACCTGAGCGTTTCGTGCTCAGTGCAAACATATTTATGCTAATCCATTTCTATACCAAAGGTAGCAAGTCACGACAACGTAATCGTTATAAATTGTCACGTGTCTCACGTCCATATATTTTTCGGTTGTTGCCCAAACTCCTTTTGGAATAAAAATGACCAAAAATAGTGCATGATTATTTTGCAAACTCGATCGATCGACCGACTCGATTGTTTTTTCCTCACGATCGGTTTTTGCTTTTTACTACCACGAACGACGCAATACGATATCAATTTATGTGATTAGAGTATCAATTATCGTCATCGTCTTATTTACTAAGCACCTATTTGACGTGGTAAGTGAAAGACGAATGAATATTTTCACCTGATATTGAAAGATATTTTGAACGAACCTATAAATTGTCAATAAACTTTCCCGTTGTTAAGAGTACATATTGAAATTTACGAAATTTTGGTTTAATACGCATCGCTTGAAAAAACTACGAAATAATCGATTAATCCATTCATTTTTACAGATTCAATCGAATCGCGTTCGATTATTTTTACCCTAGCGGGCATCGCTATTCAGAGTCTGAAATTAACGATGAACGATAAGAAAGCAGCTTTGTGAAAATAATTTAGTAAAACGTCGATATTTGAATCGATAAAATACAATACGGACATTCAAAATTTTCTAGTACACTCAGGAATATTATCGGTTTTTTTTTTTTTTTAAATTTAATTCGACAATAAAACCGGTTCAAAAATTCATTTGCCGCGGGTATAATTACACGGAAGCTAATTCAATGGAATAAAATTTTATCGCAACATATTGACGATGGTGATTAAATTATTTTTCTTCAAATTAACGGAACTCGCCTCATTCATTCAAATTAGTATTCATGCTATTTAATTATTTGACGATAACTTATTAGAAGTGTATCGTGTAAAATATTCTGCCACCGAAAATTTAAAGAATAACCGTTTCTTAACGAGACTTATACGGCGTGAGATAATAATCGACTTTTCACCGCTTCTTCTCGCGTGCAATGCAATGCAATGCAATGCAATGCATCGCATTAACAAGCAGCGACGAATTTGTGCTCAATACTTGAGATTAAAGCCGCAGCCACCCGTTTTATTTATTACACTAACATACGCGGTGAAGAAATAGCGTGTAAATTAACGCCGTTGACAATCAGCCCGAGTCTGAACCGACCGAAAATAAATTTGCATCGCAAAAAAAAAAAAAAAACAAACGAGGAGAATAATAAGACGAATAAAAAATTTATGACGAATGAATTACACGCGGCGCAAAATGCACTCAAGGCTCGATAACGAGGAATATATTTTTTTGCAAAAAGTTTAATCGATAAAAGTTTCCTCTAATGCTCACATCTTGGGGCAAATATACGATAATTTCACACACTAAATATCCAAACGATAGTAATCAGACATTTAGTATTAAGCTCGTTTATTATAAGAACGCGATAATTTAGTTCTGAAGATCCTCTAATCGTTGAGTGTCAGTGACCGCATAATGACGCAACAAATATTCACAAGTATAATATTACACGTGTCTTTTTCAGCACCTCGCTTCCGATTTTTTATTCCACTCGTATTACTGCCAGTTATATTTCTCCATCCATTTTCAGTCCCGCGCAAAATGAAAACGCTGTGAAACCAGAAGAAAGGCGAGAGAGAGAGAGAGAGAGAGAAGAAAAATGAGAAACAGAAATTGACTGTATAAAAATTTATACCGATTTTAAATGAAATTACAACCCACGCTTACGGTAGAAAAACGCGTTAAAGTATAACACATTAGTAGGTGCCTTTATTAACCGCACTAATCGACACAAATTGACACACGTAGAGAAAATATTTCTGAACAAAGTTTTTCGCAAGAATAAATCGAACATTAAACGGGGATACGATTACAAATTTATTACAAGACGTGCTTAAAGTTTTGCTTTAATTTTTGTCTTTTTTTTTTTTTCTCATTCCGAAAAGTCAGAAATCTGTCGGAATTCAAAGATCCGAAGGATAAAAAATAATCCCTGGCCTTCCGTTTTCAATGGCGCGGAAATCAGACCGCACGGAGCGAAACGTTCAGTCGGCGTTGAAATTTATATGCGCGTGCGATTTTCTCGAGCCGCGGTTGTGTTTTGCAGTCATTTACCCATACGGCACTCGGAGGATTCTTGGTAGGCGGTACAACGGCGCCTTGACACACACGCAAGAAATTCCTCGATCCTCCGGTGAAGCAGCAGGAAGTTTATACTCAGGGACCGCTTATTAGAACGAACGAACGGATACAAGCTCGAAGCTACTGTGCAGACCCGTTCGACTTGGTTCTTTGAATTTTCCGCCTCACGCAGGCTTGCGATAGCTGAAAGCACACACTCGCCGCGGATTGCGTGAGTTGTTCGAATATAAGCTTGATTGTTGTACCCGCGTTTTTGTCCCGCGGCTCGAGACGCGCTTCTTACTTTCGAAAATTATACAAGAAGGCAATAAATCGCCTCACCACTCTTTTGTCGAGTAGTTAACTACTGTTGTAATATCGTGAAAATATACAGCTCGTAATATTGTGCTATGCTCGTTGTACGTTTCAACCTCGTGCAATTTTTTCAAATCACTTTTAAACCTTTATATTATTCGCCTTGTCTTTGCGATCCTTGAAATTTCTAAAGCGCTTCGTAACCTTTGTAATTATTTTGCAACTTTGTAACCTCTTGTGATGTTTTTTATTTTTTTTTTTTTTTCATTTTTATTTCTACACACTGTTTTTCTAATTTTCGAGATTCTTAAAACTCTCTATCACCTTTGTAATCTTTGAAATCCCTGAAAATTCGGGTAATCTTTGTAATCGCTTGTGGACTTTGTAATTCCTCGTAATTATCTCGTGTTCTCCTTTCCTACCGTCTTCGTAATTCTTAAGATTCTTGAAACTCTTGATAATCTTTGTAATCGTTTTGCAGTACTTCTTATTCCTTGTAATTGTTATTTTTACACTGTCTTTGTATTCTTTGAAATTCTTGAAACTCTCAATGATCTTTGTAAGCCATTGTAACCTCTGAAATGACTGTAATCCCTTGTCAAAATTATTACGCCCTGTGTAATTTTTCGTCGACCTCGTCTTATCTTTGTAATATTTGAAAACCTGATAATCCCTGTAATGAAATTGAAATCATTGCAATCGTAATCACTGTAGATCAATCAAACACAGCTATTAACCCCGTCGGCTTTGTCTTTTTGGAATTCGCAATTCATTTCGAGTAGATATTCAATTGTAATACGACCGATGAATAAATTCGATCACTTTTTTATTTTTCACCATATTTTATTGATCTAGCTTGAAATTATATCGATAATTCATTCGATTTGATTATTTTCAAACGATCACCTCCGGGTTTCAAAAACAGTGCGATCATTTGATCGCATTTCTTGCGACGTACAAGACGTTAAAAATGTCCGATACAAAGGAACACATATCCGAAACATTATTTCTTACTCAAACTTTAATACCAACGGTGGCAGATCCGCCTTTTCTATAATCAGGGTTCACGTTTGCTTCCGTCTAAGGATCGGAGGCATTATTAAAGTGAAATAATCACCCACTCGGCGTATAACGTCTTAGACCGGGCATTAAAGCGTGAAGGGTTCCCCGGCAGTGACGAACAACATAATCGTAGGCGAATTAATTAATATTTATATACCCGTGTTCGGTGCGCCGAGAGCACGCGCCATGACGGTCAATCTCCTTTTATATATATATATATATATATAATATTTCTGAGTTTTAATTCGCCGTCTCTATTGGCTAACTCTAAATTCTATGTATAATGCATCGAGCAGCCAACTTTTGCACACAAAGCGGAGTTACTCGAGCTTATTAACAAAGACCAGCCGGTTACTCACGCGTTGAATAATTAAAACCATTGTATAATAATTAGGACGGTTCGATAAAACGGCTGTACGCTCAAGTTCGCGTGAGCAAGGAGCTCAGAACCTACGAATCTAGGAAAAATCAACCAAACCAATTTTTTTTCCTCTCACCTTAACAAAATTTCAACGCACATTTTAAGTAGATTTATTGAATTCCTGACAATACTCTGTAAAACGTTATTTAAGTAGACGAACTGTGTAAGAATTCCATGAAATCTCTAATCTACAATTGTTTTTTTTTTGTTTTTTTTCATACATATTTATCGGACCAAAATCATAAACAATTATAAATTTGTCGTAGAACGATTCAATTGAAGATTTTATTCATTACTTGTCTTCGATTTTCATAACTTTGATATCGTTGCGTGCAATTTTGACCTCGGTATAAATTAGATTGGAAAGAAAAGAAAAAATCGTTTTTAAATATTCGACGAATCGCTTGTTACGGTCTCTGAAACGATGCGAGATGAAAAAAGTATGGGTTTGAAAAAAACAACACGCCCAATTCACACCTCCTACGAATCGTGTGCCACGGCAGCAAAAGCGTGCCAAAGAAAAGAAGCGTCTTAATTTCTCGGTTGAACGAGCTAATGATCCAACGGTATGTAAACGATTGGGTATAATTTGAAATCCGAGATCGGTTATTAGCCGGGACCGACGTTAACTCGGTGAACGAAGAAACATTTTCCGAACAACAACGTGTCGGTCTACACTTTATAATCCGGCAAAAGAAGAAAAAAGGAGAGATAAAAGTATCGATCAGAGATATAACGAATCTAACGAACTTGCCGCGAGAACAGCCGCGTGTAAAATACTCGATTAACGAGCAACAAAATCTCGTTGATACAATGTATGAAACCTAATAAAGAGAACCGTTTGCCGGCTCGTGGTTGTTAATTGTAAAAAGCTAAATTCACAAATTGCGCCACGTAGGTGATAAACGAATATCCCATTAAAAAAAAAAATAATAATTTTCAAATATTTAGCGTACGTTTCGACTGCGGGCACCTTGGTTGCGTGATACTTGAAAAGGTTCGAGGTTCTTCTTACCGTAAAAGAAATTTATACAGGTAGGCTGGCGATGGGATACCGACTCGATAACTGCCGCGAGTATGTTAATTCAACTTTCGTTTTACTGCAGTTTAACATGCAACGATTTAACCGGAGATTTTACAGACCTTGCCTCTTGTGCCTTGAGTTAAGATCTCTTGCGGTGCGTTCAATTGTACACGTATACACACGCGTTTTTCTACATTCACCTAGCTCTCTGTTTCGGTAGCTGCGAAATCAATCCTTTCGTACACTGAGAAACATTTCATTTGTTACGGTAACTAGAAATATTTAGTAAAACGGGTATCGTTAAAAAAACTGTCTGAATATTGTCGGAATCACGAAAAACGAGGTACGCCTAACCATTTTGGTTATTGCAACGCAAAATCAGTTTCTGAGGTTTAATCTACTTTTTTAGTTAAATAAGGCTTTAGCGTCAATTTATTCTTGCACAAGCATTGTAGTAAAAAATTAAAACAGTTAAGGACTGAGCCGTAACCGGAACTAAACATTTTTCTCAGTGCATCACAGCCTCTCATCGTTCGGATGCTCGAATGTAAACGTGAAATTTTACTACAGTAGTGTAAAGAAGACAGCAAAATCTCGAGATAATTATTGAAAGGTGAAATTGGTGAAATTTTTTAGAATGGAATCTATACAGTAATTTCACAGGACAATCAATTTACTTTCTTTCCTGAATTCGGTCGTAATCGTTAAAAATATCAGTTTCAAATTTTTTTCTTCTCTTAACGCACTGTAAATTGATGGGAATATAATTTATTGTATAGAAATTACAAGTTGAAACTGAATTGAAAGTACATAAGCCAATATTCAAGATGCTAATTTTGAACCCTCCTTTAATCCTCGATTCCATTTTGTTCTTGTTTCAACATTGGAAAATATTTGAAAAATAGCGAATCGAAATACGAAAAACTTTTTGTCTGATTGGATGTCGAAATAAAAAAGATACAAAAAATGAGCATAGTAATAATAAAAGCTGTCGTTTTATATGATATGATCCTAAAAAGGAATATTTTTATTAATTTTTCTTCTTCTTCTATTAACCCGTGTTACTGGCCGTTCGTACGATAAGAAAAACGAATCATCCGTGTACGGATTGCCAGTGAAATTGATCTGACAAGTTGACCCCTCGTCAGCGAATTTAATCAAGACGCAGTCGAATTGAAAAAAGTTCAGTGGAAGTCTAAGAAGAGAAAATAAAAAAAGAAGGCAAAAGAATTTACGAGCAATTATGATGTGATAGGAAAAATTGGAAGAAAGATCAAACACATAAGAATTAAAAACAATAACAACAAGGTAAAGAAGCGGTAAGAAAATGAAAAATCACCGTTACACTTTCCTCGCGTCGTTCAAACGATTCTATAAGTAATTTCTCGGCCCACGTGTTGCAGAGTGCTTGAAACACCATAGGAAGTTGAACTCCTCGAAAAGGGGGCGAGGGTCTTTTAATTAAAGCGTATGGTTGAATTTAATTATCATTAATGTAACTGGATTTGAGCCTGGCTTATACGTACGCTAGTGTGATAATTACGTTGGGTTATAATATAGAGCCGTAAAGATCGTTATGGTGCCCATAATACCGTCACCTTCGTTCCGAAACGGTCGAGAGACACGCGCGCCGTTATTTAAAAACGCCCGGCTAAAGTTCGCCACAGATTTATTTCTCATTGAGACGCGGATACGAGTAAAACACACGAATGATCGTTCACATTATCTCTCTCTCTCTCTCTCCCCCTTTCTCTCTTTGTTGCTTTGCGGTATTACATTTTTTACATTTCTTTATAACCCGTGTTAAAATTTAAATATATACTTCACCGGCACGCATGACGCTTAAAATTATTCTTCGGCACATTAACGAATGCAATATCGATGGGGATAAAACTACAGAAGAAAAGATCGAGATATACTTGTTATGAGGATACTTCCAAAGGTTTTGAATTAACATCGAGAAAAATGACAATGATTACGAAATTTAATGACAAGCGTACCTTTTTTTTTCTGCACACAATAACTGCATACCTTGATTATTTACACATTAGAACGAGAACTTCTTAACTATTATCTATATGACTCGGTGATTTTTGGTTACATTTATGTGAATTATTTAAAGACTAGAACGACTGAATCACGGGACTCGTGCAATATTTGTTGTAAATTTGGTTCGAAAGCGGAGGGTTTTAGAAAAGAAAGCAATTTAATAAATGAATAGCAACAATTTTGCTGCGGTGTCATTGACCTCTGTTTAAACCGCAGCGATTGACTTCATCGATACATCCCGAGTCATAGGTAATAAATTATTAGTCCTACTATACGATATTTATCTAATAAAACCCAGACGTACTTTAAACCGTCTATAAAACGACGAGTCCTAAATAATTATATACCGAAGCGGCAAATTCACCGAAGCGCCGCGACAGAGATTGAGTGATAAAATGACGCTAAAACTCGTTTAATTAAAACGATTAAATGACGAACCAGTCGCATTTTACGATCGGGAGCAATCGATACTCGCGCAGAAAAATATTTCATACATTCGAATCTTCTTTCCAAGGAGAAAATAAAAATCTCTTTGCTGCAGTTATAATCGATTGAACGAAAAATAAAGAAGAAATAAAAAAAAAAAGACGGAAATGTTTAGTTTATTGCGAGAAGAATTTCAGCAGTGCTGTGATTTCTGTGATTTCTTTAGAAAAGTGAAACGAGGAAAGGTTTAAAAAAAAAAATACATATACCGGGACAATCTCTGGAAACTTGAAAATGAACCGCGCATGCGCTAAATAATTCGATCTCATTGGTCGGCGAAATCTTCCCGCGGCGATATTTTTGTCTGCGATGCAGGCGGGCCAACGTACGAAAAATGTGTACGTTTGAATTTTCAAAGAGCGTAAGCGTTGAATTCCGACCGTTCTTCGAAGAATCAACTTTTCGAACCGATAACAAACGCTTCCCAAACCTTTCCGAGTCACTGCCTCAATTATTTGAGATTCTAACCTCGAAAATTCGTATCAACTACATCGCCGCCGGAAACAAAGTTTGACGGCTGAAAACTCGGGATGGCCAGCCTGCGCGAACAGCCGATAAAACTCGCGCATGCGCGGTTCATTTTAAAGTTTCAAGAGATCCTCCCGGTAGATATATTTCTTATGCAGAATTTTGCGAAATCATTTTCAAATCCCGTTCGCACTTCTGCATTATTTCAATAATACACGCACGTGCGGTTTCTCCGCGTTCTCGGCGCACCCGTGACTGTGTTTTATATTAATTGGTGCGTAATTATCTATTCGTTGTTTCATTTTCTCTTTCTTTCGTTACGCAATATCGTGTACTTTTATACCTTTGGTATAACGAGCACGTGAGGCGAAAGGCACGCGCTGCAGCTCATCGTAATCTCGATCGGTTGCTTTTATAGAAGCATTCCACCGAACCACGACTCGTCCGGTATACGTCTATTAGCATATCCGGTTGCCTTTTCTTCCTTTTCTTCCTTTTATCCTTCTATTCTTCTCATTATTCTTCATTTTGTTTTATTCCTATCGAATTTTTTTTTTCTTATTGCTTCGTATTTCCTCCGACAAGCATCGTAAAATTCATCGAGATAGACTTGATTTATCGCACATACAGCCAATTTATTTTAGTTGATACTTTTTCAATTTTGAATTGGGGGAAAAAAAAATTAGCACAAATTTAGAATCTTCTCGCTTGCGGTTATATTGATAAAAATAGAATTTTATTTTTATTTTTTTCTTACGCCCCGCAGGAATGTGTCCTGTCATTATCCGAGTGTGTAAAAACTCACAAGTACATCGTAGATGAAATAGGTTGGCAAACCACACAAAAGTACCCTAATGGGATAGAAAATCGTCGTTCCACATTTTTTTATTTTTTTATTCTTTTTTTTACCTCTCTTTGCGCTACTTTATGTATAACAAACATTTTACTGCATATGTAATGCAGCTCGTGAGCTAAATTTCATTTCCTCAAAACTTTTTCGAGATTCCTTATACATGCTGATATTTCTATTTCGTCTTTCGTGTAATTATTTATGCGCAATACAATTATTGTTCGAGGTAACGGTCGAATTTTGAAAAAAAAAAAAAAACAAAAAAAAAAAAAAAAAACATTACCCGGTACAATTTTGAACTTCAAACCTACTCTTATTGTAAAAAATAATCTTGTAATAATTACACCGTACGCATTGTGTGTGTAAAATTTTAGCAACAACTGAACGTTTCGTTTTTAACCACGGGTTGAAATCGCCGTCGATAAATTCTGTGACATTCGATTGCAGTATTTTAACCGTTCCTTAACCGTTCGGGGAACAATTTTGTATTATTTTTATTTTACATATTTTCGGGTTTTGACGATGAGTTCAAGATAATGCCCGTAAACCTGACGGCTGTAATATATGTATAAATTTCGCAGAGTATATACAGTATGTATAAATAATACGTGGATACAAGGCACGAAAAATTTTCATGATGCTTGTCAAACTTGTTATAGAAAAGCAAAAAATTAAGCTGACAATGTTTCAACGAATCAGGAATACACGAAGAGCATAAGTAATGTCGGGGATTTGCATTCGCGTGGCAGAAGCTAGGCCAGTGCCAATGTAGCAACGACCTCTCGACCCCCGATGATAAAATCTTCGGCCCGACACGACGAAAGGGTGTTGATGCGATGTTGATGAGCCAACCAGACACATTAACCGCTCCACGATTCACCGTTCCGATAATTTATTATGGTAGAATTTACGTGCACACGCAATGCAGCGATGAGAATGTTTGCCAACCTGGTGAACCGAGCATTGGCAAGTTCAAGTTTGTATCTGGGTCAAATATCGTGAAGCAATGTTGAAGCGTTGAAGAGTAAAAAGAATGCTAACGAAGTGAAACCTACGTGCAACGAAAATTATGAAGTTTAGATTTTATTTCTTACGTGAATTATAGTTTTTGTTTTTTTTCTTTTCCCTACTTGGCGAAGATTTATTTCGATAATTCTTGAAGACCACGAAGCCAAGGATATCTGTAACAATTTTTTCCTCAAATGTTACAGCGAATAATTTCACTGTTATACGAAAAGTCGTGCAATTTTAGAGCATTTAATAAATTCAAAGACGTATCGAAATTTTTTGATTCTTTCAGCTTTTCTTGCCTCTTGCTTTTTCTACCGAAATTTTAGTATCTCGCTATGAATTTTGAAGAATAATTTTCTCCTTATCTCTGCGATGTTAATTCCAACTTTGTTTCTGTATTGAAATACAATATCGAATAAGAAAAAAAATCTTCTCAATCACTTGTCAACTTTTATATTACTCACGTTATATTTGTAATCCCTGAAATTCCTGAAACGCTTCATAACCCTTGTAATCATTCATCATCTTTGTAACCTCTTGTCATTGTTATTTTCACACTGTCTTTTCAATACTTGAAATCTTTGAAACCCTTGATGATCTTTGTAATAATTTGGGATCTTTGTAATCCCTTGTAAGAATGATTATACCCGGCAATTTTTCGTCGGCCTCGCGTTATCTTTGCAATATTTTAAAACCTCTCGTAACCTCCGTAACGAAATTGAAATCTTTACAATCGTAATCAGCGTAGATCAAATCAACCCTTAGATTAAAAATACATAATAAAACGCGGCAAAAATTTCACGATTTCGCCATATTAACAAAAAATATCAAACGCTCCGATGCAAGGATCATCGATCTCGGTTTTGAAAATTTATTCAATATAGCGAAAAACGAGACCGAAAAGGCGAGGCGATTGATCGGTTTGATCAGTCTATGAATAACCGAAGCTGGCGACTTGATCGACGGCTTGCTAAGCCTAGAATAGTAGGTAAACAGATAGGCGAAAAAGGTGAGACGTGAGTGATACACAGGCAGAGATAATCAATCATCCGAATGTCCGCTTGCGGCTCGCATTATATAGGCAGACGAATGAGTTCGTGTTAGATGCCCGTAGTAATACAGGTATGATAATTGCGAACGAATGTTTACCTGACGTCATTGCGTGACTATAATCATTTTGATTATGTAATTAATAATTACTCCCGTGTTTGCCGTACGTAAGAAACGCGATACGTACACGGATACGTTAACCAGGCGAAGACTAATTCTAATACCGATCGCTTTTCGTGTAATTGATAGCTTCGCTTTCATGCGAAAGTAACGACTACCTGTGTTCGATTCTTTTTTTTTTCTTTTTTTTTTTTTTTTTCTCATCTCTTCTTCATTTTACCCGCGATTTAATTCTAATTATTCATCCCACAGCATGATATTTGTACCGTTAAATCAGCTGACAAGACAAACTTTTTCAAATATTTCAATTTCTCCTGTCGATGACGAGAAAAAAAAAACTTAACAATTTCGCGGTTTTTTTAACCGTCAAATTTCACGGTGTGTTATTTTAATAATTGCGTCCATTAAAAACAATAATCACGGTACGTACGCGACACGGTACGATAAAGTTAATGCCGGCTTCTTTTATGGAGGTAAGATTTCTCTCCGATTTATCACACGTATAGAATCCAGCGTAAAACTCTAATTCCTATGATTTTCATCGAGTGTCTGAAAAAAAAAAACAAAAAAAAAAAAAAGAACAACAACCACGTATGTTTATGTGTGTTTATGCACATCTATATATATATATATTTATATATTGTAGAGTACAAAGTGTCACGGTGTACACTTAAAATGTAATATAACACACTCCGAGTCTGTGAAGTGCAACTAGGAATTAAATAAAACGCGACGAGGCCGCTACGCAAACCGGTCATCGCTTGTAATCCATGCCTACAGCTTCCATCTGGGGCAACGTCTGTTCATCCGGAGGAGACGCCCTCGATTCGATTCAATTTCACTTCGAGCATCGCGAATAAAAAGGAACCAAATTTGAAATAAAAAATAAGTAAAAAAAAAAATTAAAAAATAAGCATAAAAAACGAGATTGAAGGAAGGAAGACCCGGGACAAAGTGCAGGGTTTAAATCGACGCGATGAAGCAAAATTACTTGCAAATCATAAGGTGTGAGTAACAATACAGAACAAACTTGTAATCTGTTCGGTTAGGCGAGTTAGTTTTTTCTTCTTTCTTTTTTTTTTTTCAACTTCATAATCGGCTTGACTCGAACAACTGACGGTTAAATTACAGCTGTTTCTTTTTCCGTATTTCTCCTCTCGTTTTCGTCAATATATAAATAAGAATTCGATATGCATAAAGCGTTCGAAATCCGCGGAAACGCTTCTTGCTCACTTTCTGTACATTTTTTTTTTTTTTTTATCAATTATCTTTATACATTCAGTTTGTCAATTTTTCTTGTTTTAATTCTAACAGAGTTAAACCGCAGTGCATAGATAATAGAATCGCATCGTGCGTAACGATAAAAAAATAACAACAATAATAATAGTGTAAGGTAAGTTGTAAGAAAGTTTTCTTACAAAGTATAATTATTCTATCGTAATATTCCGCGTCACGGTTCATCGTCGAGTGATGATTATCCTTCGCTAATTACTCAAACAGTAAAAAGAGAGAGACGGTCACAGATTAATAGACGGTTCGTTATCCGCACGCTCCTATCATACGGCAGCAAAAATTGGCTTCACGACTCGCTACGTTTTTTCCCTCACCTCTGAATTCCCCTCAATTATACAACGGATAAATCTACGTTGTGTCAAAGGCGTTGAAATACCTCAAAACGTGCAGTAAGAATTTCAAATATTTGTTTTCCCATGATTTTACTGAAAATAAGCAAATATCGAGCGAAACTTTGTCGAGTCTGATTACATAACAAAATTTTCGCCCTTTATTGAAAAATATCAAGTATACGTTTATTTGTTTATTTACAGAGAGGGAAAAAACAAATACAAAGTGAAATTATTACAGCTTATAAAAATAAGTTTACGGATTATCAAATCAATTTGTCTTTTTTTTTTTTATCTACTTAAACTTTTTTCGCTTTCAGAGTAGGTACAGGTGTGCCAGTTACTTCGAGGTAAAAAATTGATTACCAGGAGGTTTGTAAAACGATAAATCGTTTTAAATACTAATGGTTTCCGTCCACCGTTTTGGAGCGGTCAAAAGTAAGTCCCTTCAAAAACGGTGCCTGTATAAATCAATGGCAAAATCTAACTCGACAATATATCATACAGTAATGATGATTTCGGGTCGTTATTGAAAGCCACTAGGCAGCGAGTAATGAAAACGCCGCGATTAGACAAGGCGGACAATCAAATAGACGAAACAGACGAAACGGACGAACGACCAATAGTGAATATTTAAGTCGGTGTAATCGGGCGTAATTTTAGGCGTGACCGTTTTTACAAATCTGTATGATAATAAAGGAGCCTCGTTGAACACGATTATCTCATTCTCATTGGCGAGTACGTTTGAACAGCGTGATCAAGGAGAGAATTATTAACACGCGAAGGCAGCTGACGGAGAAAGGCGAGAACGGCGGAGATTAGAAGAAGATTCAACACCTGATTAGACGGCGAAACGTCGTTGACCGCAAGACTCGTCTCTGTTGTAAACTATCCAAGGCGCAAAAAATCTCCTTCCGATCGCTGCTCGGAAACGTTTTAGAAGTGTTACACAGCCCAGAAATTCTACGGTTTAGATGTGACATGCAATTTGCATTCCCGATATGGAAATTCAGAAATAAAAATCCCGGTTTTTTTTTGCCTAGACATATACATAATTTCAAGAATTAAATTAGACGTATTCACATTTCAGAGAGTCGTTTATTATACTTACACAAATTTTATCGATTTCTAATCAAAACTGCCCACGCGTAATATGATTTTAATTTTATTAAACGTCAGGCATGATACCTTAGGTGAAAATTTACGACGAAAATAAAGTAAGAGACTAATGAATTGATGAACAATGAATTTCGTCACATAATTCGGGTTTACCGATAGTGAGTGATAATTTATTTGCTAACAGCATGGTTTGTCGTGCCTTTAGAGGTTCAGGGATTTTCTGAATAATTAAAAAAAATACTACGAAACGCAGACGACAAAGAATATTGGAAATACTTTCACGAAAAAGAGATCGTTGTATATCTTAAATTCGAACGAAAGTTACAGATTAAAAAGTCGTATGTTTAAAGTTTGGCAAATTGTGTGTCAGTTTGAAAAATTGTTCAAGGTATAGGAATGCCTATCAAGCAACGGATAGGCTATTTCGTTTCTTGCAATAATCAATTCTCATCTACCCAACGTTTACGTATAATTATAACATGAAAGAATAAAAACGAGAATAATCATAACGGTTAATCATTTTTTTCGTCGTTGAGCAGCCGCGACTGCTTAAACGTTGTCTGGTTTTTTTTAAACATGCATGCGCGCATTGCGAAAGGTCAGGATATTAAATTGTCAAAATAACAAGGCATTAAGGTAATTTATATTAATAAAGTGAGCAAGTCCGCTCTGAGGAATCGAAAATCATCAGTATAAAAAGGGATTTGAAAAGAAATAACGCAAACAAAAACACGTTCAAAAAAAATATCAAAACCTACCGTGAAACACGAAAAGACAAGTTCACGACTCGCGTACACGTGAAGGAGAAAAAAAATATCAAAACTAACAGCTTCCCAAGTTTTTAAAAAATTTCTTTCTTTCTTTCTTTCTTTCTTTTCGTCCGTCACACCGATCGGAGATAATTTCATCGGCGTAATAAAACGGCTGTTTACGCCCGTGGTTTACACCCAAGGATAGATAGTTTATATCAATAGGTGTAATAATAACTCTGCGCTCGAGGCACCGGCAATTATTACAACCGAGTCGCGTGCCGATCGTTCTATGCGCACACCCTCCGTGGCAAGAGGCGCCTAGCCGAGTTTCGCTTATCTGCAGAAGAGGCCGAACAGCATCCAGTCATAGTCATCAATGAAAACGTGAGGGCATTCGCTTAAACGGGGCCGAGTCGCGGAGCGAGCAAAGCGACCTGCGCGGTTACTAGCCGTGGAAAAGCGAGCAATTCGATAGCAAGAAACACTTCGCGGCTTAAGGCTATAATACACTTTCGTGAATCGAAGGTAGCAACGAAAAAGAATCTCTTCGATTCGGATGTTCTGAAATAGCGCTTGATTCGTGTATATTTCCGTTAGAATCTGCAAACAGCAGTTTTCTTTTTTCTCACCATTTTACCGACAGAGCAGGCAACGTTTTTAAAACTTTAATCAAATCGTAGAGCGACGTGAATTGTTGAATATCGAATGAAAAGTCTATTTCCTTTCTACGTTTCGACGTAATCTAAAAACTCGCATCGGGGGTTAATCAGTCTGCACTTACCGACGGAAACTACGTCATCCGTATTTAATATTAAACTACGTTTTCCGTCCTATTTCTTACCGCGCATCGACTCTGAGTATCGAAACAACAGGCTGACGGCTTGCGCGGCGTTTTAAGCGCAGCGAAAGCCGCGTTATTCGCTCGAAACGATCAGCTGATCGACCGTGTCGGCGCCATTTTGACGAGTCTGATTCGCATCCGAAAGCCAGCAGTAGGCAGCGGCTCTTAAGGCTGCTGGAGCGTTGCGCGTCACGGAATATATTGCCCTGGGGAATGAACGCGACGACGGAGCGAGAAGCCGAGAGGAGCAAGAGCGAAACTGGAGCAACGAGGCGTGGCGTGAGTCGCGTCTACACCGGCAGCCTGGAACACCTCCATGAGAACCTTGTCGTCTCGACGACCCGTCGAGCTTGCGGGAGAGCCGGCCTTTCAAGGTCACGCGGAAGACCTCTCTCTCTCTCACCCGTGGTGATCTATTACCCTCCTAACGAGCTGCTGTCAAAAACGCGGCACGATCGTCAGCTGCTTGGGGTCATTAACACCGTGGTTTTTTTTTTGAAATTTTTTTTTTTTTTTATTCTTCTTTTCTGATTTTTCATCTTTTTTTTGCTCCTTTGTTTTTTCGAACGTCTTCTTCTAGAGGAAATTCCATGTTTTTTGGAAAGAAGAAGAAAAAAAATTCCACGTTTCGAATTGTTCGGGAAAAAAATGATCTTGACGATGCGTGTTGATTCGTTTAAAATGTTCCGAGCATACGATGATGAGGGTAAGAAAAAAAAAAAAAAAATACCGATTTACGAATACGAAAATTAACGTTGTGCCAATCACCGCTTGATTAACGATCGCATTCTCCTCTCGACTACCGAATAAAAAATTGCTCGTCTCATTTTTAATCGGGCGTACGGTTGGGACAATTATTTTTTCCAACGAGTGCCTACGCGTTTATGGAAAAAGTGACCGACAAGTGTCACTGAAGCTGAATTTTGGTTAAATTGAATGAAAAAAATGTCTGTAACGTGTGTGACAACAAAAATTTTAATACACGGAAATAAAATCATTATTTTACTATCTTCTTAAACGAAAATTCATGATGCTTGTCCGATTTTGATAGAACAGTAGCTCATTGTATTCCTAGATTAATTCTCTATGGATAGTAGAATTTTGATTTCAAAATCGTAAGCTTATCACCCGTAAATGATTATAACGATTTTACTTATGCCGCATATTTTTTACAAACTGGCTAGCTCAAGAAGAGAAATCTACCCAAACCGATTTGATGAGACTTTATTCGTGAACAAAATTAACCACTTTGCATTGAAATCGGACGAGCTGTACATGAAATGTTTGTGGAAAAAATGATAGAATAATGTGACGTCTCTGACGATCTTAATAAGAATTAACAGTATTTACTGCAGTTAAAATTTTTTGTTTAAAAATGTTTTTTAGATCCTAGGTACTTATTTTCAACTACATATGACTCGATAATCTTCACTTCGGTTACTTTTTTTTCAATTTCTCTCACGTCTTGCTTTTCTTTTGACAAATTTTTCACCCGACTACACGTTTCACAAGTTTTTGTGAAACAGCACTGATGGTCTCTCTGTGCAGAGAAGAACCAGACGAATAAATTCATACACACTGACAATTATTAATGTAACAACAAGTTCACGTGTACATGCGTAATAAATAACGACACTATAAATCTTGAAAATTTGCACAAAGAATCTCGTTCGAATGTGTAATTCTCGTTGATAAATCTCTTCTGCATGATTATGCAGAAGACAGATCGAAATACGTATGCAACAAGCCGGGGGGAAAAAAAAAAAGAAATAAAATAAATAAATCAGAAAAAAGGGAAAAAGAAGAAAGAATAAAAAAAAAAAGAACAACTTCACCCAACCTAGAAACCCAGTATTCTAAATTTGCACAAGTTTAACAAGATTCTTCAGAACGGTCACGAGTTACTTATTCATTTATTCAGACGTTAATTTTACACGCCCGATTTCAAAAAAAGCTAATTCGACCTTATCACGGTAGTCGCATTTCGATGAGTGCAAAACCCGGATGTACGTGATGACAAAAATAATGTAAGTGAAAGAAAAAAAGAAAAGTACAGTTGAAAAAGATCGCATTCGCACGATCCGAAACGTAGCGTCAAAATTAAGGAAACGAAATGACCGGGGGCAGCGATACCGCAAAAATTGGACTTGGGTGGCGAAAGCAGCGGCCGTGTCATTAGTCCATGCGGACTGGTTTGAGGCAATTCGAAGACCCCGGGGTGGAGAACGGTAATCGGGCCGGGTAATCACGGATCTTTTTTAATTGGGAGATTAAAAAATAACGCACATTTCCCCCGCCGCCGAGACCGCATGAGAATATTCGCGACGATTTGCGAATTTCGCTGCATCCCAGAGGCGGGAAAGAAATTTTTCTTTCGCTAAGTAACGCACGTTTTTTTTATCTATACAATGTGCGGTAAATCAGCGGTTGTAAAAGAGGCGAAATATCGTTGTATCTTATTGCAGGACTGTTAAAATCGTCATGCGGCAGTGAAAAATTACGGCTTCTGTAATCGCGAAACTTCAGCGGCGAATTCACCTCAAGCTACGTGTTTGTTCCTGCAAATTTTTTCCGGCATTTTTACACCGCGAACAAACAAACGTCGCGCTAATGGATCGAGCTTAAACACACAATTCGCACGGCTCTGATTATATCGTATTAAACGAAATTGGATAGGAATAACATCTTCGCTTCAGTGGTCGTAAATTTTTTTTCGGGACAGTATAAATCCTCGACATAGGCGTACGTACATCGTTCTACGTTTTAACGCAGCTGCAACGAAACGATTTGGGTTTTGTAATATAACGGATATCGGGAATCACGATAATATTAATCCGTAAGATATCGAGAGTTGGATGAAAAAGTAGCAATCGATGCCGAAACTCATTTGCATAAATGGCTAATCGCGCTAATAGTTTTGTTGAAAAAATATCGCAGCAGGTTACAACGTCTTCATTAGGATAATAATTTCTCGACAGGTTCGGGATAAAATTTTTGCAGCACATGCTTATTTTTCAAGTTTTTGAAATCGAAACGTGTCTACATTTCTCTCAGTGTGGGGTGAAAAAATCATCACCGTCGTTGCGAAAACGATAAAATTATTGCGAACAAAGTTTGGGTGATCGATTAAGAGTCTGGATAACGCTAATTCAAGCGAGAGTGTGCAGAGAATTAAAAAACAGAAGCGTAGAAGAAAATCCAGGCCATCCGAGGAAGTTTCCTCCACGTCGGGACTTCCGTCAGGCTTGTCTTCACTGATCTTGCATTTTATGAGCTGAACCAATAATTTTCATTCGAATTATCTCCACCGCATGTATAACGGCCGATAAATTATCGTTATTGCAGGTTTGCGGATGATTCGCATCACGAGCGTCGCGTCGGCATCGAGTCGAGATATGTTGCAAGAAAAATGACAAAGTGGATCAAGTCGTTGGATAAAAAGCAGTGAAACCATCGTTCGATTTACAATGCAGTTTGTGTAATAAGCGACTCCTACGTAAAATTCTTTTCGTCGGGAAACTCGTCACCTGAATTTATGCCACGGGTATTTTCTCAACAAGGAGCAAAAAACTACCCGGTACGTGGTTAAATAATTACAAACTCGTTACACGTTTTGTCGGGGGTAATTAAAAGCCAACAGGTGAGGTCAATTAGGACGAGTACAAGTGCAACCCTCGCCAACCGACAAAGTGCGGTAGGAAGGAAAAAGTATCGCGGTGATTTAGCTGGCAAGAAAAGGGAGAAAATCTCCTCGACGTCGAGACGCTGCTAAAGTGGAAAATTGATTCCCGCTAAAAAAACTCATCAATTTTCTTTACCGCTGTCTCCGCAGCATCGCGAGAGATTCGACTAATTGAGAATTTCTTTTCGGTCGAAATTTAATCCCCTAATTTTTACCGCTTAAATTTATTTATTAAATTTTTTTTAAATTATATGAAATAAAAAAATTGGGGCGAAAGAATAATTTTCGCTTCCTCGATTCGCTTCAGAATTTTAACTCGCGAGTGTAAATTTTGTTGGGTATTTTTCGAGTCAACGTTTTTACTTTACTTCACACTTTCCGAGTGTCTTAAAAATGTTGGAAATCTTCAACTATCGTTTGTACAATCTGGGAGTTGTTTTTCAGAAAAACGACGCGTTGATAAGACAGAATCGTTCGCGCCTAATTTTGAAACACTAGATTTAGTTTGAGATAAATTCCGTTCACACAAATAATTTACGAAATCTTTTAACAGTTACTTTTCAGTTTCATATACGAAGGGAAATTAAAAACACCGCTTGCTCAACGGGCAGACTCGGTAATTCCTTATTTATTGATTCATTAGCCACGACTAGGAATCGGAATTCCAAAAATTAGTGGCATCAAATAATTAAGTCTTTAATTTATGGCGTGGAGAAATTTTTCACAGAAATCTTAAAGCGACAGCCGACCGTTGATCCATTCGCTACTTATACCAACATTTTTTATTTCAACACAACTCCCTCCGTAACTTTGACCTCGAAATAGAAACACTAATTGAGACGATTTTAATTCTACCAAAATATCGCACGCTTCGCTTTCCAGCAGCGAAATATTCGCCAAAGTTTATCCTGTATAATCATCGATCCTCTGATAATCGCTTTACGAACAGAGAAACTTACGAATAATTCTCTCTCGTTAATTCAGAAATCATTTATCACAAGTTTTTTGCATTTCGGATGGTTGAAACCGGTTAGCGTGACTAGATTCGGGCTCTTTTATAATTACACGTGCGATTATCAATTTCCAATCGTGTTAAAATAATTAACCTAGCGAATAGAATAGACGTAAATATGTAATCATAGAAATCGAAATCGCAAATCGACTTTTCACTCGTCCACGGCAATTTACACTCGCAAAGTCAGCAAACTGGAGAAATACGACTCAAGGATAATTCGTTTTTGATTATTATTCACATGCAGAGGTGAGATAATAAAAAGAAGAGAGAGAAAAAAAGAAAAAAAAAAAAAAAATCCTCCACTATTACTAGAATCGCGGCTCGCCTCAGCGGCTAGAAAATCGCGAGTAAACGTTTTTCACAGTAGTCGTAACGTCCTGATCGCGATCCTTCGGCTCACGGCTCGTTGCCGCAAGTCCTTAGAAAATCACGTCAAGTGCCAAGATTGCAATTGCAATTCTATCTTATGAACGGCGTCGCGAGTCATCGGATTTTATCACCCTACTCGAGGCTGTATTTTCATTTCATTAGACCGCACCGGTTGTTCTTCCGTTTCTCGTCGCTGTGTTATTTTCTTACCTGCTTTTTACTCCCGGCTGCACTTTCGTCGAAAACCGTGTCCGCAGGCTTTGCAATTTCAAAGGGATGCAATCTTCACGTTCGAGCAATAACACTGGCACAAATATTTATCGACCCAATTTTTATCTCCCTATTTCTTTGATTTCAATCAGGGGAAAAACAAATCGTCGTTGAATTAATTTTTCAATATTTAATCACCGTACTATTTGTGAATTTAAACACGGGTGTATTTTTTTCTTTATTCTTTTTAAATCGTCGATTAATTCTTCGTTTGTTGTTTCTTATCGCGTTCTGTGCTTCTTAATTCAGCATATTTTACGCCTGCAATTTTCTGTTTTTTACGAAGTGGTTTTTTTTTTTTTTACTCAATCCTTTTCTGTTACTTTCTCATCTTTAGCCAATTATTGCGATCGAAATACTTTGATCGAAACTATGAACTGCGGTTGAAAATATTTTTTACTCATCAATTAAGATATCTTTGTTAATTTCTGTTTAAAAAGTTTATTTTATTTTCCTCAAATTTTAAAAAACGTCCATTTGATACCGCCACCTTTTCCTCGTCATGGCGCGAAAACGGATACCGATTTTTTTATATCTCGCAAACGCGAGGCTTGAATCGTGTTGGCGAAAGACGTCATCCACGATAAACAAATGGAATTGATAACAAGAAAAAAAAAAAAAAAAAAAAAAAAAAACGAAGATAAAGAGCCACGATTGAAAACGACAAACGGATCAATCAGTCGTTTGTAAAACCGTTGGCATACCCAGAAAAACGAATCCGAGTGAAAACTGTAACCGTCAAATTGAAATAATTAACCAAAAAATCATGGATGCGTAATTTTCGAGTTGAGAAGTGAAAAGAAAAAAAATGCAAATAAATAAACAGATATCGATGGAAAAAAAAAATCGTTATTTGATTCGTCGCGACCGAACTTAATTCAGCAAAAAATCTTCGCTCCCGTACAATTATCGGCAATCGGCGCCTCAAGTTCAAGGCTCCGAAGATCGCCGATTTAGAGGCGCGGGTGATTCGTGTAAACTGTTCTTCGATCCGCGTGTGCGGCGCAGATTTCTCGGGTAGTTGGAGGAGATTTGCTGGTCCGCACAGTGCGGTGGTCGGGTAGTTTGTGCCGGGCATCCAAAGCCTCTGCACAACGCGGACGCGGCTCTCGCTCTCTCGCTCTATTTACTATCAAGTTCTCTTTCGCCTCCCTCTCTCTCCCTCCCTCCTTTGAGACGCCGGCCTCCCATGCAGCCTCGGACTCGACGCTCGTGTCACGTTATTACCCAAAAACCAGAATTTCTGCAGCCTATCTTAACGAAACGAAATTTCAAAATTTGGGCCACACTGAGAAAAATTTCATTCGTCGTGATAACTAGAAAAATTGAGTAAGACAGGTATCGATAACCGGAATTAAAAATTTCTCTCAGTGATAAAGGAAGATTGACTACTATAAATGTTTTATCGGAATTTTTAACTATTTTACTACCCGACGATTGTACTATTATAATTGAAAATTTCAATCTTCGCGAAACTTATTTGCCTGAGAATTCGTGCAGTGTAAAAAATTGATGAAAACCGAAGAGACCCAGTGAAAATTGATCGTTTAGTGTGAACGCGATTTCTGGTTTTCATACGCACGTGCATGGATTGGTATAAAATATTTTAGAACAATTGTAGATCGTACTTTTCATTTCTTTCAATAATTTCAATTGCAGATGTTACATCCGATCGAATTTCACTTTTATTTTCATAAGCACGTATAACGCATTTCGTACGTACTCGTGACATCACACGGTACATTTTTCAAACTGTACGTGTGTCAGTTTGAACTTTGTTTCAAATTCAAAGAGATAACGCGTAACCAAATCATTCTTTCCGAAGCTAGAAACATATGAAACGAAAACAAAAAATCTATGGCGATTGGATTGGTTACTTTCTCTTTCTTTTTTTTTTTTTTTGAGGTAATCCCAAAATTTGTACTCAACACTAGTAAAAGAATAATTAGTTTTGGAAAAATATATTTGAAACCGTGGCTACGATGAATTCTTTCGCGTGAATTGAAACTAAGCGATCGATATTGTTTCCTGTACAGGTACATATTATTATACTTCTATAATTAGTTTTTTGAAAAGTTGTCAATCCTCGTCAACGTTTGAAAGATGTATAGGTAATCAATCACTTCCGGGATGATCTTTTTTTTTTTTTACTTTACTTAGATTGCCTTTTCGTGCTTGGATTGGCATTTAATTTTTATTATTTTTATTTTTTTTTTTTCCATCCTCTCTCACCTTTCTTATTACTAGTCTGAAGTGGAAAATGCATACCTATATGTTATATCATAGAAGCGGATGTTCGCGCTAACAAAGTATATACATGTATGTATAGATATATATATATAAAAAGTCGATAGACACGGACTATCTTGTTTGCTGAGTAAATTTTATCTATCATGTTATAATATAAATGTATATAATATGTACGTATACACACACACACACACACACACACATATGCATATATATATATATATATATTTTCAATATATAATTATTCAGAAAACACGTCTCCAACTTCTCTCAGCGTGCTGACGGAATTTATCTCATTACCTATAGCGTAAAAAATGTCGGCGATGATTCTACCTGAATCTCTTCGTAGGATAGGCGATCCGGAATGTCCCGTTTCAATGATCATCTCCATTTAAATTTATTTCTTATTCTATGTTTGTGTGTTTTTTCTTTATTTTCCTCTCTCTCTCTCTCTCTCTCTTGCTTCTTCGTTTTTTGTTAATATTTTATCTCATCTCTCTTTTCCGCATAATATGTAATGTAACCAGTCTCATCGATCCGACTGACGCGACGATCATTCGTAGTGCGGCATATGAATTGCGTTTGGCCCCCTGCACAAAAATACCGGCGGTATCTCAGAGACTGGGAATAAATTTGAGAAACAGTAGTTTAATTGAAAAAATATTTAAAAACAGTTTACAGAAAAGAAACAACCACTCGCATTCGATATTTTGGATGTCGAATTTTTGTGGATCTTCACTGGATCAGAAACGAAAGTTCCCAATTTTATTTGTAAATTTCCATTTTTGTATTACTTGTTTGCAATCCGCTGAATTCCTCCGAT
Organism: Neodiprion pinetum; assembly: GCF_021155775.2. Classification (NCBI taxonomy): domain Eukaryota; kingdom Metazoa; phylum Arthropoda; class Insecta; order Hymenoptera; family Diprionidae; genus Neodiprion; species Neodiprion pinetum. The sequence continues at coordinate 37,728,089 of NC_060232.1, forward strand.
TCGATTATCTTTTCAACCGACTCAAAAAAATCGGTGACAAATTCGAGAAATGCTTTTTTCGCGGCAAATTAATTTATGAAAAGATTGAACTAAATACTTTAAAACTGTCACACAGCTTTTTAATGACGTGAAAATTTACACATAGCTCGTAAAAAAAGAATTGCAGGCTACGAGGTAATGTCAAAAATATAACAAAAACCTGATATTCGTCACCTGCGTAAACTCGTTCGCATTGAAATAATTATGAGATTTTGTTGAAGCTACGGTTACACGTGTTGCATAAAATTCCGCAAAGGATTTTGGACGCGACGAGCTGGCGACTCGAGGATCAAGCCCGGAGTCAGGCAAACGTTTCGGAATGTAAATAAGCTCCTAAATTTTCTTTCTAGACGCGTCCTTGCGGCCTTGCCGCAGGGAAATACAGTTACAAAGAAGATTGCACGCGTGGTCGAGATTTTGGCTTAATGGAATAAGATTTTGGCTTCTGCAGTGAGTGACCACGGTTGAAATTGCATTTCATGCCTCGACAGTTTAGCACTTGATAGCGAGTGAAATCTCGGCAAAAGCCGAGGCGATTGCCTTGTACGTCATACGAGAGGTCTGGTAGCGGTGCAAACTGCATATTACATCTCAACTCCCTGCGGCAATCAAAAATTATCGCTAATTGTAAAGATATCTCCGTGTTTTTTACGACTCGATATATTCTCTTGTGGTACACAGTCGTCGTATTTCTTCAACACGCCAAAATAAAGACAACAAACCGAAATTTCCTTGCGCTCGATCTTCGCGAAGGACTAATTAAGCAACCCGTTCGTTATCACTTTTTGACCAAAATGGACTCGTTTCAAGGTGAAAGCAATTACAACCTCTACAGAACATCGAAATGAAAATCGTACGTAGTACTTCTCTCTCGTTCATTTTTAACGAGGTGTAAAGTGATCTTGCATTACCTTGGTCCAACGTTTACAATGTCTCGACAGTAATTTTTTATCCATTTCAACGGTCTTTGAGTCCCGTTAACGATTCGACATTCAACACGTTTCTATGAAAGTCTTCAGCAATTTCGTTTCAGACGGATTTTCGTGATGGATCGTGAACGATCCTTGAGTTCGTGTAATAATTTGATTGGCAATTTTGAATGAAAAAATATTCAAAAAATTGCGGTTATCCGTTCGCAACTGAAACGGAGAATCTCTTACGTGGCTGCCGAGAAGTCGTCGAGGAATAATCGACGCCTCGGCAAGTCTTCTTCAATTGCTCGAGGACAGGTAGGTACTGCTGTAGAGGTATAAGTCCTCAAGACCGTAATATATAAGATGAAAATCTCTGCGACAGATTGTTGAGCTCGGATATAAGTGCGCGTGTCGTGTGATAATATAACCAACGACCATGGCCTGAACCATGGCCATGCCATGAACGGCCAACATGTGGCGAGGATACCATCTGTCTAGGAAGTGACCACAACTCGCAACGAAGCCTCGAAGCAAACTGCGCCTCGGGATTGCGTTTGCGCACCTCGCTCATCGTTAGCGAGCTTCGATACCTTCGGCTGGAATCGAAGGTCTGGTTCGATGCGGATCATTCGAAAGCTTTTCCAGCTATCGAGAGAAGCTTCTTTCCAAAGTCACCACGTTCCAATTTCCCTGACGGTTATGGCAGTTTAACAGTCTCCGCTAAGACGCCGACTCACTTCACGCGCAGATATTACTCCAACTGTAGGATAAATGGATCGCAACAATCTGCATGCGAAGACTTCAGTGATGCGTGATTTAAGAGTTCGCCGGTGAGGTGAGCAATCATCGTCCCTCTGTAAGATGTATTTATAATAAGGCAATGAATTTTCTCGAAGCTGTGAAGCGATTCCGCTCAGGTTGTTGCACGGAGTGGATTAGTAGATTACAGTGTAATGGATAGAGTTACGGAGGCTGCAGAGCCACGAGACGTGGACGTATGTTTGTGGTGGCATCGCCTTGCCCAAGCTCGGATGACGATCGTCGCGTTTCAGTGAGAGAATCTCAGGCTCGTTTGGATTTACGATGACATTTATTAGTCTGCCTGACAGTCTCGTCCGTGTGTCGAGGTGGTGTAGATACGGTCGTGTGTACATTTCACCCACCGGTTCCTTTCCGCGTTTGTGAGTGGCTACTTTTCAACGCTGCTGGTAACGCGTCGCGGGCCGAATAAATTCCTGATATTTTTTGGAGATTCTTCGTCGCGAGTCTTGCCCGAACTGACTCCTCGCCATTACCACGTCCGTGATATCATACATGGACACTAACGTCCAGCCATCCTCGTATCGGCTCGTGCGTACATGTCTTTGCCTCTTCGAAGCTCGTCGTGGTTATTATACAAAACCCCGTTGTGGGTCAACGCTCGCACCTGCAGGTAGCAGCTCTCCGTAACCACGTTCACCGACACCTTCCAACACCAAGACCGAGGTCTGCGACATCGTGCGAGGTGCGCTATGGACGACATTGTACCGGAACAATATCTTGACACTTGAAAATCAACCGCGCGTGCGCCGAGTAATTCGATCTCATTGGTCGGCCAAATCTTCCCGCGGCGATATTTTTGTCTGCGATGCAGGCGGGCCAACCTACGCAAAATGTGTGCGTTTGAATTTTCAAAGAGCGTAAGCGTTGAATTCCGACCGTTCTTCGAAGAATCAACTTTTCGACCCGATAACAAATGCTTCCCAAACCCTTCCGAGTCATTGCCTCGATTATTTGAGATTCTAACCTCGAAAATTCGTATCAACTACAACGCCGCCGGAAACAAAGTTTGACGGCTGAAAACTCGGGATGGCCAGCCTGCGCGAACAGCAGATAAAACTCGCGCATGCGCGGTTGATTTCCAAGTTTCAAGAAATTCTCCCGTTATGTATATTGTATATACGAATTGTGGACTGATCCAAAAACTTTTCGTTGTTTCTTAAGAGAAGTGAAAAATGGAACAACTGCTGTTGTAGGTCTAGAATTTACACTCCCATCTGCACCCGTCGATACTGTAAGGTTGTAGACATCTGTGACGTTGAATGAAATGGCGCTATGATTAGCCTCTCGGTTGGCTGATAAATTCACGTTTTTGTACCGTCGGTCATGTGTTCACTTGCTCGATAAACAATTCATCGTCACAGTTCGGTATAAGTTATTTTCATACAACGATTTAAAGCTCGTTATTAGAAATATATATTCAAGTTCTCCGATATGCATCTGTGATTCAGACTGATTCTAATCTTATACATATAAATACATGCGGCATTCGCCGAGAATCGCGAATTCGTTTCAGAGGATAAATTCAACATAGCAATATATGTCGATAAAGTAAGAATATCTTGATTAGTCTTGTCGTGATAAAACTAATCCTTATGGTAATTTAGATTATTTATGGATATCATCGTACATCGTTAAGTGGATTGATTTTGTTTTGACCGACGAATGTTTACCGATTTCTTAATGACAAATTCTTTCGCTATAAACAAATATTATGACATCTTCTGTATTTTTGATCAAGGTAATTTATGACCATTCCGTGAACGCGTTTAGGGTGCAAGATCGCTGAGAATTCAGAGCTCAATAACTCTTTAACCTCACGAATAAACCATTGTTGGTGAAATGATAGAGCTGAGAACTGAAAACCGAAAATTCGAAGATTCGATAGTGGTTTTGAGATAATTCGAAACTACTTTTGAATGAGATTATCGTAACGTATTACCGAGCTTGATTAGATTGCGAATTATGTGGCGTTCGTGGTAATTGCTAAATTCACTGCAGCCCATCGAGATCAAAGGAAAATTACGCCAGGCGATTAGACCGCGCAAGTGGCAAACTTCACTACCGACATCTCCGTAAATTTACACTTTAATTGGCGATTATCAAGTTTTACAAATCACGGCCGTTTTATTCATTGCATCGCTGCTGCACTTGCGGATTCCATTAATTACATTTATTTTTTGTTCTTCGTCGTTTTTTTTTTATTTTTCTCAGATATTCGTTGATTGATTGAATAATCCTTCAGTGAATCGAGCCCCGGTGATCCTTGAATTCTGCCGGTTAAATTTTTTCACGTAATCCGTCAAGAGTAAGAATTACTTATGCGTATTTACTGCACGTGCTTGTTATCACTTTCGATTATCCCGCGTCTCGTAAACGTTTCGTTGTTCATAACAAATTCCAGAAGTTTTTGCCCGATCAATTACACCGACGAGAAAGGTATCCCTTGTCGATCTCTCCGATTTGATTTAATTGAGGAAACGTAATTTTCTCATTTAAATAAAAAAAAAATCCCCCTTAAAGTGTTTAATGGCCGATAAAAACAAATAAATATCGCTTAGTCTTTAGTTTATCATAAAATATTACAAAAGAAACGAAATCGAAGAAATCCACCTGAGATACATTCCTCGTGAAAAACTCTCCAGAACAAAACGATTTTTCCGGTAAATTCAGCGTCTGCTTTCCTGCCATGGGATATTTAGCATGCATTTTCACTTGTCTCACATTATGCACTCAAGAAGTGAAAACGTGGAGCCCTGAAGGACCCGTTTAGCCTTTGACCCCGTGAACGATGGTGCAGGATATCGTGCGAGATCGCCTCCAGCGATGCAGACTTGGGATACCTCAATAGCCAATTTTGGTTTAACAATAAGACGCGGAGTCTACCGGCATTAAAAGCACCTGCGCGTGTGTTGCACTGTCCTGGAAGCAGCGTTGCAGCGCAGCTAAATAAGGACACTGCATAAATCCAACACTGCAGAGGAGTGAATAACTCTTCGGGAGGCCCTGATCTCAGGGAGCGCAAAGTCCATCTTCATTCGCAGGACTGATGCGAATACGCGTCGTCGGTTGATGTATTCGAGGAATTTCGTCTCGAGAGAACCATTTCCAAAACCACAGTGGTCGGATCACTGGATCAGGATTACGGTAGTCTCGATGGCCTCGTGACGTAGCAACGCTGATGGATAAGAGCGAAATTTTTTGCCACTCTCTATTTGCCAGAGCGTCGATTTTGCGTTGCGTAACTTACGTAAAGCAGACGCGATCGGTAGCTGGGGATTTTTTGGTGTCGTCGTTTTTTTTTTTCTCCTCTCTTTATTCCTTTTACATCCAAAACGTGGCATGAAATATGTTTGAACTCTCATCTCGCTGCTGCGCTGTACACACGTGTAATTATACCTGCTGTACACGAGATGAGTAGGAATATACACACGATCCATTCCGTGCTTTATACACTGCTGTACAGCATTAATCGATCTCGAAACGCTCGGTGTTATACTAACGGAATCGCACATACGATGGACGGATGATTCGTCAACACGATTTATATCTGCCATTTGGTAACTCGAGTGTATTATTCATGTGTTTGCATTGATTCGAGAGTACGATGAACGCCTGGATGAACACACCTGCCAACCGATTGTCAGGGGGCAATAATTCCAACGCATTGCACATTCGTATTGGAAAGGTGTACGGACGGGCAAACAAGATATTTGCGTTGAAAAAACTTGGGAGTGAGCTTCCAGTCTCAAGTTAAACAGATTTCATACTTTCGACACGCTCGCTCATTCCGCCACTTATAATCATTCCAGCCAATTATCAACAAGCAGATATTACACCTCGAATTTTACGCGTTCCGAGTCGGGGCGCGGCTGCTTTTGCTAAACCCACGTACCTACGGATTTTACGTGAAAGTAAATGAAAGGCGTGTGTCTAGTTAAGCATCCAGTGACTCGTTCACGCAGTGGACCGTGATGATAGCCTGCTGCTCAAAGCTCGTAACGGTCTCATAGAGTGGCTTCCGAGACTCCGACTGACAAACGTCACTTGCTTAACGCACTGCGATACCGACAAAGATCCATTATGCAATCACATGTGCAAGTAAACGCGTAAACTTTACGATGATTTCAACGACGGTTATACGCGCCAACTTCATCCGCTCCGCAACAGTCACCAATGGATTGTGCAGTTAGTCAAGTCGCTTCCGCTGAGAAATGTTGCGTTACAACCGCCGCGGATTAATTCTAACGGATTTTTTTACGCTCTTTAAATAACGCCTATCGTGGATGCAGAGGATTCGATTCACGCGTCTTTCGCAATTCTATGACACGATGAGAGCGGGTGTTGATCGTCGTCGAGGAGAATTCTTTCAAGTAAAATGTGTTTGTGGACATTTGGATGCAAACCGTCAAAAATTGTACAAACATCCGATTTTTAGCTATACCGTGAAATCTGTCGTTCAATCAACGGCGGCATCGATGAATCGTTTTATTTATAGCGGTTCCTTCAATTTTACAAAGTCTAATGGCGAACCGACAACTACAGGGAGTGTTGAGCTAGCTAGTGTAATGGTTATAAGAATATACTGCGAATTCCACGTCACCCGCCAACTACCAAGCTTTCGTCGATCTAGTTTGCGGATTCGTTCATCTTGTTCAGCAGCGTGAAGAAGGAATAAGAGCCACTGAGAACCTGCGGATAAAACATCCTGATAAACTGCATTAAAGTGGACATAAACGGTGAAAGCTCAAGTTGAGTATGCGTGGTCGAGTTATCGACGTGTAGCGAATAGGCGAATGAATTCCGTGGTTTGAAATGATCGCGACTATTTAGCCGGACGGTTGCACACTCTTGTGTTAATATGTACGTAAGAAAACAAGAAAGAACCGTGGAACAAGAACGAAATGATCGAACTGCTTGATCAGTTTTTCAGTGACTCACCTACCGATATAAAAACCTCCATTGACATCACGTAGAACTTGCCGGCGGTCAATTTTAACGGTTTCTTCGCTCGCATCAGAGGAATTGTTATCAGCGAGCTGATTGACGTCAATTTCTCAAGCTCCCAAGGGCTCAGCCAGAGAGCTTCCGCGACAGAAGTGCTCTGCGCGAAATGCATGATGTAATTACGCGCAAAAACCGAGTGCATGGGTACGCAACCGGTGATTAGTGATTAAAATTTATTTTCGACGGGGAGAAAAAGGGGGAGAAAATAACACGACGGTCACTTGCCTGATGCATCATTTCGTTTCCGAACCAGCACCAAAAAAACAGCTGGGAAAACGCCCCGCTCAGATAGATGGTGAACTTGAAGAAACCGGAAGCTTGTCCGACGACCTGAAGCGCTTTTAAGGGCGTTCAATTATCGCTCTGCACGTTTCCACGCTAGCTGTTCCCGAATAGTGTCGATAATTTTAGGATCTTACCAGAATCGCCTGAAATCCGGTAAGACATATCAGAACGTTGCTCGCCATTAATTGAGCCAGCATCAAGGGGCTAAAGAAATTGTCCAAACTCTGGACAAACTCGATGATCTCTTGATGACGTTTTATGCACTTTAGTAAATTTTCTCTGAAGTCAACTGGCGGTGTTTTTCCATCGTTATTGGCTGCCTTCTGGTTTTCGTCTTCGAGAGACTTGACGAAATTTTTCTTCAATATTTCCAAACGGCAAAAGATCTGGCTGCAAAAAGTCAACACTATGTTATCCATCGATAGAATCGAGAGCATTGATACGGTCAGCACACATCCTTGGTACAGAAACATCAGCTCGTGAACCGGCGACTTTCCAACGTCAAAAGGATACCGCGATCTTATCGGCAATTCCCCCGGTTCCGTGGTGGTCAAAAACATCAACGCGAACACCAGAAACATCCCTATCGTCCCGAAACTGTATATCGTCACTCTTTCCCTCAGGACGTAATACTTCCAGATTTTGAGGTGCTCCGGGTCTTGAAAAAATTGGATAAAAAAGCTGTCTTAACGACCAGATCTTTTCCCGTACCGTCGATAAAAGTCTCCGCACAACAGCAATCCAGCTTGCGATAATTCCGAAACAGACTTACTTCCCTCCTCGTGGAGAGCTCTGATATTTTTATCGACGAAATCTATCATTCTTTCCACTTTGTCGGGGTTCAGTTGAAAGCTGAGTAGCTTGATCAGAATCACTGATAACCCGGCGATTATGCAACCGTCATCAGTCACGACGAGAAGATCGTCGTTGCGAGTATACGCGTCGGCGAATAGAGTGGTGATAAGAAAACTGATCATTAGTAGGACGAATATCTTGTACAACAAATAAGGGTACGACAGTACAGGCCAAGACTTTGCAGGAATCGTCCACAGGCCAAGAGACCTGAAAAAAAAATCTGATCCTAATTCTTTCTGATATTGTCATCCAGCGAGTGAGTATTCGAAAAATTTCACCTCAGGACGGTCACGTAGCCTTTGAGAAGAGGATGATGATCCGATCGCTGCTGCATGCCGAGATTCCTTCCCGCAGGACTGACGCTGGAATAAGGAGTCGGTGTGTGTCTACGATATGCAATCAGAAACTACCACCTCTCGGCTCGTTCTCGGTGATAATGTAGAGTCGATTCCACCACGCACGCTGTGTTATCACGGATCGTTCCAGTCCGGAGTCTATAATTTTGATGGTCCTTACCTTAAGACTGTCCGATACGATGCGGGTATTTTACACGTGAATAGGGTTTCGCAGCGGAGGTGTTTTAAATTACATAAAATTACGAAGGATATAGGCCGGGCTCTATTCGCCTCTCGCAGGAATTCGACCGATCAATATTCACGTCGAAGAGCGAATCGGACACGGCAATGTGCGAGTCTCGTTTTCGCGAGTTAATTTCTCGCCCTTTCGAGTTTCGTTGACAGATGAAACTGCGGTGAAACCGTTCTTGCCATTCTTCTGTTCACTACGAAACAGCGTTCGCCGAATGGCGAGTCCTCGCGATGATTTTAAACGACAAATAAAACTCGAAGCGGGTCAACGGCGGCCATTTTAATTTAGTTTCTGCAGGATTCAAAAGCGTTAGATGGAATACTTATATCTTCGTCCGAATAACGTGCGCAAGAAACAATGCAATACGAAATAACGTTTGAAGTGATTAATCTTTGAAATTTGATTCCGTGATTGATATCGGCTATAAAATTGCGCCATGAAATTCCAGTGTCCTCAATTCGACAGAGTCGCGTGGCGCTGGCAGACCGTGACGTTTACGTCTCGAGGTGTATATAATCGATTTATCGATGACACGATTTAACAGATGCTGAATTCCCGGTTCCCCGTCCCTTGTTGCCTCATCGACGATCCTTCTCATTTCGTTCCGCGCACGCAATCCGCGGAAATAATGCAAATTGCAAAGCAGCGACGCCCACTGCTGCGGCTTGTCCAGCGCATTGTTTCCCGCTCCACGTCGATTTCCGCGGGCGATATAAATTGCATGCTGCCAGTGTACATGCAGACATGAGGTGATGGTGCATATAGGTATCATCGCCCGAACAAATCTTTCACCGCAAAATTAATGCTAAGGTGCAAATGTAATACGCAAACCTCTGAAACGCTGCCGCGGATTCCCAGTCAAGTTTTCTGGGAATAAGAGCAGATTTTACTCAAAACTTCAGGAAGGGGGGGACACATCAGGGTTTTTGGTAAAAAAATACCCATCTCATCGATATTTTTTACTACAAATGTAGCAGATTTTACTCTGCGCACAGTGGTTTTCAATGATTTGAGTGATTATAGAGTAAATTTTGCATTTTACGAAGTACCTATATTTTACAAAAAAAACCTGACGTGTCTCTCTTCTCCTGCAATTTTCAGTAAAATCTGCTTTGTTATTCTCTCCTTGTAAAGTTTCATCGCGTCTTCAAAAACGCTGCACTGCCTGCACTAATGCTGCATATAAGATTCGTCACGAGACAAGGAAATACGTTTCAGATTATTCTGCGGTCAGCTTGTGAGGCGATAAATCTTTATGGTATTTTTTTCTTCATTACGCTGTATTATGCAAACACGAGAACGTGTTCACAAATACGTTTTGGCACAACGCGAAAGCAGCGACGAGCCGAGGAGACGCGTCTCTGTAAACCCCTCACTAAAATTTCTTGATAACCATTAATTGGACACTGTGTACATTATATGTATCTATATATATATATATATAAATGATATGGAACGCTCGGTTATCTGCAAATTTCAGAGGAGACGCGAACCGCAGCCGTATTATGCATGTATGTATGTATACGTTGTGTTAAACGCTACATTATACGAAGGTAGTAAAATCGACTTAATTTGCATTTCGTTTATTCGCGATAAGCTCTGCAGAATTTTGCGTCAAAGAGAGGCATAAAATTTACGTCCTCGACCGTCGACGCATAAAACGTAATGCTTCATTTTATTTTCCTCTCTTGTTTACTGCGATGCATAATCTTTTCGGAAAAACATTATGTACCTACTGGTGGTTTAATTATTTTGCGGAAAATTACGTCCAGAAAAAAGAATCCAAAAAAAATTTCCGGTACCGGGAATCGAACCCGAGCCTCCTGGGTGAGAGCCAGGTATCCTAGCCACTAGACCATACCGGATTGTGTTTAATGTGCCTTACAATTTTTTTAAGAATTGTGAATATAAGAAATATTCTAAATATACGCGTCGTGCCCTGAGTGTATTTTTGGATGTGTATAAATAGAAGTATGTCGTGTAGGTTGTAACTACTTTTTCTTTAAAATTCTGACGTACGATAGACGAGGATTAATTAATCCATCACCCTAAGGCGAAATCAGTAATAAATCAGAAATGTTAACAATAATCAGGCATAGATCGTAATAACAATCCACAGTCAGAGAAAAATAGAGTCAACGAACTAATTGTAAGTAAAAAATAGGTAGATTACTAATTCTCAGCATTCGGTTTGGACCGTTGGAAATGGAAGAAAACTTGATTATAAATTTCCATGAAGACTGTTCTGTCGATACGATTTATAATAAATAAAATTTGCGGTAAAATAATTAAATCCCCGAACACGATTTATCTATAATGAATTTCCCTCCCTTGAAAGTTTTCAAAATCAGTGTTTTTGTGAGTATCAAGTGATGAATTGCAAGGTTGTTAATTGATTCGATTCACAATTTAGATCAGACGCAAGGAAAAATGTTTATTCTAAAATAACGGGTCAAGCGCGCCAACAAAAATTAATTAAAAATGAATGGTTGAGGCACAATTGTTATTGGTAATGGTAATGATGGTCTGTATATAATTTGTTAGAACAATCCTTTATTTATAGTCTTTAATCTTACACTATATTATAAACTAAGTAATTGGGTACACCCAGCTATACTGAAAAGCATATATCATGGCCTTTTTGAAAGTGTAATAAACTATGGAATTATTGCTTGGGGTGGTGCATATGATAATACCCTAAAACCTATAGTCAACCTTCAAAATAAATTGATAAGTAAACTGAAAATTGCTGATGAATTGTTAATACCACTAAAAATTAAACAATCTTTTATTGTACAGGCTTTAACATATTATTATTCTGAATGTAAAACGATGTATCTGGACAGAACGATAAATACACGGTCTAGACAGCTAACTCTACCAAAAATTAATAAAACAATAAGTACTAAGAATGCGTTTTACGCTGCAATAAAGTATTTCAATCTACTTCCCAATGATCTGAAAGTTCTTAGCCATAATAAGAGGTTAAGAAAGAATATTGTGAAGTGGATCAGAACTATTTTACATTAATTATGTGATTAAGTCGTAAACTGTAATGATTATGTATTAGTAGTATTAGGTAAACTTTCTTTTATACTTTGTACACTACATAGCTAATAATACCTGTATAAACTGTATATGTATGTATTATACCAATTCTGGTGTCTATGCACAGGTGCTCTTGCACCTCTATAGAATATATACCAGAAGTAAAATAAATAAATAAATAAAATAAAAAATACTTGATATTCAAGGTACTACGAATCGGCGAAAAGAACGGGAAGCTCTAGCTTCTTGTTTTTTTTTCTTTTCCTTTTTTTAGTGACTACCATAGAGTTAAAATAAACAACTGAGATTAGACTCGTAACAAAATTACAGTAAGGTAATTTCGCTATCTGCCACCAGAGTTCCCGAACAAAGATAGTCCTTGTATCTAACAACAATAACAAAAGTTTATTCAATATAATTAGTTTAATTCGCTGCCTTCTGAAGTAGTCGTAGTGAAAAGTCTAGGGCTGTTCAAGGTCGCCTGATCACCTATTTCTTGGAGCATTAACGCCAATCTTACAATGCTATTATCTAGCCTTAGTTGCACTTTATCGATTGGCCTTTTTCTTCTCATCTTCTACTTTTGATTTATTTATTTATTTACGTTACTCCTATTTCATTATTTTTCTTCATCTTTCGCTGCTTCGTATATACGCATGCTTATTTCCTGATCAATACTCTCCGCATTTACGTTTTATACTTTATTTTATTTTATTAGATCGCCACGTTATTATTGTTCTATTAAGTGTATAATGTTTCACTACGTTTACTTTTCATGCTGCATTAGGGGAGTTGCCCCAAGGTAAATAAATTCTAATTCTAATTCTAATTCTAATTATTCTAGACGGGTAGACGAGGATAGCTAATTGACCGGCGACTTGAAGAGCCAGAATGGTCCAAGCGTTCAAATTATCTCCAAATTCCAGATTTACTCCGCGAATCAACCGCAAGAGACAAGATCGGCGGAGTTTTTGGAACACGTTACGTACAATGCCAAGAAGCGCGAGCCGACTCTTTGATTTCCGTTACGCGATTACGAACGAATTCTTTCCACCGTGATGGATGGCACGCGACAAATCGACTAGAGGATAAGAGTCGCAACGCATAGTTTGAGACTTGGAATTTTTACTTTCTTCAATGGCGCCATCTTTGTTATCGCTCACACTGTATCGAAACGCGCAATTCCTACGTTTTTTGGAATCTGGAATTCCCTGACTTTTCCAGGTATTCCAGTCAGAAAGTAGGATTTTTCCAGTAACTTTTCGAGAAATGTGACGCAGATTAATCACAATTTCTATTCCACATTCGTACCGATACCTTTAATATTGCCTAGTAACTATCTTACCGTCTGACTATCAATTTACAAGCAACAGCCTGAGGTTTTCCGTAAAAAAAAAGCGAGAGAAAGTTTCGTCTTAACTAATGTACTTGTAATGTTGTATATGAAGCGGTGCGACGAAACTAAATTTTTAGTGCAATCTTTTTTCTCTCAAGATCGACAGAACTTTGGATAAGAATGAGTTTGTTTCTTCCAGTCTTAATTTTTAAATTCCCTGACTTTTCCCTGCTGTAAGAAATTCCCTGAGTTTTCCCATTTTTCCAGGTTTTCCCTGTTCGCGCTTAGATCATTGCGCCTAACTGGCTTTCAGAGGCGTCCGCAAAACCGTAGATTTCTTTGCGGGATGACTCGTCGTTTCGTAACTTTGTCTCAAGTTCGATGAACTTTGCGGACAGAACGCGAACAAATCGATATCTGGTCTGCATACGAGACCGAAAGCCCGATAGGATGAACTTTGATGAAGATTTAGATGCATCGCGATCTCTCGACTGTTTTGACAAATATCAAGGAAGGTTTCTGGGTGGCTTGAAGTCAACTTTTGAAGTTTGAAACCGGCCGCTTTGAGCAATTGATTTTGAGATCATTGATTGAAAATATCGTCGACGTGCGGTACAAAAATAATTAACTCAACTCGGGTACAACGATGAAAAAAAAAAGAAAGAATTTTCGAGAGGTGCGATTCATAGTCCAGTAGAATTAGGTCAAAAAGTGGCAGATCGTGGTTGTGATTGGTGGGAAGCCAATTTTTTGTGGAATGGGTTCCTTTTACATATAGAAACATATTCTGAAGTTGCGCCATCTCAAGCTTTTCCGCACAATTATTTAGAGACGTTTAAATATTCCAATTTCGGGATTTTCTCCTTTTTTAGACCATTTTTCCTCTATTACTCGTAAAGTATCGACCCTACGAGAAAAATGTATAGAAGCAAACTTGTTCAAAATCAAATTTTACACACGGATACGTTGTTTAAAAAAATAAAAAAAAATTTTTTCATCGCCAAATTAACGATTTTCAATGATTTTTTATCGAAAAAAGTACTTTTTTCACACGTATTTTGCAAACAATTGAAATCGAACAATCTTTCTCTGGAGGATCAGAAAGAGTACATCAAACCTTCATGAAAAAGCATGCGCAGCCCGATCGCTGTGCGCTCGATAGTTTTTTCCGAATATCATTGTTAATTAAGCCCGATTCGAGAGTTGCGTTATCGTAATTGTTAACGTGAGCCAAAATGAGGCCTTCTGAGTTGCTGCCGATTTTTTTACAGATACCTGGGACCTCCCCCTAACGTGTCCAACAAGTTTTACCATCCTATTGCAATTATTATGAACTAGGGAATTTTCCGAAAAATGACTCAAATTTGACCTTAGCAACAAATGCTAATAAGTTCGTCAATTATTGTCGGAATCGAATTCGGGAAAGTGGAACAGTTAGAGCAAAAGAAGACGCAACTTTTGAAACAAGACTCATGGTAATCGGACAGTTTGTTTGTTAACTAGAACACTTCAAAGTCGAAGTGACTTTGTTAATTAACAAATTACGATTTCGACATTTTACGAACGCTATTGTCTTCTTTAATATCAGTACTTGATATGCCAAACAATGTTTTTCAAGCTTCTAACTGATTTCATATCGAAAATCAAGTGAACAACTTAGCTTGTTGAGGCAAAAAGTGCGCGGCAGACCGTCGGGCGCCGTGGTGGGGGGAGAGACTCGCCGCAGCCGGCAGGCGCAAAAATCGAATTCACTGTTTCAATAACGTGCGCGCGTTTTTTTTCGACAATATCTCGGGTTCTAATTGACGTATTTTGATGATTTTTTTTTTAAATCGATATGCCGAGTCGTGAGTAACACGAATATCGAATCACATTCAACAAATTCTTTTATTTAAACACTCAAAATCGGACGGAAGTATAAATCTCGATTTTTTTCGTTGCTAATCATTAGTTTATTTATGAAAATTTAGATTTTAATGGTCATTTTTCACATGAGGAATATGTAATAATAGTTGGGAAAGGTTCACATATAATATAAATAGTCGAGGCAAGTAAATACCCTGCTACAAGAGAAGAACGAAGAGATCGGAAACTCGCGTGTGAGGCCGGAGAAGAAACATATACATATATAGCAAGAACGCTATATGTACGGCCTGCAGGCTCTTGGCGCAAGAGATTGATAAGCGCACCGATACGAAGCCGTTCTGTGTGTATACCCGGAAGAAAATCGATACCCTACAGAGAAAAATCGAACGTACGAAACAGCTGCGCGAACACGGGACAAATAACACGCGCTTCACAAAAAATTTAAAAAGTCAAACCCAGGAGATCAAGGGCTTAAAAATGACGCCGTCTCAGTTTATACGCGCTAGTGAAGAGAGGCTGAAATCTCTACAGCGTAAGGAGGAAGTGCAATATGCAAGAGCTGAAGCACTTGGACTGAGGAGAGAGTTTAGGAATAAACCATCGAGTGAGACGATCTTTCGGAGCAAAGCGCGCCCTTTCTTCCCTGATGTGACGGCCACGGAAAACTACTTTAAAACCACTTATGCACCACCCGGCGAAAAAGAGATTTCAACGAATTTCAATGCGTGGCTGCACCGAATGCAGGCGCACACAGATGAGCATGATTACACGCAACAACTAGACCCCAAAAAAATCGAAGAGAAAATCGTAGGTGCGATTAAAAAGTCATCGCCGTGGAAATCGTGCGGGGTGGACGGTATACCAACGGCCGCATACAAATTGCTCCCGGCAGCACAGGAATATCTCAAAAAAAAGATAATAAGAACGATCAGGGGAGAGGGAAGAATGACAGAGGCGGATATACGGGGAAGAACGATCCTGATATACAAGGACGGAGACCCTAGTGACCCGGCTAACTATAGACCGATTGCGGTGCTCAACACTGAGTACAAAATACTAACTGCAGTATTGGGCGAAATGATCGCGGAAAACATGCCGGAGTGGATGTCGCCAAAACAGCAGATGGCACGAAAAGGAGTTTGGGGTACGACCCAGGGCCTACTGTGGGATAAATCGTGCACGCAGTCGGCAAGAAAAGCTGGAAGAAAGAACTATTCAGCGTGGTATGA
The DNA here is from genome assembly GCF_021155775.2 of Neodiprion pinetum. Lineage (NCBI taxonomy): Eukaryota > Metazoa > Arthropoda > Insecta > Hymenoptera > Diprionidae > Neodiprion > Neodiprion pinetum. The sequence continues at coordinate 37,744,075 of NC_060232.1, forward strand.
CTTTAAGAAGGCGTACGACTCCGTAACACATACCCAGCTTAAAAGAATGATAAGAGTGTTGCCGATCCATCGCGAAGCGCGAAACACCATCCTCGCGTTGATCAAGAAATGGGCGGTCACGATCGAACTCGGGAAAAACACCACGAGCTGCATACGGGTAAAAAGAGGCATTTACCAGGGGGACTCGATGAGTCCCCTGTTATTTATGCTCATGTCGGCGCATATAATAACAGCGGTCACCGACAACGACGAGATAACAAGAGCAGCTAGAGGGAGGCAGGAAATCGCCGCGTATATGGACGACTTTAAAACGCACGCGCCTAACAAAAAATCGGCTGAATTGATAAAAATCGCCCTGGAAAATGCGGCAAAAGAAATTGGTCTCTGCCTGAACGTGAGGAAATGTGGTATATACACGAGCGAAAATCAAGAACAGGAGAGCGAAACTGAGGAGGATATACCGTTCCTCCCCGAGATAAGAGAAGGAGATAAATACCTAGGTATCACGCAGCTGGAGAGAGACACGATTAAAAACATACAAAAAGTAGAGGAGCTGATAGAGCAGAAGGTAACGCTGATTCTCCAATCGACACTTGCACCGGCCCAGAAGATCGACATGCTTAATACAACGGTGATACCAGCGATAACCTACATAACGGGGAACCTCTATCCCAATGAGTCAAGACTCCGTGACGCATACGCAACTTAAAAGAATGATAAGAGCGTTACCGATCCATCGAGAACCGAGAAACACCATCCTCGCGGTGATCAAGAAATGGGCGGTCATGATCCAACTCGGAGAAAACACCACGAGCTGTATACGGCCTACTCCTGACCAGGCACGCGGCTAGAGCCTAACCGAGTGTACGTCGTCGTTAACCTTTTCTCTTATTATCGAGACCCAGCAACCCATATCCTAGATACTACATTTTCCTCCCCTTTAAATAAGATAGGTTACATATTCTTAGCTTTAAGACGTTCAAATCGGCGAGGACCCTCTTTCTTGGGTACAATTTGATCAATGTGGCGCTTCCACTTAGTGGTCGTCGATCATTACTACATCGCCAACGTCGATGGAGATCTTTCGTTTTCCACCAGACGACTCTATCTGCGCCCCATAACCGGAAGTTTAATCTCTGATACTGTACGCAAATTTAACCTAGGCGAACTCAATGCAATTTTAGAAAAAAACTATTCTTTGATCTCCTCGTGAATCACCGTCGCGTACGATCCCGAATCCGCTTCCATCGATATTTTTACTTTATCATTGATAACAAAATAAAAAAAATTGCGGATCGGTACGTCGAATGTCGCTCGATACATGAAACAAATTTTTTTTTTTCACTCCCAACCGTCTCTATCCATAGAAAATCTTCCTGGCTTCCGCTCGATGTTTCCTCTTCTCCTTCGTGTACATGCTGTACTTGCCTTCCTTCTGCATGCCGGTTCGACATGCCCCTTTTGCTGACAGAAGTTGCACGTTTTGAATCGAAGTCGACAATTTTTTGCCAAATGGTTCGGCTTGTTACAGCAATAGCACAATAATTGTGATTTCTTCTTCTGGCCGTCGTCCCGTGGATCCTCTCGTTTCTTCGCGAAGTCACCTTTCTTACGTTGACCTTGTTGATTTCACTGCGGTTGTTTCTCCCTTAAGGACGAGACGAGACTACGAATCGCTGATCATCGCCAACGGGCTTGTTGAAAAGAGGGTCGATCATCTCGAAGAAAAGCTTCTTCAGCTCAACAAGCACTTCTTGAGGAAGAGGAAGGTGAATTACATGGGCCTGGAATAGCAGATTAGCTGTAAGTATGACTTTAATCCATTTATAACAGTGAAAACGATCATTTTATCTTTAAACGCGTTTTTCTTGAAACAGCATTTTTCGAATTTGCTGGAGTGATTACTCGGAGACAAATGATCCGATCGCTATCAAATTTTTTTTTTGCATCTTCTCTATATAGTTCTCCATACGATGACCCTCCAGTTTTTTGATCTGATCAAAAATCGGATTTTGGTAGGCCAAAAACGACCAAAATTTTGGGTAAAATTTAACTTTTTTTTTCAACGTGCCGACATTTCGTCAATTTTTGATTTTTTTGTTCGCCCGAGGGTCATCGTACAGACAATATGTTTTCGTTTAACGAGAATTTTTTTTTTTTAGGTTTTATCAACGGATAAGGCTGCAATCACTCCAGCAGTGGAGGACCTTTTTTTTTTGACGCCGCCGGAGATCGCGTGTCATTTCAAAAATATTTAATATATTATTCCAAAAATTTTACCGTGTATTCTCAAAACATGTATAAACATACCCTCAAAATTTTAAAACGATTGATTCACTAGTTTTTTTTTTTTTAATTCCCAAAAATTGCCTTTTTTTAGGCTGTCACACTAGGTGTGCCCTCTCTCCGTGCTCGTTGCGTTCGTCGTACGACAGCTGAGATACTCGGAATAACTCTGTCTTTGTTTCTTGATCTTTCAATCCGCACAAAAATTGATCTCTTAACACCACTTGTAATTCTGCGAAATTACAATTCAGCGCTAGTTCCCTTAATCTAGCCCCGAAATCCGTTACTGTTTCTGTCTCGCTTTGTTTTGCCAGGTGAAACTTACACCGCTCCATCGTTTCAGACGGCTTTGGGCACCAAGTGTTTACTCACAATTTCGACGAGTTGTGCGAACGTCTCGTCTTTGGGCTTCGTCGGCGCGCACAAGTCTCTCATCACGTATAAGTATCGGCGATGATTTTCGTTAGTAGCACGGCTGTCCTTTTGTTATCCCCGATGTCATACGCTATGAAACACAGCTCTAACTCACTCTTCTCGTCATCGACTTCACGCTGCCTTTTTACTAATGTAACTAATCGCTCACGCAACGCATCCACCGACAGCGTCTCCAATGACTCAATTATGCTTATTCGGTTTTGAATCTCTGCGATTAACTCCGATTTCGAGAGTTTATAAATTTGATTCGAATCCAGCTCCTCGCCGCCGCTTTCACTAGAGCTTTCTTCACTCACGATTAACTTATACGTTAACGCATCGCTCGTTTACTGTTCTCTTTTTCGCACGTTCCACTGTATCGCGAACTTTTCCTTTTTCCTATACGCTTCGTCGCCAACTGTAATGAACTGACACAGGGAATTCGTGTTAAATATTACATAGCGTGTTTATTGACAGATACAGATGTATGCCGGGGACGGTCACGTACTCCTGACCAGGCACGCGGCTAGAGCCTAACTGAGTGTACGTCGTCGTTAACCTTCTCTTATTATCGAGATCCGTCAACACATATCCTAGATATTACATCTTGCAAAGTAGCTTTTCATTTAACACATGTGTATGTATGTAGTATCACAGAATCTTTTTCCATTGTTAGGCAATTTGCGGAGTCCAAAATGGATATAATTATTGTACATAAACAATGGAAATAAATATATATTTATAGACCATACGGGATTGTGTTTGAAGTGTCTTACAATTTTCTTAAGAATTGTAAAAATAAGAAATATTCTAAATATACGCGAATGTCGTGTAGGTTGTAATGACTTTTTCTTTAAAATTCTGAGCTGCGGTAAACGACAATTAATTAATCCATCACCCTAAGGCGAAATCAGTAATAAATCAGAAATTTTAACAATAATCAGGCATAGATCGTAATAACAATCCACGGTCAGAGAAAAATAGAGTCAACGAACTAATTGTAAGTAAAAATTAGGTAGATTACCAATTCCCAGCATTCGGTTTGGACCGTTCGAAATGGAAGAAAACTTGATTATAAATTTCCATGAAGACTGTTCTGTCGATACGATTTATAATAAATAAAATGTGCGGTAAAATAATTGAATCCCCGAACACGATTTATCTATAATGAATTTCCTTCCCTTGAAAGTTTTTAAAATCAGTGTTTTTGTGAGTATCAAGTGATGAATTGCAAGGTTGTTAATTGATTCGTTTCACAATTTATCGGCTCTTTCCCATTTTCGGGTAAAAGAAAACGACAAAAAAAAATTCCGGTACCGGGAATCGAACCCGAGCCTCCTGGGTGAGAGCCAGGTATCCTAGCCACTAGACCATACCGGATTGTGTTAACGTTGACTTGTAGTTTTATTAACAACTTTGAACTCAAAGAAAGCCCTGACAATGAGTATAATTTTAAACGTGTATAAATACAGGTATATCAACCAAACGTATACCTATATAATACTTGAACTTCAAGGTAGTAAGAAGTCCAATTTACTCTCAGCTGAATGGGAATAATGTGACGCGAATATAGAGATTCTTTTTGGTAAATGTATATTAACAACAATAATCATGATGATAATGAGAATAATTTTCGCCAATATTCGCAAACGAGTCGCGGCGATTCGAATTATGCAGTCGGCTCCAGGTTTATAGCGACAGTAATGTAGCCATGAATAATAACGAACGCAGCTTGTAACAAGGTAATTGAATCGTTCCTCTGACCTCTCAGTGGGCGGTTAAACGAAAATTATAAAAGAACGTTGAAAGTCGGCATTTGAGTACATATCGACATTCCCAAAGAGCTTACATTCACCCTTATCGAGCTTATAATTCTACCGCCTCTCTTTATCTTCCTCTTTCTTTTCGCTCAACAATTTTCACCAAGCAATTACACGGCACGGAACTTGTAGCTGAGTAATAAACTCGCGGAATAATGATGATCGGCACATTTTCGTGGGTTAATTCAAGAATAAAAAAAAGGAAAAAAAAAAAATCTGTCAGAAGTGGGATTCGAACCCACGCCCTCAGAGAGGACCAGAAGCCTCGATCACTCAGCATTACTGAGAAGGTTGAACCTTGAGTCTGGCGCCTTAGACCGCTCGGCCATCCTGACACTTGTTCGTTGAGTTCATAAATTTTGTACAATAACCAACACGCAGTGATTTCATTTCGCGATTGCTAAACTAGACGTCGTTACGTAATCCGTAACGCTGATACCAAGCTTAAAATAAAGCTTCCGAGTAAACGTCATATCGCTTAAAATAAGAATCACACTAATATGGCTATCATAATTTACAATATTTTCAACCAAGTTTATCGTCTCTGAACAATTTCCGGAGGATGTAGAAAAATGTTAATTTATTGCGATAAAAATTTGACGAAAATTAGATAAGAATTGAAAAAAAAAAAAAAAACGGTAGTTCAATAATTTTTAGAATCATTGCTGGATGTATATTGCGTTTAAACCAACTTTCTCATATCCCGTATGGTCTAGTGGCTAGGATACCTGGCTTTCACCCAGGAGGCTCGGGTTCGATTCCCGGTACGGGAAATTTTTTTTCTATTTCCATCCGTTTTCCGGATTTTTCCAACTCCTTCCTACACGCAAGCGATACGCATCGTGCATGTCTATATTAGGCATGCAGATGTGATTTAGACGTTTACTGCGACTTTACTTTCTTTCGAAATTACGACCATTCGAGCTACCGTAAATTTTACTACCTACTCCGGCACGATGCTTGCACCTATGCACGGAAATTTTTCAATAACGTATAGGTATAATGCAACGATGGTAAATCTCCATCGTCGAAAAGACAGATGGGAGATGGCAGCTTCCTAGACGCGTGTAATTCTGCGCGCCGATTTGTTCAACAGCACTTACATATAGGTATAAGCAAGCTGCAAGCTCTACGTCAGCGCGACGCCGTCATTATATTATGGCGAGCTACTGTTCGGCATTTATATGGCTTTAATGCGCCGAGAAACACGAGAAACATATGTATAGCTGATATAATAGGTGCGTAATTTCAGAAACCGTATTTCTCCGTATCTCTGCCGGAGTTTATGAAGAACTTACACGACTTCGGAACTTTGTAAAGTTTAGTCCATTCAAGACATTTTCAAATCGCTTCAGGTACATTTGAATTACTATAATCGATCCCAGTTATTAACTTCTTGCTTAAACTTATTGATGATGCGTTGTCGCACTGAGATCATGATTCGCCAAGTATTAATTAAATTGAATCAAACAAATGCTCGTGCAAATATCTGCCGAGACAATCTCTTTAAACTCGAATGTCATCCGCGCATGCGCGAGTTTTATCGGCTGTTCGCGCAGGCTGGCCATCACGAGTTTTCAGCTATCAAACTTTGTTTCCGGCGGCGATGTAGTTGATACGAATTTTCGAGGTTAGAATCTCAAGTAATTGAGGCAGTGACTCGAAAAGGCTTGGGAAGCATTTGTTATCGGTTCGGAAAGTTGATTCTTCAAAGAACGGTCGGAAATTAATGCTTATACGCTCTTTGAAAATTCAAACGTACACATTTTGCGTAGGTTGGCCCGCCTGCATCGCAGACGAAAATATCGCTGCGGGAAGATTTCGCCGACCAATGAGATCGAATTACTCGGCGCATGCGCGGTGGATTTTCAAGTTTCAAGAGATTGTCCCGAAATGTCGGATTGTAATATAAAGTACGATTTTCTTTCCTCGAGTAACTGATTATAATATTATACTTGATCTACCTGCATCGTATATCTGCTTACCGTTAGACATATTTTCCCACTTAACATATATTATACATACAGCCCTTGAATTAGGTCGATACAAACAACGTTGGTGATGAAATTTGTGCATAATTTTTCGTCGATGAGATAAATTGAGAAAATTTATCACGTGAAAGAAGCAAATTTATTATTGCATTTTCGTATGATTCAAGACAGATATTGCAGCCGAAGGTCGAGAGCTGAAGAATATCGGTAAAAAGCTGCTTGAATAATTAAATACGTGATCCCGGTTTAACAGAAACGTGTTTGTTTTACTTAAACACGAGAAACGATTATTTCTGGTATTTGAGTATATAGGCTTAACAGAAAATGCGCGTTACTTATACAGACGTGAAAGTTTATGTACCAAATACCCATTCGCGAGATATTGGAATCACAGCTCGCTGACAGTTTGTATTTAAGTTAGATATAATATTTCAAAATTTCCATATACATCACGTAAAAACACAGTATAATTATATTCGAATAGACGTGAAATGGCAACTGTCCAAAGCAATAATTTGCCGAGCATATTTTAATATTCGAAAATGAAGGATAGGTATAATATGATATACAGAAAGCAAGCGGTACAATGTGGGGAAAAATTCGGTTATTATTGGTTTACCCGTTCAGCGCGTGTTGCGTCGTAATTCACGAAAGTCAGCCTCCTCGATTTAGGATGCGTGTAATTAATAAAGGCTAAATTATAGCGGCTTTTGCATTTTACGAATGACGTGAAATAAAATGTTTAAAAAGACAACCACAACTTGTGAAACCAAATAGTTTCAGTTTTACGGTTCTTCTTTTTCCCCCATCTTTAACTTATTTTTATAATATACATACCTATACATATATATACACATATACATATATATATATATAACTCGTGTATGAAGTTTTTTTCAGACAGGTGATTGCCCCCCGGACTTCGGAGAGTTCAATAAACGAAAATTTATGTCCGGCAACGATTAACCGTCTACGTAAAAATTTTGCCACCGTATAATGGGATTTTTGCTCCTGCTGTCGAAGAGCTTCGAAGTTTCGAATTTCGGCAGTATTTATCGAGAATCTAGAGGGGCTTAAGGCGAAGGATTAAGAAAGTATAGGAAAAGAGGTGCGACAACTTTTATTCGAGAAGAAGAAAATAAAAAACAAACCGGTCCATTTTATTCTTGCAGCACCTCGTTCTGGAAATAGAGGCCGAGCGCTATTATCTCATCGCCTTATATTACGGATTACGACCGAGGTTGAACCGCGGGGCGGTTAAAAGAGGGATATGGTGTTACATAGGTTCATCTGTGTAGAGTTTCTGACAAAAAATAAAAGCTGGTGACGAACGTCACGGTAGAGAAGACATTAATGAACAATATAATGAGCATGTGTAACCATAAATCTAAAGGTATCCCTGGGTGAAAAAAAGTAAGAGGCTTTACCCGCGGCATCTGACCGCCTAGAATTGCACGGATCGTGAAAATACCGCGGAAGTTCGGAATGGGAATTGTGGAACTCTTAAGCGGACATTTAAGATCGTGGAAAATGGACGTAATCAACATTCACCGCTTTATAACTGCCGCGACTTTTTCTCGTAAGGAAATAAGAAGCGAAAGAAACCCCGTTCGTTACGTCGAGAGAAATTTCTCGTTGCGGTGAGAATAGTGTCCTTCATTATTTTCATTTTTTACCATAACCGAATACGAGTGTTAAGGTTCTTGGTATAAAATGAAAATGAATTTTCGAGCCTGTGAACAGAAAATTTTATTTATTCTTGTTTATTACGGTCACTCGCACTGAATGTTCTTGGTTTGATGTATACACTGAGAAAAATTTAATTTGTTACAGTAACTAGAAAAATTCAGTAAAACAGGTACCGTTAAAAAACCTGAATATTGTTCTGATTATGAAAAACGAGGTACGCCTAACCATTTTGCGCTATTGTCGATCCTTTTTTGGTTATTGCAACGCAAAATCAGTTTCTGAGGTTTACTCGACTTTTTTAGTTAAACAAGGCCTTAACGTCAATTTCTTGCTGCACAAGTATTAAATTTTTGCAACAGTGACAAGAAGATATCGCAACAGTGATCGTAATGAGAAACAATAGTAACGGATACTAGATCTTCCGGTAACAGCTAGAAAACTAATTTTCAATTTGTACCTAGAACTATATTTTTCGGTTGTGGTAAAAAATTAAAATAGTTAAGGATTGACCGGTAACCGGAACAAAAATTTCTCTCACTGTAGGAGCATGAATAAATTTGAAAGAAAGAGTTTAATAATCGATAACCGGAAAGTATCGCATTGACAATTAACCGTTAATTGCTGCACATTTTTTACTTTTTCAATCTCTCGTGCACGTTTCTAAAATTTATGAGTTCACCTAAAGGAATCCACGCTTCGTTGCACAAATTTTAGTGCTCTACAATGACGATTCGATAAATCTATGTATGTGTTCTGCACGCGTTTCGAGACGTCGTAGCAATATTGACTGCAGCGTATTCCGAAGGAGTCGGTGTAATAAAGTTGGATTAACAGTGTCGTTAATATCTTAAGCTAGTATCGAAACTCGACTTGAAACTCTCGGTTAGCCTTATAGTATTATATAATTAGGTGGTGCAGGTTCTAGTATTCCCTCGAATGGAGAGACACGCGATTAAAATGAACCGTTTAAGATCGGATTATTTACGATCTGATATCAGGCCTTCGTCTAATGGTCCTCTATAACACACAGTGCGTATGATATGTGATATCCGGAGTAGGATTATAATATCCATTAAACGTGTAGACCGAGGCGCAAATTTGGCGGGATCGTTAATTATCGTTTTATTAACATCGGATTCAGTTATGCGATTAAAATCGAAAAATTCATTCGACGATTTCGTCATACGTTAGTTTGATTATTCCACAAATTGGCTACACTGCATCAATCCTTACACTCCAACTGCGCAGCGGTTTATACAACTATCTTGGATTTCCGTTATATTACCTTCAGATAGTCATGGTGTACAGTTTAAGGTTAAAAAATTTCTGGCACATCTGTATAAGACCACTCCGGCCTGGGATGAACTTGTTGTGCAACGCACGGTGATGATCGACGCGTTGTAATATGCAGCGAACTTCGTCGTTCAGGTGAATCGATTGCTGAATAATCTACGCAACTGTTTCATCGCGCTACTTCCCTCAAATCTTACTGTCAAATCACAGAATTCTTATGCAGGCGAACTAGCTGTCTTTACTCGATGCGCTAGAATGAACTCGAATTATTGACGCTGTGGAAAATCTGCAGCCCATACATTATTCCGCATTATATTGTGCAGCGTTCTTCTTCTATATATTCGTATAATCGATCGCATAAGCGACATGTTCAAGTCGAAGCCATCCGATATCCGTGAATACATTGATCCACATAGTCCACGGATGATGGATTTGATTCACCAGTCAAATAATAGTGCTTATTTCGAATTATATGGCGCGATGACTCGATGCTTTTTTTATTAAAAGCATATTATTATGATGATAGGAATTAATAAGCTGCAGAAAAATTGTCCTACATTCATTCGTCGCCATATTTCGTGTGAACTAAGCCTAATATCGTAGCAAAAATTATTTAAACTCACCAAATGACGATTGAGACGGTGACTGAAAATTTGAATTTGATAACTGATGCATTGTGGGTTCTATTTATACAACAGCCTCCACCAATCGACGGGTTTTACAAGTCACACAAGAACCTGTGTGACATTTTTGCCGTCGGTAAAAAGGGCTCAGATCACGATCAACTGTAGGTAACAGTTTAAAGCGTGTTACCGTCGATAACAAGGTAGAAAAAGTACCAGACTTATTGTTAAATGTGCACGATTATCGTTATAAGTTTCTTTTTCTGTTTATGGTATACAAACGTTAAAGATTAAATTAATATAAATTTATTTACAAAAAAAATTACAATAAATAATTTAAATACATTGGTTCAGGTGTCGTGGATATGCTGCTCGTGGAGTGGCGATTACATTTCGTATAAATGTACATTATAAATATTTTTCGAAAATATATCTTAGATCATATTTTAAACTCACTAAGGGTATTGAGAATTATATACTAAATTTTTTTTTCGTTTTAACCGGGTTCTAATTTGAATTGAATAACAATTAATATTGCATTGGATTAACAACGTATTTCAACCGGATAAACGATCAAATTAAACGATTTTTGTACAGAGAATTTCATAAAAAATTCTACGTTAATAATGATAATCAATATGTCAAACGACATAATATATGCACGTTTTATTACTTGTACGTGTCGCAAACTATTATCCTATGTTGTGATTATTGATTGCCTTCTGCAACGTTTATTATGTATAATATGTAGACTAAAATTTTTCAAGTTCTAAATTTTGTTATACAACATTCAGGCAGTTTACTACACTTACTGTAGTACGTACTTTCAATGTTAATTATTACAATAGTATTTGAGAGTAATGCAATTTTCAATTTTACGATTAGTATTAATTAGTTGTGTAATAGATGTGAGGCGAATTTTCATTATTTGTATCAAATAATTAAATAAACAGAATAAAAACTTCCTATTTTTTGGATCGGACTGTCAATGGTATTATACCAAATTGTGAAAGCATATTGCAAGAGTTTTCAAAGCCAAAGAATACCATTTCTTCACATTCAAATTGTCAACTTATAAACGATTATTCACTTAGTTTGATACTAGGCCGCTACAATTAGAGCACTTACATTTGTTTCACAGCTGCATTATACAAAATTAATTCTAATTCGCTTACTTTAAATCGTGATAATTTCTATGCTTTACTTTACTTGCTATACTCAGAGTACTGCAAATTATCAAACTTTTTGAGCAAAATTGATTCCCGTTAATATTGTAAGGGAAAAATAAAAACAGCGCGAAATCTTTTTCCTTGTTCATAAAAACATAATAGAAAAAACGAGGAAAGCAAAATAATTAAATCTAAACCGATTACTATGAGTATCACATATGTTGTATTAACTGTACCTATAATACCTGTTTGCTAAATTGTAGCCTTAGTTTTTGATTCAGATGTTTGTTCGTTTATTTTCTCAAATGATTTTGGCAGTCTTTTATTTGTGCCTCTTATCGGTATCGATTGTCTTCTGTATGATAAGCTTATTTCTCTGCCTGGTGACTTTAGTCGTAGGCTGTGTGCTGGGGGCTATCTGCTTCAAACCTTGCTGAGGTATTTTGGCAGGACTAGCGGCTCGCGGATGAGTAGATCCTTTTAGAAGACCCTCGACGTCGGCAAGCCTCCGTCTCAAGCTTCTGTTCTCCCTCTTACATCTAGCCAACTCTGAGTCCTTGTCGAGCCTGTCATGACCTGAGCTGCTAGTTTCTTCGGCGAAATGCCGGAACATCAGATGCAGCTTTTCTTCGTGTTCTCTTTGCATCAAAACGATCCTTCTCTCCGCTTCCAGCTTCGTTTGTTTCAGGGCGTTAGTGAGTGTCTGGATTCTCCACTCTTGGGTTTCTGCGTGAGCCTCTAGCTCCGCGGCCTGGATCTCCAAATTCTTTGAACTTTCTTTCAAGTCGATCACTTTGAGAAAGTATTTGTAAAACAGAGTTCTCATCTCACCGTCCGACAGCTTCATCAATCTTTCCATCAGCATTTGCTCACCTTTTTCCCTCTTCACTTGATTCTCGTCGAAACACTTCCTGCCGCATATCATTTCGTTTTTATGCTCAATCATTGCGTCAATAGCCTCTATCGTTTCCCCACATTCAAGCAGTTTTCTCTCCTCTACTATCGTCAGTGTTTTTTCTTTCTGTAACTTTTCATCCAGATCGCACTTCTCATCCACTAGACAGTCCCTGGTCCTCCTAAGATTTCTTATCTCGTGCCTCAGGGCTTCTTTCTCATCCGTATCAGCCGTTCTCTCCAGATCCATTGATTTCTCTTTCAAAACATGGTCCAGATGTGAAATTCTTGCACTCACTTCAAGCAGGTTTTTTTTCTTATCGGAACAATCGTTTTGCGACTTTGAATTCTTTCTGTCATCTTCACTTTCGGACTGTATTTCTTTTAATTTTGAAGCTGTTAAGTTGTACTTCTCCTCCAATTCTCTTATCTTTCTCTGATCCTGGACTAGCTCATTTTCCAGCTGCTTTTTGTGCTCGTCTTCTTTTTTCAGCTGTCTCTTCAACTTCTCCATTTGCTTCTTAGACGAATTTAACGAACTCTCAAGCTCCAACACTTTCTTTGCAGAATCGCCAGCAATCTGTTTTATCATCTCAATATCCATCAATCGTTTCTCATAGTGAATTGCCATGTGTTTGTATAATTCAATTTCCTTCTTATGCGCTGATTTATCCTCGGTATCTTTGTACAACGAGGCATTTTCTGCTTGAGCAAGTTGCGTCCTAGTGTTATAATACTCCTCTTCAAGCTTGCTTCGTTTTCTCTGAAACTTTTGTTTGGCGCTTGCTCTAGCTTCGGAATTCTTTATCATATCAGCTATGAACTGTTCCTTTATTTGTATCGTATTCTGAAGTTCTTCTATGCGTTTATGCGCCCCTTCCAAATCCGACTGAATTTTTTTCACCTGCGTTTGCTTCGCCTCGTTTGTGAGGGTCAAATTTTTCAACACTTTGATCGGCTCTGGATCTTGATCAGAATTTTTAATCGTCTCGATCAACAAGTCCGGAGAATGTGTTTCTTTCTGTATTTTAACGACGTTAACGTTGTTGTCAAGTCTAAAATCAACTTCTCGATTTTCCAGCGTATTAGCAGCAATGAGTGCTGACAATTGGTGGTTAAAATTAGTATCTTGACACTGTTTGTATCCACCGTTGAATGCCAGTACTCCATTGCACATATCTGAACCCGGAAGCATTGAGTTTCTCCTGGAACTAGGATTTCTGATAGGAGTTGGCTTAACTATTGGCAAATAGTCGTTACCGTTATTCAGAGATTCTGCGGCAGAGGTATCAATGATAATATCCATTTTCCTGAACTCATCTTTTTTCGAATCAATGACATTGTCCGTATCGTTTTTAAACTTATTCATCAGCTCGTCAAGCTTGTCCAGAAAATCCGGATTCTCAGAACTTATGTCGCTTTCCTCTTCGGACAAATCCTCCGTCTCGGAATTGCAGCTACTGTCAGACTCGTTCCTGAACTTTCCACACGTCGCAGACTCGTCTGTTTTTTCATCGGTTTCAGTCACTTCTTCTATTCTCTCCAAAGACCTTCTGGTAACATCTGCGAACCCCTGTAAACTCGCCGTGTCGTCGCTGGCTATGCATTCCTCGTACTCCTGCTTCATGCAGAGCCATTGCTCTATCTGATCCTGTTCGGTATGGGGCAATATGTTGCTGGTCACAAGTTTATTGAACAAACCTTCCGCGTTTGAGACCAACTTGGACCATTGAGTAGCCGCAAATTCGAGCCTGAATAAGTCTGCACTGGAACTTCGCTCTCCGGATGTCCCAACCTCGATGTCCGGTGTTTCCTGAATCTCCTCGACCGTGTGCTTGAGCTCCTCGTCCTGCTGTTCCCTGGGATGTCTGAAAGCCTGTACTTCCTCGATGTACTGATTGTAGCATTGCCGATTGTCCAGGATTCCCTGATGATGAATCCATGGACCGTAATGCATCATATCGAACAGCTTCTGGGGTTGGTAAGGTCAGAATGGACTGAACTTTACAATCAACGTTCGTGACCCCGTTTAAGAGATTCCTATAACATTAAAACGAAAAATAAATATTGAATCCATTGTAGCCGTGTCAACGATATTGCATACTTGGCGTGTAAAAACGGGTAAAATTTCAAGTAACAAACTCATTAATTATAGCAATACAAAACGTTTGCTGTGTTGGAACGTTCTTCTAATGATTAATCTGAGACACTGATATAATGAAAATGAAGAAAAACTTACAGGTTTAGCGATACCCATGTGTCTGATTTAACGGTTTAGAAATATCTCTGTGGGTTTTTCAAATTCAACGCACGTTTACTGGACACGGTCGAGTTTGCACTGGTATGAAGTAAATCATTTTCGATGTAAACCGCAGATCGTAAACCCGAGCCACGTTGGGGGTTAAATTTACCGTGGAAAATAGAATTGCAAGATCAAAATCTGGTTGTCGTGATTAAAGAGAGTCATAAAAATCTATTCGCTATATGTCGGAATGACGAACTAAATCCACGGTTAAATCAATAATATTTACTACAGGCAGAGCCTGCCTGTTTTTTCGTGTATAGGTGTACCGTATATTGCCGTATATTACGTTTTCATCTTGTTGGTACACTTGGTGACTCTCGTTCTATCGCAGAGAGAGCTGTTCTATCCCGTCTAATTTCTGAATTGCGTAGGGTTGGTAGCGCCGCAGACAGTCAGTCATCAACCAATCAGAATCGTTGTAAAGATGTGTCGAAAGGGCTGAAGCTGGCAACAAATGGACCGCGTGCTGCTGCGTGAGTCACCGAGTGTCGACTGAAGTTGTGCGAAGTTGTCGCATGGACGTTGCGAGAGATGTGTTAACTGTAATTGCGAATGTGAGCTGTGCACGTGTGTGTATAGAGATCCGTGAATGCTCTGTGGTTAAAGCGATGACCTAACGAAATTTCCCATCGAGTAGAATCGGAGTGATTTTATTTCTGATTGACAAACGTAGCTGCGGATTTACGTAAGTCACAACATACTACACAGTTGGGAGTACAAGCAATACGCAATCTATACGTAAGTAATATGAAACGCAAGTATGCCTAAACTCGATCACAACGAACTCTCGCAATCGAAATTATGTATTTTGATCTCGCGACGAAAAAATGATTCTTCAGATCCAAATATCACCTGCAAAATAGCTCGAGCTGGATGCAAACCTGGCTAAAGTCGGGAAAAACCAAAGAGAATAACAACATGTTTTAAAAATATTTGACACATGTGTAAATCAAAAATAACGATAAATCAAATCGACAATTCGATTGAGTTTTTATTTTTCTTTCTGATTATGTATAGTTCTCACAATTTTGTGATCAATATTTCATCCCTAACAAGCTAATGGCAAGAATAACCTGATCGTTATTTTATCTTTATCGAATACGTAGGACCTTAAAAATACCGGATTGTAAAATTTATCGGTACGTATAAAGCATTGTCGTTTACGATCTGCTGCACAGCTCAGGTGGAAGGATGCACATGCAACAAGAAGGATGTGTGAATACTATAGAGAACAGTGATGTGTGCATATTTGCATATTTTACAGGCACGCATCAGTGACATTATTAGCTGCGTGCTCACGCAATTTTCATGGAGCCAGAACGTTGTTTCGCTGCATGTTTCTCATAGATGCGATCGGGAGAGCATCGAGAGTACGCGAAGCTCTACTGTTATATCTATGGTTAAACCACATTAATCTGATGCAACGTGTTCCTGGTATAATAACGATCAGGTGATTCGTTGGTGCCGTAGTTTCCACATTCGTAGGCATTTTTATACTTACTAATCAAACAGACCGTCACTTATACGATCTCATTTCAAAATTCAATGGCCGAAACACAAAGAAGATAATTTTATCTACAGAATTTTCATATTTTACAATATGTTCCTTGTTGACTCATGCTGAATTTAATCATATTCAAGGAAAAGATATTTTTAATAAGAAAAAAATTCTTTGAAATATACGCCTTTGCTGACGAATAAGTATTATTAAAATTAATCATGATTTGCTATTTTTACATTGCTTGAAATGCAGAGAGCATAAATTACATTTAAAAACTACATATAGTGATTATTTTTTTTCATTTGAACCTTGTTCTCAATAGGCGTAAAAAAATGGTATCTTAGTAATACTGTGTAATCTTTGACTCAAATTGAAGGTTTGAAGGTGAAGATTGCATTACGAAAGCAAACCGAAAGCACTTCTTCAACTTTTTAGTGTATAAGTATTTGTATACACAGAATTCTTTCCTCACAATTTCCAACGACTTTCTATTCACACTGGCTCATTCATGAATATTCATGACAAATAGTGTGTTATGTACGAACCATATAAGCAAACTATAAACTTAACAGTAATAATGAATTTTGTTACGTATCAAGAAACGAATTTAAATTAAGGGCAGTTTGTGAATGACTGCTGAATACATGAGGTTGAAGTAAGTAATGTTAACGTTACAAAACATCAAGAAGCAAATCATTATTTTTCCATTTTAGAATCACTTTCAAAAAGTTGGCTTTTTTTTGTTTGATATAGTATAGTTTATTAAATTTCGGACAATTCTAATGGTGCAATTAAAATTCTTTCCTAAACATGCGTTAATTGACTTCCACCACATCTGAATACCCGTTTAAATACATACAAAGTAGAAACACCTGTTTCAAACCCCATAAAATTGAAGTAACAAACGTTTAAATTGATTCTAAATTTGTAAAATTGAGATTTCAAAACTTATTCTTTCATTCTAGATTTGAAAGCAATAGTGATGACAACGGCCAATAATTGAGATTCTTAGATCATTGCCGACATGCATAACTATCTAATATGCTCATAGTATAAAGGCAGAAAAAAAAAACAATACATGCATAAAATTATGTAACATTACAAAAATTATATGGTATGCAACTGCAGTCAAAAAGATAACCACTACCTTGTTTACAGAAAATGGAGAAGAACCACCTGATGGGAAGTGGATTTCCACCACCAACTGCTCCGCCCTCGTATGACGAAGCTGTTGCCAATACTGCGGCAGGTCCTCGCCTTTATCCTCCACCTTCTTCTGCTCCGTACCCAACAGTCGACACAGCGATGCCAATGCCTGGATCTTGTATGTTTCCACATTATACAATAGTTTCAGTCTTCTCAATTTAGCTTATTTCACTTTTCAAGCTAGTGAAACTTGTTCCATACTTGAATAGTACGAGTTTTTAATTTGATGACATATCTAATACGAAAATTTTAATAAACATACCTTAAGTAATGCCTGAATTAAAAAGAGAAAAAGACTATGAATGATATATGATTGTGAATGATGTACGTTTATATCGATAGACAGCATTAGAACTTTTGGCATAAGAAAAATTCTCACAACACTTGTACTGAACAACGATGAAGCTAAAAAATGTTCAACATCAATGATGCACTGCTACATTGTTTTTTTGCAGATAATCCTCCGCCAGCAGCCATGCCAATGCCGATGCCAATGCCAACGCCAGAGACACAAAGCCAACCTCAATCATTTCAGCCACGACCTGCCGCTCCCTATCCTCAACAGCAAAACACAGCTCCACAGTCTTACGCGACACCTGCTCAAATACAAGTTGTGCAACAAACAGTTGCTTATGCAGTTGGACCAAACCCACTAAAAATGGTGTGTCCTAATTGTCGGGCGGATATAAAAACAACCACGGTATCGGAAACTCAAGCGAACGCTCACATTTGTTGCATAATTTTATGTTTACTCGGGTAAGTTTTGGACATTTTACCTGTGTAAGAGTTACAGTTGCTGACCATATCCTGTATATTATTCACGTTTAATGCTGCCCCTCAAAACTGAGCTCGCATTATGAATTTTCGTCAGTTTGATGCAATGATTTATTTACCAAAGCTGATTTGTTACATTTCAGGTGTTGCTTGTGTTCATGGTTGCCATATTGCAGTAATGCCTTTGTGAATGTTCACCATTCGTGTCCCAATTGTAAGGCTTACATCGGAACGTATAAGGCTTGAATTTTGTGATTGTCACAATAGTCAAGTTTAACCTTGAAGTAATGGAGTAATTATTCTACAGTTACAAATCGAGGTGAAACCTTGGCCGTTTTTGACTAGGACGAAAATGTTCTCTTCTTTACATATTCGTATATATTAAACATTCACTCACAGACGCAAATATTTTTTTTTTTTATACAAATTCTATCAGAGATAGATGAAACGTATAATTTTATGATCCCAATTATTTCTACAATTGCTTACCCTTTCAATGAATGTTTGTAGAATTCTTGAAAAACGTTCAGTTTATGCGAAACACATTCCGTTGATTCTGAAACAATCTTACTTCATTGCCATGGGGAATATTAACAGGTTGATTGATTTGATCTGAGCTTTCCTTGTATACATAAATCCTCGTCGCTAAGAATTGAGAGTCAAGAGAAAAGAGTGTTATTGACATCTCATATGCCCTATACTCACTATTATTACTGGACATTAGGTTTCTTGATGTAGTCGTACTGAAAAGAGTGGTGATTTACTCTACAGGAACACAGAATTTTTGCATTCTGGTAGCTCATTACGTTTCACTATGTGCATAAAATCAAACTCACATGATACTACTTCCATTCTTTATAATTCTTACTTGTTTTTTTCATATGTCAAGTTAATGTCTTATATCTTGTTTTATAATATTGCACATAAATATAGTATAGTAAAACAATATTATAAAACAAGATAATCATATATATATATATATATATATCAAAAAAGTATTGAGTATTCGAAGAACACCGTATTTTCGTTAAGAGCGAACAATTCATGCTTAGGTAAATATAAAGAAAATGACCATTGAAAATGTACGACTTTTGCTTTGCTCTGCTAGTTCATAGGTTTTGCACTAGATACTTGGTTGTGAAACATTTACAGGCTTTTTTGAAAATAAGAGATTGGTAAATAATATACCTGTATTACGATGTTGGTTGATAATATGGTGTTTGTTGACGTACTTGCAAATTGTCGCACCATACGTGATACGTTACGCGAAGATCTGATTACAAAAAAATATTTGTCTCTTGACAGCATCTGTTCAGCTCACGGAAATATTTCCACCTCAAATTAAGCCTCCGCCAGCAAACATAGACGATATCGTCCATCCTGACCTTCTCACTTATCGCTGTCTCGGGAATTTTTCATTGTTTAACAATTTCTATTCATTAACTATTTGAAAATTTCGTAATGTAAACTATTGGAATATCAAGTAGGCACCTGAAACTGATTACCTGAATCTTTTGCAAACTTTTGAAAATCTCTAAGTGAAGGGAAAAAGAACTCGTGTGACGAAATCGTTGATAATGACTGACGACGTCAGTAAAATAACACATGACCGGCGGAGGGTTAACGAGTCAGATAGAAGTGTGAAAATCACATGCGTGTTTAGTCGAAAATTATTCAAAGGGCTGTGAGAAATTGAATATTTAGAGAGGAAGGTACGACGTGGTCTGTGTACCCTGCTGTTATTTTTCAAAGAAACCTTTATTAAACATAAGTTTTATATTTTTATATTATGCCTTTTTCATTGTTTGTATTCAAAAAGTTTGACAAAAAATATTTCAAATTATTAAATTGGATACGAATATCTAAATTGCTTGAAATTAGAAAGTAAGTACGTATGTATATATAATTTGAAGATAAAGAAAAAAAAAACTACCCAATTTGGTCTGAGTTTAATTTTTATTAAACAACAAGCCATTGTATCTACGTTATCATCAGTTTTCCATTCATGATTTTCGACTTCCTTGATCAATTGTGTAAGTTTTTATTTTTCTACTTCAAACGAGATATGTAACTAAGTGTTCAATGCTAGATATATAAGTCTGCATCAATAGGTGAAAATTTACTTCGTTAAGATAAAAAAAAAAAAAATCAGACATACGAATAATACTGTAAAGTATAAGTTAGATCAACCTTTGATAGTGCGTTGAAATTACTTGCAGTTTAGTAATAATAATCACGCCAACATTTATTATCGACCATGAGAGATTAATAAAATATTATTATTCATATTGTTTACTACCCACATGTAAACTCTAACTAAAACTGTGACACAATTATTGCGCTAATCATTCTGTTCACGTTTCAATTAAGATTTAACGGTTTGGTCCTCAATTCAGGACAGAATTGACGTGCTAGGAAAAGGGTGTACCAAATGATGAAAACGTATTTTATATACAATTAATGATAAGAAGATATGACCTAGACTGACTGAAAGTCTAGTAAATCGATGATATTGTCTGATGATTGCGATACGAAAGAGAAGGGAATAAATGAACAAATTACACGATCGTAATAGTTGGGGAATATCTGTAATAACAATATTTATTGTCTGTACACGGCCAATGGGGTATTGGAAATATCTGATTTTTGTGTATAATCGGTAGGTGTACATAATCGTCATCTTGATAAATAAATGAATATATTATTTAATATAATATTAATTCTTCAGTCGCAATGTCTTGACTAAATCATTCCCTCCAAATTATTTCTATATTTCAAACTCATCCAGTTTTATTTCTTGTTTTTTTTTTTTATTCTTACATGTTTCGCATTTGCTTTCGAATTTACTAATGAAACTTGATACGAATACGCAAAATGGGGTCACGAAATAGTGTCAGTAGGTACGAAAATTCAGAGCTGACACAGAGAAATGAAAGCAGTCAATAACGATCCGTTGCGACGCATTTAATTTTGACCTTAGAATAGAAACAAATTTTCGACTATCAGTTGCTGATTGCGGCCAAATAATTGAGTTATTTCAAAAATATTTAAAACGTTTCATCGGTGATCGCCGTAGTGCCGCGCTACACATGCGGATGTAATAAATACATTCATAGATATCTGACTTATGTATAAATTTCGGAACTTCGAAAAGGTTATGTCACTCGTGCAGCAATATGGCGGCGTGTGAGAGTGAAGATTTTCACAAGGTTTTGGAGTATAGAATTTTCAAATGCTCCAGCTACTCGTCGACCTATGTACCTGAGTAAGTATTTAAATTATCGACTCCTTTGAATCAGATAGAATCGTCGTGTGTCATCGAGCTGGCATCTGCCCACGACACGTAGAAATTTTACTACGCGTTCTTAACCTCAAACGAAAGCATTTTCTGTCAAGGACAACGCGTTCGGTTTCACTTAAACGAGGCTATTCACGGTCTCAAGGCCGAGCGGCGCGTGCAGGGTGAATAAACGGTTCATTGACCTTATTTCCCATATTTTCAGGAATATTCTCGTAGACGTACCGTCGGATCAATCCTCTCGCTGGTCCTCTGACAATGACAATCATCCTCAGGTATTACATGCAGTGTGATAACGATGATTTACTTTCTCTATTATGCAATCTTAGCTTGATTTAAACCTACACCCTTAGCTCTTTGTAACACGAATTTCTTTACTCTTCTCTTGTTGCAGTTTCTCATTCTCAAACTCCAACATCAGTCCATCGTCAAAACTATCACGTTTGGTAAATATGAAAAAACTCATGTTTGTAACATCAAGAAATTCAAAGTTTTTGGTGGACTTGAACCGGAGAATATGATGGAGCTACTAGAAAGGTGAGATGCTTCCCTCAAGCATATTTCAATTAGACAACAAACGATTCTGTTTTACCTAAACTCGTCTTTCACGTCTCGTTTTCCTTGCAGTGGTTTGAAAAATGACTCTACACCAGAAACATTCGACCTCAAACATGTGGTCGGGAATGACGAGAACTATTTTCCGATTAAGTACCTGAAAATTCTTCCCCTGCAATCCTGGGGCCCCAGTTTTAACTTTTCTATCTGGCATGTTCACCTCGCGGGAGTCGATGACCAGAAACTTGTCAAAAGCAGCATTGAATGTTTTAACTCTGTATGTATTTCGCTTTTCACTTTTTTAAGACATCCTAGAACATTTTTTCAGATGCATTCAGCTAATTTAGGTACCTAAGTTAAAGTACAACTTTCCAGTAATAGCAGGTTAGACAGCAGCATAATACCAACGTTTTTATTCCACTAAACAAGGTGACTATGAAACCTTAACCGTAGATGTCCTTTAACTATAACGGAGTATTGATTAAGCATAGTAATTTTCTAAAATTTGCTCATTTTAAAAATTATTGTCAAAGATTCACATTGTTTACCCTCGTTTGGCTTCTTGTGGCTTTAATTTATTTGTAACTAATTATTGTAGTACCGTCAGAAAGAGGTGTTACGACTGTGTATGAAACATTTTCGCCGCTTGGAATATCCGGAAATTGTCAATACTCTTCAAAGAGTTACTGGGGTGAGTCTTGAGGATTCCAGACTGTCAACACTGTATGATATATTGGTAACCAAGGGGGATCACTGCCAGGCAGAAAGATTCATTAGCAACGCTGTAAACAGTAAGTTTCTGGTATTTATCAAGGTTATTCAAAAAGCAATATTTAATTAAAAAATTTCATCCTTCATCCATGAAAACTTGGTCATTTTTCGATTCAGTGGGACTTTTCAATGAGTATATAAATGCTCAGGCTTACCGAGCTATATGGACAAAAATATTTTCCAAGGATCCAAAACCTGGAATGAGGGGTGGGCATCAAATGGTTTTGGACCCATCGGCGGAAATGTTGTATCTGTTCGGTGGCTGGGATGGAAATCAGGATTTGGCTGACCTTTGGACCTATAATGTATCAACTGACAAGTGGCATCTTATTTGCAAAGACACAGAAGCAGTGGTTAGTCAATGATCACGGTCTTGCGATATCAGGTTGTAGGATCTGCAACTAACATAAGCTATATTTCAGGGTGGTCCTACCGCCCGGTCTTGTCACAAAATGTGTTTGGACCCAGAAAGGCGTCAGTTGTTCACTCTGGGACGGTATTTAGACACTCAATATCGCTCGCCAGAAAATCTGAAGAGCGATTTTTACGTTTATGATATTGAGTCTGATAAATGGACACAGATATCTGAAGATACCGGAGCCGTCGGTGGTCCTCAATTGATTTTCGACCACCAAATGTCAATGGACGTCGCTAAGAGAACTATCTATATTTTCGGTGGACGTGTTCTTGTGCCATCGCATGTGTGAGTAAAACTTATATTGAAAGTGAGAATGAAAATTTTGGCTCAGATTAAATAAATTCCAATCAATTTTTCAATCTATCTTATCACTCTGCTTCCTTTAGGATTGAGGATAACCATGGAGTTACACCAAACGTGACAGAACCAGTATTTTCTGGATTGTATTCGTACCATGTGCCAACTGGGACCTGGAGTAGGCTCGCTTGTGATATTGCGAGACCCAGTCCGCCTAATATACCAACAATTAGGTCCAGAGTTGGACATTCCATGCTATTTCATCCGGTATGTCACTTCTTGTTCGTTGGATGTTGTGCTCCTTAATCTTCGATAACACGCATCTAATTCATATGCCCAAAATAAATAAACTCGTAGCTACTTGTCAAACAATATAATTGGTAATAAGTGGCTCTATCATTTATAATAATGTAAAAAAATTTCTAGGAATTCAGAAAACTATACATATTTGCGGGACAGAGGAGTAAAGAGTATCTAAACGATTTTTTTACCTTCGAAGTAGACACCGAGACTTTGGAACACATCAATCTCACTGACTTGGGAAACCGGGATTCAAATCATGTTCCCGCGGCTGGTTTTACCCAGAGGGCTACTATTGATCCTGAACTTGGCGAGATTTACGTTTTATCTGTAAATATGTAACAATGTTCTTTTTCTTTACGGCTCGTCAATTGGTTTCAGCTATTGGTGATTACTTGATATTAAGAATCAACATAAAACCTCAGCGCTCACAGATGACTCTTACTTACAGGGTCTGAGCAAAGACAAAGAGAAGAGAGACGACAATGTTCAAAATTCTCTTTGGGTCTACAATATTAAAGAGAACCGATGGTCTTGCATATATCGTAATGAAAACGTTGGTGACAAGTATTGGAATAGTATGCAGGATTACGAGCCTTGTCCTAGATTTGCCCACCAGCTTGTGTACGATCATATTCAAAAGGTGAGCCACGCTGATTAAAATAGTCAAGGTGAACTCTGATTGCTTTCAGCTTTGACCGTTACTATTTCATTACGTTTCATATGCCGCAGGTCCATTATTTATTTGGAGGAAATCCGGGGCGCTCTTGTCTGCCAAAATTGAGGCTGGATGATTTTTGGCAGCTGGAACTCTGCAGACCCTCTCATGAGCAGATTTTGAGGAAATGCAAGCTGATAATAAGGAAGCACAAATTCGAAGAATTGGCTATGAAAAATAGCATCGAGGCTCTCGAGTACCTGCAGACACAAGTATACGAAATCATCGATCATGCCGATCCGGAGCAAACCAAAGAGGTATAAATCGTATTTCAGACATAATTTAGACGTTAAAAACGTCAACTATCGGCTATCTCGTTTTTTTTTTCTATTTTGCAAAATATTAAGCTTAATATAGTAGTGATATTTGTTGTATCGTAGTTTCAGTTACTGGCTTCAGTTCTTTTCCGAGAGCAAGAAAGAAGCATGGATAACAGTTTAGATCTGGATCCAGCATCCAGCACTAGTTCCAGTGATCGAATTAATTCAGTGGTGCCAAAGAATTTTACGATGCACGACATCCACGCTCGCCGTACGGAATTGTTTGACAAACTTACCGAATTTTTTCCTGAAAGTTTAACTCAGCCGCGAGCAAATCTTATAGACCTTTTGCCATTGTGATATTTTTAACATGGTTAACGTACTTAAAAGTTATACTAATTTCGCGATTTTTTTTCCAATCACACACCAAAATCATACTTAGCCTATGTTTTCTTTATTGTATGTATAATTCAACAGCAACAAATAACAGACTGTTAGTCTTTTCATTTAACAGGTATAATATCAAAGTCACGTGTTATTTATAATATTTTATTTTCATATTTAGCTCGTATAATTTCGTTTCAATATTACTACCGTGTATAAAAAATTACGACCAGTTGTAGTTCAGTTCATCATTATTTTTATACATACGGACAGCGATAATGATAACGTTTGATAGATTCGTTTCTGCAAGTAGTTTTGAAATAATGCCAATAGTCGTACTTTTTTTGATTATTTTTCATGAAGACTGTAATATTACATTTTATACGATTGTTTGTATCATTATATTTAACTTTAGAAATTTGGTTTAACTCTCTTTATTTATCAACTGTATCATCCTGTTATTCATCTCCGGTTTTACAATTGATTGAACTGTACGAAAAAATTTTTTTTTTCGAAGCCCGTACCTTTTCTCGCAATCAGTCAACGTTAATTTGCCATTCTACTTTATATTTTACCTTGTATTCGGTGTATTCGTTATTTTTAAAATGCATTGAGGAAAATACCCCAGTTTTTTTTTTTTTCATTTTTGTCAGATTACATTAAATGAAACTTGGACCATTCACATGTTTGAAGGCAATTTTATTTTTACTTTCAATAGATTTTTATTTTTACAATTGCGAATTATTATTGTTGTTAATACTTGTTTACTTTTATCATTTTGTTCGCAACCTAAAATCTCTGTGAATTTCCGATTTACATGCTTGTAATACTGAAACTATAACTATATAGCAATTATTTGCCTCTCTGCTCTTTGCGAATTGTTATTCGTAATACTTGCTTAAACCTGAAGTTCATAATACAATGATCTACAACTGATAATATATATTGTCTAGATGCGTATTTATATAAAAAATTTCTAAATTTACTTTAAATATTTAAGTGTACAGTGGTTTTATTATTGAAAATGATCTTAAGCTTCCGCTTGCCATAGTAATGAGTTGTTAATAGACTATTATGAATAAGCTCTAATAATAATAAAATAACAAAAATACAAATAATTAATATTTTATATTGCGTAGCTTTGTAAATATTTTTCATTAAGTTTTCTGTCGATATCGATTCTCTGTAATGTAACTGACATAATTTATACAATAATACATATACATATTATATATGTGTTTGTATATGATCACAATCTAACGATTATAAGATAACGTTAATGTGTATACAACCGTTAAGTTTTTGGCATAATAACGCACCTTGGCATACTAGATAATCATACATCGAAATCTGTTACATGTCTCATCCAGATATTTCGTACTTTGAAAGGAGTAAAGCGAAAAATTGAATCTTTCATTATCCACCATGTGGCTAGATTGGTGGTTTTTTTTTTACACCTCCAAGCTACGACACATTATTTTTATGTAAATGTGTGTTGTCTATTAAACTTATCCATCGCTGTTCAATAGTAGCGCGAAGTAATTATTCACAATTGCATGGATTATACATGTAACGTAATTTCTACTTTTCCACAATTTGAAATGTTGAGAATTTATTCTATACTATTTGGGGGCATAACAAATGCATCAAATAGTGGAATATTTTTTAGGAAGTGGAATGTCTCAAGTCCAATTAATTAATACTTCATGGCCAAAAACATATTCATTTCCACAGATATGCTAATTTCGCACCTAAACAAACCATAATACTTAGGTGCTGTAACACACCTAAGCTTGAATGTTTCCTAGAATGAACGCGATTTCTTTTTTTAAAAATATAATGCTAGTTATGTGATGGGATCAACTGAAAAACGATCTGCGTATTGAATGGTGCATTGGAATATATATATATATATATATATCTTAATACAATCTTAATACATAAAAGTTTCTCCATTTCACACAATATGCATGTTCTATTTGCACACGTAATAATGAAAGTGTGAAAAAACAAATTAACATTTCTTCAAACATAATACAATCCATACTACGTTGGATATATATCTTCGGTCAACATATACTTTAATGTTGAGAAGTTTATAATCGTTGAAGTTTTTGTACAAAATTTATTATCCGCAGTAGTGGTCAAAGAATTCCTCGAAGTGAAATGTCTCGTTACAGGATTTTCTGCCAATATAGGAATGATAATAAAACTAAGTCACTTGGTACACAGGTAATAATATCCTAGTTACATAACGCAAGAACAAACGGAAAAAAATACTTAATAATATAAAAAATATTATGCGTCGATATCCTCCACGCTGTAGAAATAATAGATGTGTAAATAAAACTGCAACCTAGCATAAAAGAAAACAGAACAAAAGGAAACAAAAACAACAATGCGTATAATCTTTATTTTGTTTCTCCGACATATTTCTCACAGCTATGGAATATAAATTTGAATCAATAAAAACTAATTGCAGTTACAATTTTTCCCCTACCTCTTTCCTTCATTTGAAATAAACTGCAAGTCCCGCCAATGAACATGTGATCCAATTTTAAGGTGCGTTACATACATGGAGCGAGTTAAGGCAATCGCAGTACACTCTCTCTCGCTCTGCGCCGTGATTGGCTGAGCACCGTCTCTGCTCCAATCACGGCGAAGAGCGAGAGAAACAGAGTGTACTCAAATCACTCGATCAACTTCTGACGACCGCACGAGGCGCTGAAAGCGCCGTTCGTCGGCGTTTAGAACTTCCGTGTACCATACGGAGATGAAACGATGATCTAATCGGGCAACAACGACACACCCACCCCTAAATGCCCGCTTGAACGAACTCTTTATCGTGTAGGGGGGGAGGTCTCCCCGGGGTGCAACAACAAACCAGAAGTCTAGACGACGCAAATGGAATGAGAAATTGAATTGGGGTCAAATCCGATAAAGAGACAGGGGTACGAGATCGGATCGGCGCAAAGCGCGATATGAGAATTGGAAATCAATCGCTGAGTCGACTACCTTGGTTGAAGAGAGCTAGTTTCCGGTGGGAAGAAGAGACGGCGCTGATCCCGTCCGCCGTCGTCGTCGTCGGCAGTGGAATTTTCATAATCAAAGCGCAAAGGGAGGGTCAGTCAGGTGTTGAAGCGAAGTTAGCCCGCTGACCGCTGTCAAACGGCTGACGTTACGCCGATGATCAAGTTGAACTGATAATAAATAAACATACGCGAGTGACGACGACGACGACGAGTCGGGCCGATTCGAGCGGGATATATGACAAGATAATGATCTCGCGGTCGGGCACTGCTGTTTGTTTAGAATTAATAACGCTCGGTTGCAGTTTGCGGTAACGGTTAAACACGACGATTCTCGATCGGAGAGGTGATCAGTTTATATATTCACGCCGAAATGGCTGCCGCTGACGGAGCCACGGCCGACGAACTCAGGGCCGAAATCGAGAGGCTGTCGAGGGAACTTGATCTAGCATCAACCGAGAAGGTACAATCAGCCCAGTACGGACTCGCCCTTCTTGAGGAGAAATCAACCCTGCAGCAGAGGTGCGACAACCTCGAAACGCTCTATGAAAACGCCAGGCACGATCTCGAGATTACGCAAGAGGTTAGTATAACCCCGCGGCTCCGACACCGAGGCCCACCCACTTCCTTTACCGTACATACTGAACACTCGCCGATCCTTTTTTCTCTGTCTCTGTTCCTTTCGCTGTCGCACCTTTTCCACCTAGCGAGGAACTAGTTTCTAACTGATCTAAATACCGCGTTGGTAATTGATCTATCCTGACGTGGGCGTCTCTTCATTCGTTCCATCTTGAAATTTAGTAGGTTACACCTAATTTTTCTGCGGAGACAATTTTTAACCCTTTGATATCACTTCGCTGTACGTCAGATTTCTGTGTTTCGCTCTCAAACAGCTGCCCGGATAACTTATCGATCGTCTTATCTGATTCGCACTCTGCGTCATCCACGATACAGATACTGATCTAACTTTTTGTTTAATGCACAACAAGTCTAGCAACGAACATGTCGTTGCAAAAAAGTTTGCCAAGGAATAGTTTTCATTGTGCGATTGAGTTTCACCTTGAATTAGGAACAAAATTAAACACCGCGAACTGAATTCACCAACACCAATTACAAATAAATTTTGAGAGAAATTACATGGTCTTGAATACCAAAAGCGTGTCATTCGATAAACTTTAGCAAATCGATGCTCATTTTTTTTCATCGAGTTGATGAATAATTTCCAATGTCTCGCTGAAAAATACATTAGAGTCGTGAAAAATCTCTTCCCAGACAAAATCAGCAATAATTGTTTGAAATTGGATGATTTTTGTGCTCTTGGCGCTAAAATAGTAGCACAGTAATGTCAATGATTAAGCGTTTTTCACCCTAATTGTTGGTTATTAATCTTCTGCTGTCTGATCGGAACATTATCTTAATCCAATCTAACACAACATATCAATCTGACATAATACAATCTAACTTAAGACAATCTAACATAAATTCCACTTCATTTCTCAAACTTATATTACATATTTCATTATCCTTATCACTTTTTCGATCTAACTGTGATTGCTTGCAATATTTTTATAATTTTTCTCATCATTGACTTTGATTCTTCATTTCCTTGATATTACAACTATTAAAGCGAATTCCAGGCAGCGATATCCGAAGAAACAAGTTCAAAATGAGCACAAACTCGTTTGTTTTTCACTCTCTTAATTATTGCGTTGTAAAATTTCGCTTTGGTCTAATTTTGATGGAAAATTTGCCGAATACTCATTGTGGGGAACACTAATTGAATAATAGTCAATGAGATTAGTCTGAGCCAGACATTCAAAGGGTCTATAAATCAATCAAAGCCCTATTGCCTGACTTCATTTCAGAAATTAGACTCTATTCTCGGTTTTATTATCGGACTAGTCGGAACCCATTTTGCTAATTGAAGAGACAATAAATTTCATAAGACATATTTCTACTTGTTTACTTGATCCTGCGAGTAAAGGTGAATTTCTTGCGCTTCACTTTTTCTATTTTCCACTTAAGCTTCAGATAAAAATTAACTATGATCCATGATGTAATAATAATTTCCATACAAGCTAGCAAACTTGACTTGTGGATCGTTGTCACTAGTGCCCGTCATACGACCTTCAGGTAAAAACAGAATCGCCTACTCATTTCATTATGGTGACTCAGACTTGTGAAATTCTATCTTGATTACTGTCTTCCTTACAAGTAATTTGAACAAAATTAAAACATCTAGATATTTTTGTTCCAACTATTGAATAGAATTTTCAACGGTTCTTGACATACCAGCGGTCCTAAAGATATATCTTGAATTTTATAAACGAATATCATTTTCTGGAAATTTTACCGATCTCATAATTTTTTGATCATTTGACCTCTTTTGCTTGGAATTGTTATTCAATTTTTTTTTTTTGTCTACCTATTAAAAACAGTTTGCTATCTTGTGAAAAAATATTGAGAATTAATAGACAGAAAACATACAAAGAGAATAAAAGCTGCATGTATTATAAACAGTACTGTATAAATTTATCGAAACGTCTGTACTCGGTTAAAACACAAATAAAGAATTATTATTTATATCCTCGTTGAAACTTTTGTTTTGAAAAAATATTCTTCTGCAATGCACTGTCAATCAAGCATCGAAGTTACTCGGAAAATACATACCAGAAAATGGAATCTTTAATCTTGGGAAAGTCTGGAAATATTGACTATAATATTTAGCTCAATATTCTATCATTGCGCTATTATTATGTGCGATATAAGATCCGAAAAGTCATCACGCAAATGCTTGAATGTAAATGTAATGAACTTCAATCTAAAAGATAGCGGTTGTAAAATGAATCCTAGTGTTCTTGAACCTGGATAAAAACATCTTCCTATTCACATTTGACCGAAATTTAAATTTAGATACCCCGTTTGAAAAATACATGGAAGAAAATTATACTCAGTAGTTGGCTATCGACTTGTGTTTGAATATGAATGGTTATATAGCTAGAACACGTGGAGAATAAATTGGGGAAGGCTATTCGCTCAAAATACCCTCATATTCCAACATAAATAAGCAGCAGGTATTACGGGACTTGGATGTATACTTTGCGTAGGAAGGAAACAGATGTTTTATGTTTATATGTTCTTCGGTACCTAAATTGAGCTAGGGTTAACTCTCTTACCACACCAAAAGGCTCAGTTTTTGACTATTTTACATAGTGGTTGGACCGTATGTCATCCATGCCGATCATTTTGCAGTGTTCGTTGAAAGAGGCTTCCAAGCATTCGTTAATCTCCCTTATATATTTAATTCATATAGCGTCTTTTTCGTAAACCCCAGATTTACCATGGTATCGATATATTTCTCCTCCAAGTTAGCATTCATTAAACTCAGCACACTTTTTTGATTATATTTCTATCTCTTTACTTTCAGGCTCTCGCAAAATTTCACACGACAACAAAGTTAACTACAAAAAGTGGCATTGAACAGGAAGAAAGTCTTCTCAGTGAAAGCGCAGCCCGAGAAACATCTCTGCAAGTTCAGATACTTGAGTTGGAAAATGAAACGAAATTGGTAAAGTATTATTACTATGACATAGTATATGACAAAATTGATGAGCTAAAAAAATGCTTACTAAAATACAACATCGTTTTACTTACTTTAAAAGTTGCGACATGAGTTGGAACGCGTTCAAGCTGAGCGAGATCATTCGCTGCAAGAACGCGAAGACGAGAGCCAGGATTACCATCATGCGGAATCGGAGAGAAAACAGCTCCGCGGAGAGATCAAAGAGTGTAAATTCAGGGAGGCGAGACTTCTCCAGGACTATTCGGAGCTAGAGGAGGAAAATATATCCCTGCAAAAGCAGGTCTCGGTTCTGAGATCAAGTCAGGTTGAATTTGAAGGTGCTAAACACGAGATAAGGAGGCTCACGGAGGACGTCGACTTGCTGAACAGCCAAGTGGAGGAACTCACGAGTTTGAAAAAGATTGCTGAAAAACAGATGGAGGACGCGCTGGAATCTTTGCAGGCTGAGCGCGAAGCAAAATATGCCTTGAAAAAGGAACTGGATCAACGCATCAACAGCGAGTCGATCTATAACCTTAGTAACTTGGCATATTCCATCAGAGGTATCACCGACGATCAAGCTATGTGTAGCGACGGTGAAGACGACTCTCCTGCCTTGAGGAGGATCGTCGCAGACTTGAAACAAGAACCCGGTACACCAGTAGACGGAAAGCAGGTCGATTTGTTCTCAGAGATTCATCTAAACGAGCTTAAGAAGCTAGAAAAACAACTCGAACAAGCCGAAAGCGACAAGGCGCTGCTTACTCAAAATTTAAGGGAATCTCAAGCTGCTGTCGAGAAAAGCCAAGGGGAACTGCAGTCCTTCGTCTCCAGGATCGTCCATCTCGCTGCACATGTACAATCTCTGCATCACCTTCACTCAAAATTGCCGAAGACGCAGAACGAGGAAACTGCATTGGATAAAATGACTCAGGTGAAGAGAAGAAAATATTTTTACAACTCTCGCAGTCAATCAAATGAGCACACAAATTTTCCGTCACTTGAATAAGAGATCGAAACAGTAGCGAATAAATATTATCTCTTTGTTTCAGGCGATAGTGCAATATCATCAATGGAGCACAATGTCTGCACGCGAGGTAGAGCAACTTCAAAAAGATTTGGTAGATCTAGAAAAGGGTCTGACTATGTCCGATTCCACTCAGCAACTCAGATCGGAGCTCACTAATCTTAAAAATAAGGTAAATTGTGGTATAGTTTTAGCCAAAATTGACTTTTTTAAAATGAACATGTAGTTCCGTAGCAATACGGACACTGCAAAAAATGATATGATATATTAAAGGATCTGCGGAATAAACGAAAGAGAAAATTTTACTATCTGAGGAAATTCAAATAGTTGGCTTTAAGTTCTCGGACGCTAAGTTATGGAAATAGCCGCATATGCACCAACGGTAAAAATGATACATTATGAATATGTACATTTGATTAATTTTCATTTCATCCAAATTTATCGATAAAGACAGAAACGTGGCTTCACGAAATTAGCATATCACATGTTTTCCACATGTATTTGAATGGAAACTTGGCATTTCAGATCCCTCCGTCAGAGCAGAGTCTCCGAAAAAAGGTTGGAGCGTGTGTCCCTGATGTATTTATTATATTCTTACTACACTCTCATTAATAATGACTTGTTTGGCTCCTCTAATGATTTGTTACGAATAGCTTTTTCAGTGTCCTAACTTCGCCTATGCTTATTTATAGTCACGTAATTTAACAGGCCTGTTCATGATATGAGAACCATACTTTTGCAGCGAGCTTAGTGTCACGATGCAACAGCTATGGGTTTACTCAAAAAATGATATGTAATCCATTCAAACAGTACACGTCGGAGTTTCTAAAATTGACTTTCCTAAAAAAGGGATATAAATATGCCCGTAAATCATTGCAGCCACATTTCTAAGATTGTCGATTGAAGCCATTACAGCGATACTGAAGAAAAAAATTTACAGACGTATCATTTTTTAAGTAAATTCAAGCGTCATGTGATGCTACTCATGTTATGATATCGTACCTCTGCAAGACAAAAAAAAAACAAAATACTTGTACACTTTGTGGCAATACATGGATCCGTTTAACGTGAAACAAAGGAATGCCTTGTTTCACTTCTTTGTGCGATGCTGCTTGACTATCAATTTGGAGGTCTCGTTATCACGATGTCTTGTATGATGTATGAATCGGGGTGGCATGCGTACAATGGTACAGCCAAGCATGAAAATTGGACAATTAAAGCAACTCGTTATCACTCTAATATGCCAATCGAGGGAAAGCAATCCAGAAATAAGTGGAACGTCGATAAATTGAAACTGTTTTAAACAGCATGAAAGTCGACTTTTCTATCGTTCAAAAATGTCTGAGCTTATCGGTATGAAAATTGCTCGCTTATCATTCTCTGTCTCTGAAGATTCATGTATTGTCGCAGAGTTGGGATTTGATTTGAAAATCGATAGAAAATGACTATAATATTGCGTCGTTGTCTTCGTTACAGCTTCTAGACACCGAGCACAAGAGTTTGGAGTTACAATCCGATATTTCAATCCTTTCCGAACTGGCAGCTGATGCGGGAAGTTCCCTTGATTCAGCTCAAAATGATCTTCAAACAATTTCCGACGAGTTGGCTCAATTATATCATCATGTGTGTACCGTCAATGGCGAAACACCATCCAGAGTTCTTCTTGATCATGAGAAGATCGTTCCTGAGAAGGAAAATGCCAAGATTGAACTCTTGAGAGCACGTTTGAAAACGGATGTTAAAATCAGAGATTTGGAAAGCCTTAGCGAGGCTAAGGAAATTGGTAAACATATCGAGACTGTTGGGGACCAAATCAAGCATCTCAAAAATGCTGTCGAACACACAATCGAGCTTTCGAAAATCAAGGGAATGAGAGTGAATATGACGGAAGGTAAATTATTGAATTTTATTATTGGTTTGGTGACGCATGTTTTATACTAACACATTAATTAATATCAATATTATTACGCACTAACAGTTTGTCGCCTCAAATGGCTTGTTCCAATAAATACACGTTCTCACCTAAATATGCGTTCACTTTATTTGCGCGGAATGATTCGCCAATAGTAGATAGTAGTAACAGCTCAGTCTTAAACTGTGCGAGATCAGATTTCCGACCATGCACGCATTGTTTTGTTAGTTTGGTCATGTCTTGAGAGTAACGTAAGGCGATGCACTTTGAGAAATTTACCTCGAAACAAAGCATGCAATTTAGGTTCGAGTTTATCCACGAGATCAGTAGGATTCTGTTGGTCGATTCAGGAATTCTATATCATTTTCTTACACATGGGGATCCTATTTGTCTTCCTGATGGAGGCAGGGTATGCAATTTTGACTATTCCCATAGCCATGAATTTTTTTTCGGTAGTCGAACTGCGAGTTTTCCTTGAAATGTTGTTTTGATCTGCTTGTTTGAGCTTTGAGGAGTATAAAAAATATGTGCTTGGTATTTCGCACGCTTTTAAATTAGTCGGTTGACTTTGCTAATGTGTAGCTAGATACGATATATGTGAAAGTGTTGAATTATCTTACTTTGAAAGAGTTTTGCCATTTATACTGTAATTTCTCTAAGAGTAATTATTTTTTAATTCACAGCCAATGATAGTAAAGAAGAAATTACCGATCTTCAAGAACAAGTGATCAAGTTGAAGGCACTTTTGTCAACGAAACGTGAACAGATTGCGACACTTCGCACCGTTCTAAAGTCCAACAAAAATACAGCTGAAGTTGCTCTTACAAACTTGAAGAGCAAGTACGAGAATGAGAAGAGTATCGTCAGCGAGACAATGATGAAACTTAGAAACGAACTCCGACTCCTCAAAGAAGACGCTGCTACATTTTCAAGTAAGATGCAACCTGACCTGACACTGTTTTACCCAATACTCACACTGCCTTTTGTTACCCTTGTACTCTGGCAATATATTAATTTTATATTAATACCAAAACACCTTGTTTCATGTTTGTACAATCCAAAGAAAAAACATTGCGACGTTGCAGAAAATATTATCTCCGTCACTTTTTCACTTCGTGTAAATATTTCCATGAATAATCATTCCCAAGAAACGAATGCTCCGTCTCTTTTTCCTCTGATTAACTTTTTTTTTCATTTTTTTCCTGCTCGTACACATAATTATCAGAGTACAATACTGCGACGGCTTAGATGGATTTAAATTTTTTGTAGTACATTGTTTGTTGTTTAAATGTTTTTCGTCAGTATACGCGGATTTCGCCCCCAGTTTTGTTCTTTCTACTACTGCACATCTAAACCACCTACGATTGTTTGATTTACAAAAAAAAAAAAAAAAATGAATAATCAAATTTTCTTAAATACATGCCTATACCTAGCAATCAGTGAGATGCTTGATAGTAATATAAATTTTATTTGTTTTTTTTCCACTAACTTATATTAACACAGTATTAACAGACGTTTCTTTACTAATGCTGACCTGTACCTCGATAGATTTTATGGTCGCACTGGTCATGTGCTTTCGGCAATACTGTTACGCTATGTACTAGAGAATGCATAGTTTCGTCTGTGTTTCTTGGGTTTTAGTTTATCTTACACAAACCATTTAAAGCAAAACCCATGTCGGAAACTTTTTTTTACTCATTGTGTGTGTTCGTGTGTGTCTGCGAGTGAGTGCGTGTACTATATGTACATATTGCAACCATCTGTGATTTGTCTGTTGACTTTATCGGTACCTGAAATTAACGTGATGGGAGAATATTATAATTGTTTATATTTATCGCTACAAGGCCATAGTTTGAAAAAATTTTCACACTTAATGATATAGTGCGTTATAAATACGACCCTCAAGTTTTTGAATTATTTGTACTTAATGTATATAGACTTAGTATTTACAAGGTGATCGCATCGTAAACTTATTTAAGTTCACGAATAATTTTTATAAAAATATATGTTTTTTTTTCTACTTTAAATCAAATTTGATCAATTCGCACTTGAACGAGGTGCAAAAAAGATTTACTAACCGAGTAAAAAGACCGTGATCTTGGAATTATATAAACGAAAAGTTCTTTAACTACCGAGACCAGTGATAACAGTTCCAAATAACATTAACAAGTACAATAGAAAGGATCTGTTGATCATCGCTTACATTTTTTACACCCCGACTGATTCTCAGCTCTCTACAAATTATCGCTACATTATTGTTTTTCCGCTGCATGTGTTTGGTGATAGTCAAGAAATCATTACAGTCATCCATGTGCGTCGGTGTTCGATTCATCTGAACATATCCTATGAAACTATACCTCATGATCCATCTAGGAATCCCGGTTGAGTATTATTTCCATCCTTGTCTTTATATCTGTCTTTTCTCTAACTTTTTTCCTCTCTCTCTCTCACTCTCTCTCCCTCTCTTACTCACTCTATCCTTCTTTCTCGTGTTTAAACCAACCTAACAATACACTTCCCAGGTCTACGAGCGATGTTTGCTGCGAGGTGCGAAGAGTACGTCACTCAAGTGGATGAATTGGAGCGTCAGCTGGCAGCTGATCAGGATGAAAAGAAGACGCTGAATCAACTGTTGCGGCTCGCCGTACAGCAGAAATTGGGTCTTACTCAAAGACTGGAAGAATTAGAGGTAGACAGAGAGATGCGCAATGCCAGAAGACACGCGATCGGTGGAAACGGACGTGGCAAGACACGTTTTCCACCACCGGCGAACCGCACCCATCAGAGTAGAGATTTTTTCTAGAAAATGAGAAAAATGTGGAGTAAGATATTTTGAGAGGTAATTAAATTCTGAAATCTTATCTTCATTCTCGACGAACGTTATTGCTTTTTTTTACAGAGCGGAGACTAACTTTATCGCAAACATATTTCTGTATCGTTTGATGAACGATTTATCCGTGCTATTTTTGTTTAAAATAGATGAATAGAAATATACACGTCGATTCGTCGTACGTTCGTTTGATAGTGAAAACAATTTAGATTTCAAATATTGCTGGAGAAAATTGGCGATTCTTATTTTCTATTTTACAATATGTAATATTTACATGAGTGAAAGCGTATTGTTAAACTCAATCGACACGTGTGAAGAGTAGAGAATTATCTCCGCTTTGTAAAGTTCTCGAGCGAAAATATATTTTAGGATTTTTACTTTCCTCTTCATTGTATCTGCTCCATATTATTCGGTCCAATTTACATGTACGTCTTAATTCGATGTACTTGATGCTATTTTAGCGTAGCACTGCGGATAACATTTTTTATAACGGGGCAACAACATTTAGTAGGTGAAAGACCTCGGTGTTGCGTAAATCTAGGAAAAAGTAAGGAGGAGAAAAGAGATTAGAGAGGAAAAAGAAAGGCGCATAAAACGAGATATACATCCTGATTATGCCTCTGATCTTTCATTAAAAAGTATACTTTTCACCGGAACTCATATCTCGAAACTATACACTCCTCTAATCTAATTACCGAAACAAAATTCCGTTATTTATACCCGTAGTTTGTTGTTATTTTTATTTTATTTTGTTTTTATACACAATTTTACAAATTGACAAATGTTCGTTTATTCTTCTTCACGGAAGAGTTCAAACAGCAACAAAAAAAAAAAAAAAAAAGATGAAACTTTTACAAACGAATCGGTAACTCTTTTGATTTATTGGTTTTACTGTCGTTCTTGTTTTTCAATCCCCTCATGCAAACGTCGTCAGTACGCCATAGTAAAAATTACCAGCGGAAATCGTCGTACTTTTTAATGAAAATCACACCGTGTATTTCAATAGAGTAAGATTACCGTTTTATAGAGTGATATCAACGTAGAGGGGGGCCCATTAAATGTATGATGTGCATCAAGCGTTGATTAGTAGTAAACAATGAATGAGAATATTTACAAAAAAATCATTGAATGACGTTAGAGAAAAATTCATAATCATGTAATGTAATGAAAATTGAGTAAACCGTATAAGTTCTACTTAAATTTAAACACAATAGCAGACAATATAACTTGATTATAGCGTTTTTAATCAAACACATCTAGTTGAAAAAAAAGTAATCAATAATAAACGTAGAGGATCAAAAAAAAAAAATTAAAAAAAAAAAAACGTACACTTCTGGATCGCAGAAAACGAATCGAATAATATATTACGTAGTAGATGAAAATCATTCCAAATCGTCCCCTCGACTAGAGACTTTATCTTTTATTTCGAGTAACTTCACCCTGTTACAAAAAGGTTGAAAGGGAGATAAAAAATCGATAAAGGAAGTCGTATTTTTATTCTTACGTAGTGATTTTTATCTTGAGGCCATTATTTTTTAGGTATATTCATGGCGTCAAGAATAATATTGATGGTTGAGGATGACGGGATTTTGCAATTTCTAATGACAGCTACTATTATATGTATACAATCCGCGTGGGTTGCGATTGCGGGTAAAATTGTTTATTTATTTTATTTTTATTTCTTTTTTTCTCATCATGCTAAAAATTTATCCCGTCTTATCGTGATGGTGAAAAAATTTTCGCAACGGCAGCTGTATTCCGCGGATTGTTTAAACGCGGCCTAAGTTAGGCGGCCGCCTGAAACCTAAATTCGGCAGCTGAACTAAATAAAACATCCGTACTTTTTTTATGATTTATTTTTAAAAATATTATTAAGTATTGCATACGTATAATCTACGTTAAATAACTGCCTAAATCCTAGTTTTTATTTTGTATATTTAATTGAATTTTAATTTGTATATTTAGTATTATTTTCATGACACGTTTTCACTACTTATCGGAACGATCTTAATTAGAGGCCAATGAACTTACGGTACTTTACAGTTAAATTACACACATATAACACATGGCGGTAGTGTTTTCTTTGTTATTCTTTCATTTCTTACTATGTGCTTTAATTTTGCGAGATATTCACTCGATAGTATTCTTGAAATGAAGTAGTATTTATTTAAAGTATTCTACATGCGTATCTAGACGTATTATAAAAGTGTCATGAAAATATTCTTTTATAAATTATGATTATTCGCTAGATATATTGTCCAATGAAAAGTGAAGAAAAAGGAGATCGATGATATATATCGATGAATTTTTCTAACGATTTATTAATGTATAGGTATATTTATGCAATTTCTTTCTTTCTTTCTTTCTTTTTTTTTCTATATTCGTTCTTTTATTGTTAAAAATTATTTATAACGGAGAAGGTAGTTGGTGTGCTCATTCAAATAGTGATTCAACCGTCACGATTAAGTTATACGTGTACACATATACACATCGGTTTCAATTCGATTTTCATTATGATCGAATATAATGAATTATGTTTATAAATATATCTATGAAAGTGCGGTTTATTGAAAATATCTTGAATTATCATCGATATAATTAATCAATTGTTTTGTGTCGTTTCTATTTGTACTATATTATTATTATTATTATTATTATTATTATTATTATTATTATTATTATTACATTGCCTGTGTCGATACACTAATTTTGTCGCCAGACGTTGGAATACAGATTTTTTTTCTTACTTTTTTTTTTCTTTTTTTGTTAAATAAAATATATTTTAACAAACATTCTTTTATTATTTCCTTATAATTTCCGTTTCGTATTACTTTTTAAGGCGTATTATTATTTTATCGTGCCGCGGATTGGCGATAGCGACATTTGGTTTTTAGCGGGTTATCCCAAGTAATGTTTAAGCAAAATTCATTCATTGATATACGAATCAAAATGCAAAAAATCTTGTGAAAAATAATGAACGCATCTTCGAAAACGTTTTTCTTTTTCTTTTTTTTTTTTTTTGTTTTTCTCCTTGTTTTCGCGACTTAATAAATATTTGACATCAACTTGAACTACCGGTCAGTCTTTTTGCTTGTTAGTTACTGTTAATTTTTTTGGTGTAATGTTGGTGTTAATTTGTCTTTTTCAACCATGTTTGCTGCGCGCAATTTTTGTCGAATATGATAATAGAAAAATTAATGCGATATCCATAATCAGCCGAAGAGGTTTAGGTCTAGAGTCGAGTAAGAAGAGATTGGGGATAATGAAAAGCATAGATGACTAAAATTAAATTTAAAAATGAAAAAAAGCGAAACGAAATGAAAAATTTATTTTCTTTATAATTGATGGTGTTAAGACACAGGCTAAGCCATGTTGTATCCATGAACCGAGCCAGCCTCAGATCACCGTCCCTTCCCCCCGTTCACACCACCGCTAGGATATTAATAATTTATCTGCACGTCCTTTTGCTCTTGAATAATACTAAGGAAAAAAGAAGAAGAAGAAGAAGAAGAAGAAGAAAAAAAAAAAAGGAAACCTCTGTCTGTTGTTATTAATAATTAATTGCTTAGTTATAGTTAAGACCCAACTCATTATGTGGAACGAAGGTCGATTGAAATGCGAGACGCGCGCGTCTTTTCTACGTCGTATCATGCAAAACTTTTACGTACGCACGCACATTTGCACACTGTGGAAATTTTTTTTTGTTTTCTGTCGCCATGAAACGCGTCTGCCCGAGTTCAGAAACACGTCCTGTTAATTTTTCAAGTTTAATGAAACTGCAATATAAATTTTATCGTATAGATTTAGAAGAAGAAAAAAAACTAATTCACTCAAGCTTACCCCGAAAGTGTTTATTTTAACATAATGACGGAACATTTTTTTTTTTTTTTATTGCTTAACAGTGCTTGCATAGAGCGTGATACAGAATGTAATATATTTATACCTACTTCGGAACTAATCTGTCCTTATTGTGAACATTTTGCGTCCTATGCAAAGTTCCTCAGCTGCGTTTTGTTAGGAAGAGAAAACGGAAGTGAATAAATACAACAAAGAGTCAAATCAGCGTAGATTCTCTGATTTTATTTATTTTTATTTTTATTTATTTATTTTTTTTATTACCACTTACCGTTTTCGTTTCGAAATAAATACGTTCGATATATGTAAAATTTTATTTCATTTTGCATGAAATTAAGGAATTCATAAATGTTTTCACATAATTCTATGGTTCTATCTTGTAAACGATTACGTTAAGTATACGCGTATAATTACGTATAATAAAAACAAGAAGAAAAAGAAGAAGAAGAAGAAGAAGAAGAGAATAAAAAAACTTACAGTGAAGTTTGGGGAAAATTGTCTTGGTACCCAGATAGTTTTTATTATTAGGGGTAATATATTTGTATATCGACGACGGGTTATTTACAGCTATAGTTGAAAAAAAAAAA
Source organism: Neodiprion pinetum (assembly GCF_021155775.2). Taxonomy (NCBI): domain Eukaryota; kingdom Metazoa; phylum Arthropoda; class Insecta; order Hymenoptera; family Diprionidae; genus Neodiprion; species Neodiprion pinetum. The sequence goes on from NC_060232.1 coordinate 37,785,843, forward strand.
AAAAAATTCATAAAAGAAAAAAAAGAATGAATTGAACAAATCGAGTTAATTTGCTCAAAGCTTCCAAGCTCTTATTGCGTCCTATACATCCGATTAAATGGAGGAAAAACAACAAGAACAACAAGTTATCCTTGCGGTGGTGTGTTTTGGTTTAGAATAATAATAGTAATAAATAACTATTGGATATTTATTAAAGTATTAACTAATTGTAATGACAAACAAAAAAAAAAAGAAAGAAAATAATGAGAACAAATTATTATTATTATTATTATTATTATTATTATTATTATTGAAATTAATAATTATTATGTAATAACGTATGTGTGTCGCCTTGAAGGGCTTGACTGTGCCGCACTAGAAAGGTCCTTGCTGGTTATTTTATAAATGCCAATAAGTAGTAGTTATTGTTTGTAAACCAAAACAAATAGGAAAAAAAAAAAAATACTCTACCGATCATCCGTACTCGTAAGATTCTATTAGATTTTTTACTTCAATTTTCTTATCGAACATTCCAAGCAATTATTCAATTGAAATTCCACGTACACATTTTCACGTTACGTTGGTGCTATATATTATACCTTCATATATGTATCAAGATTACATTGGAGAAGAATATTTTTGGTTGTATCGTCGAGCGGATTTGAGCAGGTAATTTGCCTGGCAAATGAGAATTAAACGATTCAATTCCGTAGATAAAAATTATTCAAATTTATTGTGAGATCAGCGTGGACCCGAAATTGTATATAATGTAAATGCACGAATTAAATATTATAGCATTGTACTAAACTTCAACACGATGCGTATAATTGATAATGATTGTCTAATGAATTTATCGATCCCATTATTAATTAGAGACTCCCTGTAATAATTTTCGACTTCCTATAATAGCGACCTACGATATATGGTAATTACATTACGTAAATAACGGTATAACATCGTTATAAACTACTAACAGCCAAACTAGCTACTGTCTATGAATTCAGGTCATTATATTACGTAGATCTTAATTTTCTATACATACATATATAACTATATAATATATATATTATACATAGATATGCGATATAGATCGTATATTATATATTATATTATATATTCACACGAACACACAAATAGTGGAATTGTTACTGTAAACATATTGCGTACTTATAGATGTCCGGTTATTTTTCAAAACTATTTTATCTATAGTTCCGACAGACGGGAAGTCGATCTTAGTGATAACGTTTCTCTTATTAAAACGTAGAAATTATATACGTCCCGCATCGATAGTTTTAAAGAATCGAGTTATTATTATTATTATTATTATTATTATTATTATTATTATTATTATATCGAAGATCATGTGCGTTGAAGTTTCATTTTGTAACATAAAATATAACCGTTTTTGTATCACAACTATTCATTTAAATGTGTAACATGTCAATTGACTTTTATTTGGAACGCTTGTAGTGTTTTTTTTTACTTATCGCTGAACCAATTTCTTCAGCCCTGTATTGGAATTCAATATTCAAGTATTACTAATCTATATTTCGGTGTTTGATCGTCAACTGATCGTATCAAATAAATTGTAGAATCCTCGCGGGCGTCAAAAATCTTCGAGCAACTTTTCAAGCCTTCGATTAAAAAAACTGTCCTCGCAATGAAATATCGCTTTTCTTTTGTATCATAGTTTCGGTAATCAGACATCATCAACTAACAATGCGCTGCAAATTATCAATATAAAATATCGCGACGATCGATGCTTGCGATTACTTTTGTTTCACGTATTCCAATACAGTTTTGTAAAGATATTGACTCACGCGAAGAGTACAACACGAGAACAATAATAGTGATCATTAATTTTGCTGTCGCTGTTACTGCTTACGGATCGTTTAATTAGAGGTCTAATTAGTGGTACTGAGGTCGTTCGGTGTAGCCGAGCGACTCGGCATTATCAGTATTACTACGTGCCATTAGCAATGCCTAGTCATGTCTGTAACGAAATAATTTTCCTCGATCGATTCCTGTGCCCTATCCTTCCCATTCGCCGTCCCTCTGCTCGAGCTCTTTGAGAGATTTTCCCCATTTCGCTTCGGCTCCCGGGACTTGATAGGCTTGATCGTCTTTGCCAGCTCCTTCCAAGTTCGCTGCAAAGCTTCGCGGCCGATGTGCCTCGTGTATATTGGCAGATGATATCGACTGGAAAATTATAATATTTAAGACGCGGTAGAAATGGAATTGTATTTCATATCTTTTACGCGCAAAGTAGAACCGCTTTCTACGCGATACGAATTCCGAATACCTACCATTAAAAGTTTAAATCATTTCTCTCTTTCGCAGATTATTATTACGATATTATACTGTCTCTGTGAAAATTATTCACTCAATATTATTCACCGATACTCTGCGCCGATTTTATACGAATAGAAATTTCAAAGTTTCGGATTAAAGTTATCACTGATCGTGATTTTCTTTCTGCTTTCCTTACTTGCGCGTATCTCAAATTTAAAAGAATTGACACGAGTTACAGGCCCCTTACTATTAGCTACACCACCTGATTCGGTTGCGCGCGCTGCTCGCTCCGCGAAACGGTCAGAATTTCAGGAGTGGGGGTAGCGAGAAGTTCAGTCCGCTTCCAGCCGTGCAGCGTGCGAGTCGTGCTCGCAAGGATTACGTTACGCAGTTAGCGCCGTGCGTTGCGAGCGTGATTATTGCTCGAAGCTTCGCACAGTGGCGTCAAATTTCCCCGTGAATTTTTATCGCTACTTCGTGAATAATAACAAAACTCTCACTGTTAAAACAATGGGTGAATTGATTGCTCGTATATTTTCACATGCGTCGAATGCACCGATCGATCTATTCGTAGTGAATAAGTTTCTCCGATATTGCTATATTTAGCATCAATATTCGCTTTATGAATACGGAAAATGTTTATTTTCTAAATGGCCCAAATATGTACTTACCCAATATTTCTCGTTACGGAAAATTACTACTGTTACTTCGCGGAGTTTTAAAAGTGCGCGTAAAACGTAAAGAATACGAGTTAGGAATCCGCACAGGTTTTGGTCATATAACTGCAGGTTTATTACAGGCGCGTGGAAGCGCCTCGCTCTGGAAGAATTTAGTTGAAAAAAAAAAGACGGAAATAAATGACAATGCACGGGGTGCACTTTTTTTTATTGTTTTTTAATGCTAGTGTGCATAACGGTGCAGTTTATGCGCGTGAAATATGTTGCCGCAGCTAAACTGTGGGCGACGGTGCTTAACCGTAAATAACGCCGAGGTTTTACCGTTATACAAATTTAATTACATATTCTTTTGCGCGCGAGGTGAAGGCAAAGTGTTTTACAAAGAGTAAAGCTCGCTGGTCGCCTTTTTGAACGGTTCGCGTGCTGTGCAGATGTGGGTATAATATGTAAAACCGGTCGTGTAGAAAGGCGGAGAGCTTAGTCTATATTCTGAACGGCGAAATGTATGCAACTTTACGAAATTATACATACAGCGCGACAGCTTGCTTGCGCCGTGAAATATTTCCAAGACATCAGACTTTGGAAGTGGTCTGAACGTCCGGAATTTTGTGAGATTGTAAATTCGACGCCACAGAATCTCTGCCAATAAGATTCTTTTCCTATAAAATTTTTATCCAATGCAGTAAATTTCGTATACGAATTTCGCCGGGTTTAATTCTACTTTTTTTCACCTTCGTGTGTATATTCTCATAAAAAAGTGTGGAGAGTTTACAAATTGAACACTGAGAAAAATTTCATTTGTTACAGTAACTAGAAAAATTCAGTCAAACAGGTATCTAGAATTGTATTTTTCGATTGTGGTAAAAAATGAAAATAGTTAAGGACTGAGCGGTAACCGGAAATAAAAATAGTCATATCGTGAAATTATTTCGAGGGGACTAATTTTTTTTTTACCAATCAAATTCATTCGCTAAATTTAACAAGCAATCTACGATAACGAAATGGATCGTATACCTTTCCGACGCTCGTAACACGAAGTGAAAAAGCAAAAGTTTAATTCGCCGCTTACGGTACGTTTCTCACAGTCATGGAACAAGTAATTAACACTCGGACAACAGGTAAAGATGTGTCGCGGAAATCCTTTGAAAACGTACCGCCAGCATTTATAAATATGCAACAGAACCTGCGGCTGAATAATGATAGTCATACATATTTTCGTACCGCATGCACGAAGGACAGTTTTTAATGGAAAACTCTTTACAATCTCACCGCGCACGGCGGCTGATAAAAATGTATTTATGTATTTGCTTGTGCCTTGAGGAAAGAGAAAACCGACAGCTTGCTAACTGGATGGAAATTTTTCAAGAAAATAAATATTTTGGAAGCGTGTCGACGTGTTGATAGCTAAAAAAGGTACTCTTCTAACCGTGTTGTTGTCAGTGTCTCTGAAAAATTCAAACGATTGCAAAAGTTGGCGAATTCGATGATATGTTAGAGAGAAATTTGCAATTTAGAGGATTGGCGAGATTTCTTATAAGCAGTGTCGTACCTTAGATGAAATTTTCAAGTTGTGAAATTTCGGGACTCTGCGAATCGCGAAGTAAGGGGAAAATTTATCGACACCGACAGCGAAACGATCCAGTTTTTCGAGAAAACTGGATCGCGATGTGAATTGCCGACACGATATTTGAAAGTGGTGAAAATCTGAGCCGGTTGATTCCGTCTGTCGGCATTGGGAGAAATAATAACGCTGAATTGAGTGAGTAGGCTGCTGGTGTTTCAGCCGCTGCGGATAGCGAGGAATTTTCGTATTTGGCCGTTGGCCAATCCGCGGCACTGACCGACGGTCAAGTCTTGCAAATGGTTATATTATATCAGACGGAGGAAAAGCTGCGACAATCTGCGGAATTTTCTTTTTTCTTTCATTTTTTTTTTCATCCCTCTCTCTCTCTAGGTCAAAAGAAAAGAAAAAAATTCCCCGTCACACTTTCGGCGAGAATTAGTCGCCTGAGCGCTAATTGCGCGTTGCAGTTAGCCGAGCGCTTTAAGCTCGCGGCTTACGAGCTGTGGCAAAAAGCCGCGGGTGAAAAAAGAGCGAATTATGTACTTCAAGGTAACGCTGCAAGTCCTCGACACGGGGTTTAATAACCGCTAACGAATTCTAGCTGTCCGCGTGTTTTTCGCGGTTTTAATCAAAATAGAATGCCTGTAACGTGCGAAATTTATACACGCGTCGGGCCGAGTTTATCAAAATTTTTCAGCTTCGTGATTCTGCGACTGTTATGTACCGTACGTACCTTGAAGACGATCGAGACTTTAGAGCTGTTCAAATGGTATGGTATGAAACCGGCGCGAAACAATCGCAGTATTCATTGGCAGACTGCCTAGTTGGCTCTGATTGAAAATAAAACATTTCTAGATGGAATTTCGCTCGTCGAAAGTTTACCACTTCACTCCGCCCCCTTCGGTAAACGTTGTGTTGGCACAATGTACGCGGATGTCGCATTATTTATAACACCGCCAGCCTATAACTATGCGTCCGGAAATCGAACCGGCAATATTAATTAACTTTTGAAGTGATCTCGGTCGGTCGGAACGTCGGTTACTTGCGCTTTTTGCTGCCGGTGATTGAAAACTGTTATTCCGAGTCTTTTGTCCCGCTCTTTCGCAATCGGATTGTATTCTCGTTACATTACTGTGCAGCATTCTCGATTTTAAATTTTTACCATTTTTTACGAAAATTTTGATCGATTCGAGCTGTGGTGTTATGATTTTAACAGAGACTAAATGATGTAAAGGACGAGGTTGGAATGTAGAATTAGGGATGTTGGTTGGTGAAAAATCGATACTCTTTATTCATTCTATTACGAAATAGTCGTGGATTGAATAATTATGAAATTTTTACATTTGCAAACTAATATCATAAGATATCAAATCGAAAGAAAAATGGAAAACACTGAATTTATAAACAAAAGCTTAGATGTCGATGCTTTGTTTCAAACCGCTCCAAGTCGTTAGTAGATTCGTCCGATTTCACTCTGTCACGATTCATTTTACTCAGAAGACTATTTTTCACAAAGCTGCTGAAACAGATTCTCTATTATCCAGCAAACAATTCAATATTACCGTTTTTTGATCACAATCAATACCCGTGCAATGTTATAAAATTAAATATTCAACGATACAAACCTCAGGATAAAAAGTATTTCAATGAATTTGTACAAAATAATCTTCTGAATAAAATGAGCTGTCTTACAGTGATATCGATCGAATCCACCATATTTTTAACCATACTGAAGCAATTTGAAAGAAAGCACCGATATTTAAGCTTCCGTTTACAATTCCAGTATTTTCTAGTCATGTCTTTTCAAAGGCGTCCTTATAGTTTACAAGTACAATGATTTGACGAAAACTTAGAGCTCGAATATCTCGTAATAAAATTAGTAAAAATTATTGATTTTTGGCCAAAACAACGTCCTAACGCGTCCAGTGCAAACAGCGACGTAGAAATTCCCCAGGAATGATCGATCGGTGTACACATGATCGCGGAACGAATTACTCCGGAGTTAAATGCTCGTCTTCCCGAATTTGCATAATACGCTCGTGAACCGTCCATGCGCACGCGATATAATTCTGATAGCCTGCATCGCGATCATCATAAAACGCACGAAATAAGCTGGAGGTATCAAAAAGCGAACACGCGATTTTCCCTGAATTCGTATTGCGGTTGCGCCCAATGAGGCTTATAGAAATGCGTGCTGGGTAATTATAAACACACATATTCCGTGCTTTTTCGTTTATACACGCCGTAGGCGAGAATATGTGTACGGAGGGGGCGAAATTAACCGAAATTAAATACATGTTTCCTCAAATTTACGTTATACGTACATGCCATCAAACTCCCTTGATATTGGATCCCCTGCGTATTATATTATACAATATTTATCATCCACGCACGCTGAAAACCTTCGATTATATCCCGGGAACCGTCACACGTATCGGGGTATAAATTTTTCAACCGCGTAAACAGAGCCTTTTTTTTTTTTTTTTTTTCTCATTCTACTCGAGACTGGGAGGCATGACCAAATATCAAGTGTCGTATTTTCTGCTCAAATTACGTCAAGTAGAGTGACACAAGTGAGTTATGAAAAGAGAAAACTTATTCCTCGAGCTGGGACCGCCTAAAATGTTTAGCAATCATATCACAACGAAGATTTCGGATTTATCCATATTTAGCAGCCTTTTATGTGATATCTTCGTTAATATTGCTCTAAACGGCGTGAAATTTGGTCAGAATCTTTGCTTTTTAACGAGAAACACGCGCACTAGAAGTCGATCCGAGTACGTTTGTAAGCCAGCCTTGTTTCAAATCTCTGGGATTACCAGATCCCGAACAGCTGACGCGAACCGATCGCGAAGGCATGCGAATGAAACTCTGATCATAGTTACGAAAATCTATTCTTCATTCCTGGGAAACGATAAAGAAGGAAAAAATAAAAAAATAAAAAAAAAAAAGAATGAAGTAAAATCGCAAAAATTTAGTGCAAAACTACGTTTTCCCCCGCAAGGTTGCTTGCCGTCCATGCGGTTACCCCCGCCGCGTATAACGCAAGGTGTTACAGATCACCCGAGGCGCGCGTAATGTCTTCGGCGTCGTTTGACCCAATTGGATCGACTCACGGGGCACCACGTTGGACGGTGAGGTGACATGCCGCGCGCACCGTCTCGGACAAGGTTAGAAGGTGACCCTGGCGCTTATAAATAGGCCCTGAGAGGGTCGGCGAGGTCCGGGAGGGCCGAGCAGGCTAAAGATCATCTCTCGTCGCCCGGCTTGCGGACGCTCACGAGAGTCAACCTTTCATCCTTTTTTCGTCCCCCCCCCTTTTTACTCAGGGTCCAGATGTGAGTCAGAACAGGGTAGATGCTCCGGGTAATTCGGCGCTAAGGAATTCCCGAAAAAACAAAAAGCTTGCAAATTGTTTGCAAGAATATATTTAAGACAGTTGGGTAGTGAATGTTGCAGTGACGTTGACAGGAGTTTTATCACCGAAATCATCGTCGGTACGATTGTAGGTATATAATTATATCTTATATTATATATATATATATTGGTATGTATATATAGCTGATATCATACCAATTTGAGCTTACTCTTGTCTTGTTTAATTGCCTTTGAATTGTATCTAAATCAATCACTTCTGTGATTATACGTGAATTGTTGAGTCATCCGTTGAATTATAGGCAATTCATTCGTAGTTTCATTCGTTTCAATTTACAGGGATATATCACGATGGGAGTGAAATTTCGTGTCCAATTTCCGGATGATATGTTCAGCAATCGTAATTACAGATTTAAAATATGTGACATTCGATCCGGAAAAACATTCGCAGCTAGAACGATTTTTGTCTGGTGGGTAAAAAAAAGATGAGCGGATTTTTGAACCAGTTCTTCGTAACTTTTGGCTCGAGACCGGCGAGCCCTTGATGTGTAACAAAATCAGATTCGGTAATCTTTTTGTCCGTATCGCTTGATCTGCTGCCGAGGCTCATCATCGGAGACTCTCCGCAGAGCTGATAACCGGGTAGATCCTTGCGTGGTGGGGGGGTTAAAAAGGTTGAAGGGATCTAAAGCGGTAGATTTGTCGTAGGATAAGAATTTTTTTTATACCGATCGTCGTGTTCGCCTCGACAATTTCGAGGTTGGCTTCTCCTTTCGCCTCTGATACAAGCAACTACGCGTTACGCAATATTGCAGTTAACCGGAAGCCCCGACGTATCCTTAAACGGATTTAATTTTTTTCTCCGCTAATTTTCAGCACGGATCTCTGACCCCAGTTTCCAGCTGCTTTGAGAGAGAAAGAGAGAGAGATTCTGCGGCTTGACCTTGTCGGCATGAATTCTGCAGACTATTGGCATTCCCGACCTGCGCCAAATTCCGCCTCGTTTATTCGATACTCGCCCTCTAATCCCTGCGCAGCAGATCCGATCTGTTTACACATTTTGAGATATTACTACGTGATGTAATTTTCCGGGAATACTTCATCCCCGGGGAAATTAATCGAGTTTAATGTCCGATAAGCGGCCTGATATATGTATGTATAATATATATACTGAAATGGAACAGTTCAGCCTTGCGAACCCCGCTCAAAGTAATCAGGCGATTGGTTTTTGCGCCATCCGGTTGCCCCGTCGTGATATTCGCTAGTTCCTTGCACGAAGAAATGAATAGTCTTCTGTGGTATATACAGTATACTGTGTAACAAAGAGGCAAACTCGGTATTTTCGGGCCGAGCGTAAGTTTGCAATACGAGTCGTAGGCGAGCCGAAGATGAATATTGCGAATACGCGAGGCGAAAAGACCGTTGCCTCCTTGTTGCAGACGTTTCTTTTTATAAAAAGAGTACGTTACGCGTTTTTTCACGAAGCACGAAATTGAGGTTAGGGTTGCGTAATGTCAGATTCGTTCGCGACAGCGCATGCGCGAAGTGCGGAAAATACCACCTTTAACTCCTAGTACTTAAAAGTGGTATTTTCTGTACTCCGCGCATGCGCATTCGCAGACTCACTCGACTGTCGTAGAAACGGGTAATTTTTGTACGGAAAACACGCATTGAAAAACCCGTGAAACATTCTCGCGTTATGTAAAAATATATAAATACAAGATTCCTGGTTTTCTAGTCTTCTATAAATTCGTAATACACAAGTTTCGATACGAAATCTACGTGAGGCACTCCAGGCGGGCTTAGGATTAAAAGTTTTGATATCTGATCCGATATTTTTTAGATTTAAAAATGGCGCCCAAAGACATGTTGATTTTCAAAAATCACAAATAAAACTAAATTACTCGCAAGAATTTAACGAAAAAAAATAGAGTGCCTTTTAGAGTTGAACGACAATTTACAAAATCGCGGACAAAATTCAAGAGGCGAGGATCAGACTCTGTTGGATTTGGCGTGGAATGCCCGATAGATAATATAATACCGCGGGGAAGGTTTCTGATGGAAAGCTTGTCAATCACTACTCCTTTCACCGTGTTTGCGGAATTCTATAAGTCCGAGGGAAACGGGGATTTTCTCATCCCTTACCTACCGACTTCTCGTGCGGGGGGTTTTAAATTTCCTCAAAAGTCACGAGCAGACATCCTCTTGTCTTTTGATAGAACTCGTTTTATGCCTCAAGCAACAATTCATCGCGGTAATTTAAGCGAAACTCTAAAGAAATGCGCTCCATCCGGAGTGCGTAGAATCGGTTAAATTAAATGAAATTAAATAATCCAACAGTCGGAACGTGCACGTGTATCACCTTTGGCGTGGGTGGTATTCACTAAATATTCGCGCCATTATTATCAGCATCCGAAAGTCATCCACCTTCTTAAAAGCTTAGCTTCCAGAGCTCGACGTTGTTTAGCATAACTCAAAAGCGGTTGATTCTCGTCATCGTTTTTACAAAAATGAACTGAAAATCTTTGCGAAAAGAATTTTTTCTGCGAAACTTGTCGAGAAACTTTGACATCGTGTGTTGGAAACTACATAAAAACAAAAAAAAAATCTTGTTCACAGTTTTGAACAATGAAGAAATCACCATTCCGTAACTCAAGTTGGAATGACTTTTGAGCTATTGATAATGAGTTTGGGGATTTTAGAAAAATCTTTATTATTTTATATATTTTTAATTTGATGCTCGCTGTATTATTCGAAAAAAAACTAATTAATAATTATACGTCATTGCTATGGTGGCAAATGAAAATGTAATAGTCGAGAACTTGACACTTTAAAGAAAAACAAAAAAAATGCGGTGCGAACCTCTATGGAATATTTTTTCGTATCAATATGACACTATTTTATGTCAGTCTAATAAGAATGACGAAAAACAAGCCATTTTCGATCAAGTCGATTATTTTTCAAACTCGATTGTTTTTTTCTTGAATAGGTAAAGTATAAGTTATTATCATTGTCTTACTTACGAAGAACCTATTTCACATAATAAGTGAAAGATAAATGAATATTTTCACCTTATATTGAAAGATATTTTGCATGAAACTATAAATTATCAAAAACCTTTCCGCTATTAAGACGACATACTGAGAAAAATTTCATTCGTTACAGTAACGAGAAAAGTTCAGTAAAACAGGCGTCGTTAAAAAAACTGTTTCAACATTGTTGGAATTACGAAAAACGATGTAAGCCTAACCATTTTGCGCTATCGTCGATTCTTTTTTGGCAATTGCAACGCAAAATCAGTTTGTGGGGTTTACTCTACTTTTTTAGTTAAACAAGGCATTAACGTCAATTTATTCTTGCACAAGCACTAAATTTTCGCAACGGTTGCAAGAAAATCTAGCAACAGTGATCGTAATGAGAAAGAATAGTAACAGATACCAGACTTTCCGGTAAGAGCTAGAAAACTAATTTTCATTTTCTACCTAGAACTATATTTTTCGACCGTGGTAAAAAATGAAAATAGTTAAGGACCGAGCGGTAACCGGAACTAAGAATTTAAAAATTTGATCTTCTCATGCACCGTTTCAAAAAACTAATTAATATTTACCGATTCAATCGAGTCGTGTTCGATTATTTTTTCGGACCAAATTAATGGCTCAGTGGCCATCGCTGCAATCTAACACAACCTTTGGCCCATCGAACTCTGTCCGACGATCAAATTCCGAATTGTCGAGAAAAAATGCTTCTCTCGTCGTCGACACCGGCAATTATTTACATCCTACGCTAACCAGATCCGAAAAATGTAATCCGAATGACGATTTATTCTCTCCTCGCCGATTTCGAGCTTGCGATTCGTCCCCTGACCGAGCTTGCACCCTCGGGCACGGGGGCACGTCGTCGACCCCCGGATAAGAAGAGTCGTCGTCGTCGTCGTCGTTGTCGGCGGCGGCGCCGTGCCACGCCCTCGCAAAGTGTCCGGCGTCGCGACGCCGCCGCCCCGCACCCTCACACTTCGTTCGCCGCGGCGGTGAACGCCTGCAAGCTCGAATCTCCGAAGCCAGTTCGAAGCCAGCCTCACGGCGGACAACAGCGTCGAAGCCGACCGCACGCGCCGCATTTCGAACCCGCAAAATCCCTGATACAAGAAGTGGAAAACCCCGCGCGGTCCGAGAGTCGCCCTTAACTTTCAACCCTTGTTTTAATTTTCCTCCATCCCCTCTAAAATCAAACCTCACCTTTCGAGACATACTTTTTTTTCCACCTTTCGCACGATCTTTTTTCCGATCCTCTCCTCGTCCACCCACCAACCCCTCACCCCTCCCCCTCCCCACCCTTTCTTCCATCTTCCACGATTTTTCACCCCGACGTTACGACTGTCGTTTCTCTTTTTCTTTTTTACTTTCACTTATCCCAACGAGAATCGCAGGGTGCGTCGCGTAGCTGTGCAGTGAATTGTGCCGCTGGGTTTTATTTGTAATATATTTGTTTACCTGTTCGATTAATGAAAAATAAATACCTAATTACAATATTAAATTATAGTTTAAGTGTACCACCGATTTTAGACCGTAATTCGATGGTAAAATTTTCTTCGGCATCCACCTGCAAAAACTATCGTTGTAATATCACTTGTCCGATTATCAACTGTTTCATCGATCTCATTCAGAATCCACTACAGCGCAGTTTTTTTTGTATTGTAAATTGCACATTCTGCAGAGAAAGTATATATAGATATTTTTTTTTTCCCTCAAACTCGGTGATACAATTACCGAAGCTGTTTAGGTTTGTTGAAATTTCTTTTCGATTGTCGACTCGGTTCCTTTTCTTTTTTTTTTTTTTTTTTTTCCCTTCCGAGTTTCAAATATCTTCGGAAAAGTAGCTTTCGTACACATGCCGAACATAGAAGGAATTTGGGTTTCTTTTTTCTCGTCGAGATATCAACCAAACGAATACTTTGTTCGGGTTAGATATCATCGAATATTTTTTTTACCATGCTTGTAATATCCGCAGCAGGAGAAAAATGATTCTTCTAAATTTTCCTCTTCGTAGTCACGATACGAAATATTTTTCAAAAACTTTTTTTCGAAACCAAAACCGGCTCACATCGCTGTGTTACGATCGATCTTTCACTTTCGTTTTACAAGCTGCGACGATTCGTCGACAACCGAAGAATTGAAAAATGAGATTCGTTAAGTCCGAATCTCTTCCCCCGTGTCAGTGATTATTTTTTCATTAGCCATGAAAAGTCGGGTGAGAATCTCGGGGAAAAAAATAATTGCGATGCAATAAAATCCATGGCTATTCTCGTCTGCGAAAAAGAAAAAAAAAACGAGACAGAGAGAGAGAGAGAGAGGAAAAAAAAACAGCCAGCAGTCGTTTCTGAGCTTAATGAAAATGAGAGAAGAAGAAGTTTGAACCAAAGAAATGGAAAAAAAAAAAAAAAAGAAAACTATTACCACCGAGAAACGACAAGAGAGAGAAAAAAAACCGTTTAAGATACACACAGTTTGAAATGTATAAGAACCAGGTCACGCAGTCGAAAAACAAATCCGACGTTCCATTCACCGGTTCATTCATACTTACGCGGATGAATTTAAAAAAGAAGAGAAGAACCATGACCATCGGTCGTTTTTCGATTATATATCGATGAGATGACTCATCGCCTGAACCGCGAGATGTGTTTATTATCTTTTCTTCGCCCCGTCTTATGTAGATCAAGTTTGTTCTTCCCGATACATTTACGCTTAATCAGAGTATATTACACGATGCAGGGTTATATAGATCGCGTGGTATTGAAAATTTTTCACGATTTTTCATCCGACACTTCGTGCATAGTGAGCATCTTTGTCACGGGCAAAAAAATTTACGAGATTTTTTTAATAAAATTACGACTTTCAACTTATTCGAGTATGTCAAACTTATCGGATACAATAAATTCGCCCGTGTGATTTCAGTGAGACGAAATATTGACGTTTTGGTTTTTTTTTTTCTCATTTCCCAGCTGCGAATTTTGGAATGATTATTGCGTTGTATTATTAATATGCATATGTTTTACGAATAATAGCTAGTCGATTGAAAGGATAAAGAGAAAGGATGCTCGACACACGGACTTCTTGATATTTCGTACAATGAGAACCGAACAGTATAACTTGTAATATCGTATCGAGTATCAGCGCTGATTGATACATTGTTTTCAAGATAAAAATTGAATTGTAAAAAGTTTGTGTGAAAGCTATCGGAGTGTGTTTGGTATATTATCAATTACTCGTACGGACATTTTCACGTCCTCTTCGCAGTTTCGTTTTCATACACTACACGTGTTCGCGTATTGATAAATCGTAATAATAATAACAACAATAATATTAATAATAATACATTGGTGAACAATCGCAAAATATTATTTCCATTCACTTGCCATTGTTATAATCTGACTAAAAAAACAAAAGAAAGAAAGAAAGAAAGAAAGAAAGAAAATTAAACGTACATTAAAATAAAAAGTGAAATGCAATTTTTTTTTTTTTTTTAATAGTTTCAACGTTCCTCTGGCGCTTAAAAAATTGAAATCTAAGTGATATTGTTGTACGTTATTCGTCCGGCTGTTGGGTCCAGAGATCGGCGAAGGGAAAGTGAATATTACAACAAACAGTGCATATAATCCAGTGCAGATTTGGGAGGATCAAGTTCGTCGCCGAAAAAGTGAGTAAAGCTTTTTTGAAACAACGAAACAGAGCGGAATAAAAACAAAAAAAAAAAAAACGAAAGCACTGTATGGTGTTAAAATATCGCTGCATTGCAACGGAAATCTGGGTGTATTCTGTTTTTATATTTTCTTTCGAAACGAGCTTGCAATGAGAAGGAATGCCGTGCCATTCCAAATTGTTAAGCTTCGCCCGTAATCTCCTGGCTACGTATACGTATAAACAAGTGTATAACTGGGAAAATATGCAACGGTCGAGTCGTAAAATTGCACGCGAAGTCTGCGATTCCATTCGTGTTTCTTGATTTTGCGATTTTTAAGACCGTGTAAAATCAATTAGATTCACGAAAAAAAAAAACGAGAATCAGGGCTTGCAAAGTGAAATTTAAGTTCATAGCATTTTTTTTCTCATCGTAAAAAGAAACTGAAATTTGTATCGTGAAATAAAAAACGTTCATTTCTGGATAATTTTCGACAGATTTATATTCGTAAATGTAAATATTTCGTAGTTTATACATTTTGTTTTTTTTTTTTCCGATCAAGTTCACATTTGATTTGTGAACAGATCGTTTTTGTTTTTCAAACGATGCGCGAGGCCGTTTATTATAACCGTTGACAATTAATCGTCACACAACGTTCTTCTGATCAACCGAGATACTAATTGAAAAGGGGAAAAATTCATCGAAGGAAATTCGTGAATGAATTTATTTGAAAAAGAAAACGAGCTATCGATACAAGTTACGTGATCAAATTGTACGAATCGTTCGTGTTTGACAAAAAGAAGGAAAGAATGATACAACAATGCAGATGCAATGATGTAACTTCGCTTTGATGATTAATCGCGAAAAGGTTTTTTTTTTTTCAATATTTGATACTCGTATTTTTTAAATATTATATCTTGTATAATCGACGAGCTTATTGTTTAACTAAATTGTACTTGACCGTAGAATTTAGACGCCTTAGTCACAGCTATTTACCTTTCGTCTGGTCATTAATTTTTCTTTTACCATTTTTTCATCCATACTGTGTAATACATGCACACATGTCAGGGCGTTTCATAAAAATGGCACCCCTTAAAAAGATTGTTACGGTTGAAATAAAAAGCTTCTGGCAAAAGATGAGCGTTCTACGTTACATAGAAGATCGCGCTCAGTTGATTTTCACTTTTACGAATTTTTTTCTTTTTCAATTTACGAAGTGTCGCGAATAAAATTGTTGTTCTATCGATCACATCAATCACAATATCGATTCACGTCACAAAGAGGACACACGATTGTAATATCAAGTTTCCAGTTGATATTTGAGAAGCGTATCTGACGATATTTTCATTATTAATTCAATCTCGCAAAATAGTTGTAATTTAATATGAACTTTTAATTTAGGAAAATAAGATTTCCGGATGATATATCGTGTTACGGATCGTGATCTTTGGGCTGAACGTAAATGTCAGGAATGAAATCATAATTAAAGTGCTACAACGTGTTTCATCGCAAATTAAAAAAAATGTGAAAAATAAGAAGAGTGAAAAATCAATTGAACGCGATCTTCCACCTAACGTAGAATGCTATTATTTTCAAAATATTCACTTCTTGAGGGGCGTCACGGTAGAAAATCATAGATTGTTATTTTCCGTAACACCTACAGTAAAAACGTCGAAAAAAATTCCCTAAACAAAAATTGACCAACCTTACGCTATACATATATATATATATATTTATACGTAACGCATCGTATTATTCTAGGATGAATTTTGGTCGCACTATTGAACAAAACTTGCGAGGAATTTCGTTTTTTAAAAAAGTAAAGTGTGTCGCGGGCATATTTAAGCATTGCGGATGAATAAATTCAGCCCGGCGAAGAAAACGTTTTGTTGTGACAATTGTGACACCTTGGTTTACGCCTGGCGAGCTTTCGCCAGCAGCCGGGCTTGGCATGAACTATGCTTATTATTAAACACGTGCCTTATGCACGAATATATGCCAGAGCTGGGCACCTGAAATGCCTGAGTATCTGCACGTCTATGTGTATGTGTATATATATATATATATAACATTCACAGCATCCGAGTGACTGGATTCTAAAAGCTAGAGAGCCTAGAGTCTAGACGTTATATATCCGTTTTCAGAGAACTGCGTCGAGAAGAAGAAAAACCCGATTTCCAATATCGCGGAGCCAATTTTAATGGGGTAACTTCGGTTCGTTAGACTTTTGTTTTTTTTTCCAAAAATATTCCACGCGGATCGTTTCAGGCGATTATTTTTCAATTTTTTTTTTTTTTTATTGATTCTTAATTAATTTTTTTTATTGGCTACATGTACTGAAAATTGGAGCCTTATAATTTGTTAATTACTCGATGAAACGAAATCGAGTCAATTTAAGTTAGATTCTGTAATTTAAAATCATGAGAAGTCGCACCAAGTCACTAAAGGCTGACTGAAGTTTCTGGAAAACTTTAAAAAGCCTGACAATGTCGTCTAAATTCAAGCGATGTCACTTCAAGTTGTTTGTCTTCACTCAAATTCACTCCGTTCAATTGATCTCTTGAAATGATTCCTTTATTTGCCGTTCCTGCAGTCCGTTGCTCAACAAAAATCAGGATCAAACACAGTGGAAAAGGTTAGAATTATTTCTTCTCCAGTCGAGACTTGATCGAATCGTAGAAACGCTCTTTGCGATTTTGATTTGATGTTTCTTATTCCCATTTCCTCTTCTTTTCATTGCTCAACGGTCAGACACGTTTTTTACGTACACTTCGTAACTCGTTGTTCGATATATTTACGTACCTGTTGTACACGTATGTATAAGTTATAAACAAGAAAGAAAAAAAAAAAAAACATTCACACCCTTTACAAACACAATCGTGACATTCGATATTCCATTTTGTTGCCTTATTTTCCGTTATTTTCCGCCTCGGTAAAAAATACGTTCAAATAATTCGCAAAATACGCGCATGAATATTGAACAATTAACAAATAAATCTGTCGGTTTTATAATCCAGGGGAATGAAAATTTGGATCAGACTTTTGATCAGAACCTTTCGCAATCCACGCGGTAATTTCTTTCGTTTCTTTTTTTTTTATTTTATTTTTTTTTTTTTTTAAATTCACAAACGACGGAAAAAATAAAATCTGCGCAGAAAGGAAAAATCAGTAAGACGGAAAAAGTACAAGTATATAAAAATACACGGCAACCAAACTCCCATTATCCTTTTCCGGTTATGGGGATCGTTACTTCCGTTATTTCGCATCATTTCTTTCCCCCCCATAAACACACGTGTGCGTATATTCATCCTCCTCCGTATGATTCCCTTTTTTCGTCGCCGAATAATATCGCAAATTTTTCTACACAGGGTTGCGAAAATGCGAAACGAAATTCCCAAAAATAGTTGCGAACGCGGCCGACGTGCAAGGGAATAAAAATAAATAACGCGAAAGAAAACGAAAAATAATAAAAGGCGAGAGGCGAAATTGGCCTGCCAACGGAGAATTTTCACCATTAATCTTCGCTTTGCGTAATTTAACCTTCGGAGTGTCCATCGGTCCATGAATACACCGGTCAAAGAGAGAGCCTAATTGCCCTCCTCCTCTGTCGCGATCTTCGTATATTCCGCATCACTCTAAAATTGCGGTCGATTTTCATCCAGACTCTTTCGTCGTTCCAAGTTTTGAGAAAATCTTCGTCAATCGAGCTTCCGAATTTTATTTGTCCGAACGGATGCGAAATGCGCGGAGCGTGGCGTTTCAACTTCCGGAGCTTAACACGTTCCGCGA
Source organism: Neodiprion pinetum (assembly GCF_021155775.2). Classification (NCBI taxonomy): domain Eukaryota; kingdom Metazoa; phylum Arthropoda; class Insecta; order Hymenoptera; family Diprionidae; genus Neodiprion; species Neodiprion pinetum. The sequence continues at coordinate 37,804,194 of NC_060232.1, forward strand.
TAAATTTCAGAGTGCAGAGCGCGTTTAAAACTAGGTATATTCATTCTCTAAGAATCGAGAAAAGCTCTGCGTCAGTGCTCAGCTTTCAAGCTTTTACTTTTCGAGCCGAGTCGGCAGAGTGAATTTACTATTTTTGTTGCAACGTTCCGATTTATCCGAGGCTTTCTTCCTACTTTCGTTAATCGATGCGAAACTGATAAAATCACTGTCACGTCATTATCGAATCACAAATTGCCTTGTGTATTCGAGAATATGGAAACTCACGTAATGCTTTGTGCAAACTTTGCTCCATTTTCGAGATAAACTTGTGTTATTAATTTTTCTTTTTTTTTTTCTTTTTATTTTTTTCAACGATCTTCACGAATTAAAGATACATTCGGCAGTCCAAATAAATTTACACATCTGCGATCAGTTTCGAAGGATAATCGATACGTCACACCGAGATGCTTGAACAAGGGATTAATCCTGCCTGGATGATTACGCCTGTTATTCAAATGTTCAGCAAATTTGGGGAGGAAACGATGATATGTCCGGTATATCGGACAGCTGGTAGTTCGACGGTTGTACGCAAATCGTATCGCAACCGATCCTGGATTCGATTTCGAAACCTTGCAACTTGACACGGAGCATCTCAAAAATATCCCCTGTATCAAAGTTGGAGGAATAAATTTTTTTTACACACGACCATAACGAAACGTCGGACAATTTTCAAGATCAATTTCACGGAGCGCAGGATTTATTTATTTCTTTTATTTATTTATTTTTTTTTTTTTTTCCACAAAAAAAAACTACCTTGTATAATTTATTTGTCTTTACATGTTTCGTTCTATTATTGTCATCGACATTTCTGAATGTGTAGGAAAAATTTTCCACGCAACTTGACAATTACTTACTTAAAATTTCGAAGAAAGAAAAAAGAGAAAACTACAAGGGATGATTTTGTGCAAACATTTGCACAATCGAATTACATATTCGTCGTTCTTTCATTGTTTTCGACAATTCAGTCCAACTGGTGTGTTAGGAATATAAATCGAATTTCACGCGTCTTACATTGTATGGTGTATTCTGTTAAACGACGTCCCAGCACTTTCGAATCGGGGCTGTATAATATACATCATCTTATTCTGTCCTCACGTTCGCACGTAATAACCAGCCAATAACCGTCTGGCAAGAGTCTGAATTCACGTACATACGTACTTGTTGTATAACAGCCTAGTGTATGTACAACGCGCACGTATGTTTTATACACATATATGTATATATGTATATGTATATGCGTTGTACATGGAAGAGAGACACGGCTGATTATCAACTCCGCGCTAAGTACAGTTCGTACTTCACGGTTTCTCTGTGCACTATGTATAATATACGTGTACCTACATATGTACGTGTATATACACGCATATAAAGCGACAGGATTGTACGTGACTCGGATAGAATCGAGTTATTTCATCCAGCGCCTGTATATATATACATATATATATATATATACACCGTAATGCGGGAAATGTAACTGGAGCAAGTTTTGCGATCGAACGAATTGCAACAATGATCGCAGAACCGAATGGTCGCGAAAAACTTTCGGGTAGTTCCAAAGGGTAGCGAGTATAAAAATGCAACAATAATCTGAAGGTGGAACAGAAAGAGAGAGAGAGAGAGAAAAAAGAAATGAATTTTAAACAACAATAAAAGCAATACGAACACGTCTGTAATGTATTTTATTGTATTATTACATACAAGCTAATCATTGGCCTCACTTCAACGTGCTTTCCGATATTTTGTATAATTCTATTTTCGAACTTTTCAAACTTGCAGTCGCGTGGCTAGTTATTTTTTTTTTTATTTTTTTTTTTTTTTAATTCTCTCCACATCATACGTTTGCCTCTCTATTTCTCTTCGCGTTTCGTTCAAACATTCGATATCAAATTCGACCGGTTTGTAACCGGTAATAAGTTGTTGTTGTATTTTTTTTTTCTCTCTCATTTATCGAAGCTCAAACTTCACAACAAAGGCGACCGTGTTTTTTCCGCAGGTTGGCAATTTTTACTAATTTCTGAATAACATTTAACCCCTACGGTATTCTCAAAATAGAAATAACCGTGAAAATAAATTGCTTACATGGACGTGCATGCGTGTGTATATACTAGTAACATGTAAGTGCAGGAATTTCGAATAATTATGACAATTAATTATTTTTATTGTCAATATCATCATCATCATCATCATCATCATTATTATTATTATTATTATTATTATTATAGAAGCTGGAGCATTTAATCGGTGATTCGATAATTGATAAACTTTGATTAAAGGCTATATTGTTCCGACAACTATTCCAGTAATATCTTGATTATAATACCTTGCCCGCTAATAGAAGCTATACCAAAACCCGGACGTGGGTCGCGATATAAACCCCTCCAAGATTATTAACACACCGCTAACCTCCGCGTAATGAGCAGAGTAAGGTGAACACGCGGCATCGATAGAATGATAGATAAAAATAATAATAAACTGCAAGACAAAAAACAACGAGAAAAATTGAGTAAAAGAGGTATCGTTGAAAAAAACTGTTTGAATGTCGTTGGAATTACGAAAAACGAGGTACGCCTGACCATTTTGCGCTATTGTAAGAATAGTAACGGATACGAGATTTTTTGGTTACAGCTAGAAAACTAATTTTCATTTTCTACCTAGAACTATATTTTTCGATTGCGGTAAAAAAATGAAAATAGTTAAGGACCGAGCGGTAATCGGAAATAAAAGTTTCTCTCAGTGCACTGCACATATACCGAGTAGTGAATCAAAATCTTAATCGTAATTGTCATGATACGTTTTTCGCATTTTTGAATAATTATTTTTAGGGAATAAATTAAAATCGTTCCGTACTCTCTTCGGTATTAAATAATTATTCGAAAGCACTATTGTCATTGCTTAATCTATTCACTGTAATTGTATTTTACGTTTCACGTTATTTTTAAGGAAAGTTTTGCACAAAGTTACCGTTCCATTATATTATCTGCGAGATATACAGCGCGATGTTGACACTGTCGAAGATAATTAACATATTGTTATTATTATTATCATTATTATATAAGAAGGGAAATATTGATTTGCGTTTGAAGTTTTCGAAAAAATCGAAAAGCCCGAAGAATCGTCCGTAATTCGGTGCGTTATGAAAACTTTCTTGCCGTTATATGGAATTATTATTTTTATTGTTGTTGTTGTTAAAACTAATTCGCAATCTTATAGGTGCATGTATATATTTTAGTTACGCTCTGTGTTCCGGTTTAAGGCTGATTGTATTCACGCAGCTTCCGGTTACCAACGATATTTGTTTTTTTATTCGTCGGTTGTTTTTCTTGTGAATTCGGTAATAAAATACCATACTTTGAGCTGGTTAAATTTTTTTTCCAACTCCACCTGTGAAATTGGAAATTTTAGGAAATCGTTTGTCTGGCAAAGGAGTATTTTTGAGAATTTTGACAGATTTTTTTTTTTTTGAGCATCGGAATGAAGGTAATATTGTTTTGTTTTCTTGTGTCACGTATTCTGAGAGTATTATATGTATATTTATCGTGTCGTGGAAAATTTATCACGTACTGTATTAAGAAGGGAAAAAATTGACGAATCTAGTTTTATAACATTTTTTTTTATCATACCGTCATTAATATTACAAGGATTGACGATAACGTTGAACTGTAAAATTTTCCGTGCTAAAAATTTTTAATTTTAAACTTGGTTCGAAAATAGAAATGAAAGAAATATAGAGCAGTAATTTATAGTTGTTCGTATCCGAGGTAAGCTTTACAGTTTTATTTTTGTTCCCGCTCCTCTTCAAAGAAAATCTCTTCTTAAAGTCAAATCGTTCTTTTTCTCCCTCTCCTTTTCTCATCCTTTTATTTAAATCCCAATTCTTTCCTTCAGTCTCATTCCGCGGGCCGTTAAAACTGCCAGAAGGTGGAAGACGTCGGTTTTAATTACACCCAGCCTTCAGCTCGAATGGTTAAATTAATTAACAAAATCTTTGTTCGGGGCGTAAAATCTTTCTTCACTTTCCGAGAAACATATCCCGTGAATCAGGACCCGCTGCAATCGATCATCTGCGAAAGCAGCGAGAGTAGTTTAATCAACTTTCAGCCAGATAACTCCTAGTGAAATGTATACAACTATATATATATATATACCTATATATTCGCAAGTCTCCGTCTCTTGTGAGGTAATAAAATAGTTTCGATATCTGGCAATCCACTTTTTTCATACGTTACGGATTATTGTATCAGTCGGAGAAAATAAACTAACTTTAGGAGAAATTCAGGCTTTACTTCGATATAGATATGTATATATGTGTAATAATAAAAAAAAGGTCAAGTAACGGTGATGAAATTTAATCAAAGATTGTTTGAGTCGTCGATTTTATTTTATTTCGTATTTTAAAATCGATAAGTTTACAATTTTTTCTTAATTATCGATATTGATGTAAAATTCTGAATGAGTTGTGAATTTTTTCAACCCAAAGTCTATCTGAATTTTGACAAATTTCAAAATTGTGTTGCTTTTTTGGCGAACACTTGATATCTTGGTCAACATTTTTCCAAATCGATCAATCAATCGCTTCTGTGGAATTATCGGTGAGCCTTGTGATATGTTTTTTATTTTCGAAATTTAACAATTTTTTTTATGCAGAAACAGAAATCGACTGTGAACTGGAAATTCGGTGACGGATAGATTTCAATTGGTCAACAATTCCCATAAACTTTGGACAGCCGTCGTTTCACAACCGGAAGTCAATCTGACTCTCGATAAGATTTACGTACCTGTTTATATTTTCAGTGAACTCTTGATGTTTATGACAGTAAAAAAAAAATAAAAATCACCGTGTCCATCGATTATTCATTTCTCTGGAATTTCGTGAGTTTTTTTTTTCCATCTTTTATAAACCTCACAATTCGTCTGATAAACAAAAATAAACAACGAACTATAAATTCGGTGGATACCACGGCTGAATTTACGAGCCTGGTTAAGACCGGAAGAGATTAAGAGATTTTCGATGTCAAGTGCAGGTCACTGACCGGGCGACCCTTGCAGCAGGCCGTTTGAAACCCGACGAAGTTTTCTTGGCGATCAGTTGGCGTCGTGACGTCTTACAAAATGTTTAAAAATAATCGGCCGTGCAAGCATCGTCAATACCGCAACGTTTCGCGGATATTCGCTTCGTCTCTTTCTTTTTTGTGCTCGCATTTTTTATTTTTTTATTTACATTTTCTCTATATACATAATTTTCACCCGTTTTTCTCCGACGTTACCCAACGGCTCGATGAATCTTTCCAACAGTATATGTAAATAGCCGATTCTGGACACAGATTTCTACGCGACTTTTAATCTTCGGTAGATAAAACGTCGGTATAGCAGATCGAAAAAGTCGGTAAAGTCGATCGCGTTTTGGGTTTGAGTCTCGGGTGAAATGTCGGTAAATGTCGGTAGTAGGAATCTGTGTCCAGAATCTGTCTTGTATACCTAACGTATAGCTATTACGGTTATATTTCCCGTCGCGACATAATTTAGGAATCAATCAAAAGTCAAGTAAAGCTTCTTTCTTTGTATGAGCTCCTGATGCAGGATCAGAACTTTATCGCATCAACGTATTTCTCGTCACGTCTCATTTCGCGATGGGAATGGATTTTACCATTCGAATCCTCGTGAATACTTCAGGGTTGTGTGACGTTTTTTATACCCCTGCTATACTGGAAAGAGATTTTTCGGTACATGAAACGGGGTTCGTCTTTTATTACTCTATATTCAATCATAAGCAATATACGCGTGCGACAAGGTCTAAGGATTTGGTCGAGATTGCTTTCGCCTTCAATCTTACACTCTCATTTTCTCGAATCGATGCATTTTTCATCGTTCGATTCGATGTGATATTACTTTTTTAACGGCTAAATGACCATCGAAAAGATTTACGAATCGAAAATCGATACTTTTTGTTGATTTCACTGTAAGATAAGCGTCCACCAACAAAAAATGATAAAAATTTTAAACACCAGCTTTACAGATATCAATCTTTTCGTTTAAGATCGTTTTTAATTTTTTCAAAAATCGCTTAGAAAAGTTCGATTTTCTTTCAAGGAACATCGCGTAGAATTTTATTCAGAAAAACCATTCATTGCAAGTTCACTGAAACTTATTGTTTTATTTTTTTTCAAACAATCAATCACAAATATCGCTATTTGTTGATCGATACGTCGGCGTCAGTGCAATCATATTGAAAAAATTAAAACTTGAACCTCACCAGCGTAATAAAAATAAACAGACAAAAATGAAACATGAATGTTTCGTGATACTCGAGAAAAAAAAAAAAAAAAAAATCAGCTCAAAAAATATTTTCACCCTTGTTTCCTAATTTATAAAACTTGAGCTTGCGTAACCGGGCCGACGACTATAATTTGGATTATTCCCCACCCCATGCGCATTAGGCATTGTGTTTCAACAAAGGGGAAAAGATAGTGTAAGACACAATGCGCACCCCTTGTCGTCACAAAACAGATTGTTGTTATTTTCCCGAGCTCGAAGCAAGCGAGTGAATGGCGATAATTATTGTCGTCGAAATTCGAAAGCCACCATCTAGGTTACACGAACACTATTATGCAACAAGATTTCTCATAAACATGCAAATAATGAAAAAAAAACAAATTTAACCCTGTATTAGACAAAAGTGAGTAATTTTCCAAAAGAAAGTGACCAGTCATTATTATTTTTCTTTTTTTTTTTCTGAGTAGATAATTTATTGTCAATTTTTCCCACCCTAGCGATTTTTTTACATTTTCATTTCTCTCTTAATTCAATTCCTCCGCTCACTCCTTTGCTTTTTACTGGCCAGCTTAATTGCAGAAATTATAGGCCCTCTGAATTTTCGATCGTTTTTATACCGTCTTGACATTACTCCGATATTTTAACTACACTAATATTTGGCTGACGGTAAATAGAACGAAAAGTAAAAAATAAAAAACTTCCCCAATCCCTGTGAAATTTTCGTTCCCTCGGTAAAAAAAAATTACTCGCATATTTTGAATACTTTGTTGGAGGAAAAATTTTTTGTTTTTCATTTTTTTTTTTTTTTTGTCTCAGGGTAGAGGTAATAATTCGTGTTATGAATATGTATCGAGGGATGAAAAAGTGGTTTTCCAAGGTATCAGCTAATCACTCCTGAAAGGGTTTAAAGTTTTCGCAAGTCTTTGTATATATATACATATATTATAAAATGTCTTGCGAAATTAATTCAAGTATTCGAAAGTCGTTGGAAATTATCCGACAACCGTGAAAACGATAAAAGAAATATAGGTATACATAAACTCTCGAAATCAGATAATTATATAAATTGTATATACACTTACGATTTGTCGAAATAATAAATCCTTTCGGCACGTTGTTGTTCTTCTTTTTTTTGTTTTTTTTTTTTTTCCAACAACGCTCTTTTCCACCGGGCAGCTCGCATGTTTTATGTTTCACAAGGTACGCGCAATATGAGCTTGCGCTCAATAATTAAAGCGCTTTTTCACCCAACTGCTAACAAATGTGAACCGATCCGGTCAGCTCGTAGAAACTGCAGTGCAAAATGAATCGAACCTATACTATATACGTACACATATTCCCGTGTAATTTATAATAATACCAAGCCTAGAGGTGTACAGTCCGCATCCAAAGTCTTCACGCATTTATCATATTTTCAATAATCTTCCACCCACGTAAACCGTTCTTTTCGATAACTTATACAGCCTCTGTCATTCCCGAAGACGTAAGGGAAGACATTGCTGCATGTTTGATGTAAATCGGTCCGCTTCTTCTTGCGTTTTTATCGGTAACAAACAAACTGAGCCTTTTATACATTTGAATTAGTACACGTATATCGAAGATTTATTGAACTTTTTCTTTTTTTTTTTTATTGTGCCTCTGAACAAAAATGTCATAAAACCTAGACGAGGTAGGAAAATATTTAGAAGTCGCTGCCGATTATTGTAATCTTTTTTGTTTATTCTTATGTGTACTTTTTTTTTTCACATTACAGTCATTTCGAAAATCGGGATCGAAATCGACTCAAATGGCATATTTCGATTTCTTAATCCTTGCCTTTTCTCGTTTACTTCCAACCCTGCTATTTCTCCGTTTTAATTTGTTTTCTGCGTTTTTTTTTTTTTAACGCCACCCTACCTTTTTCCGCCGCCGGTTAAATTTACAGACCGAGAAAAAAAATTACGTAAAGTGCGGACATGCCCGGGCATCGGATATACATGCATATATACATGTATATATATAAACATATGTGCCTATGTAATTTGGTTTTCACTCTCGTTATCGGTGCCGCTGGCCAAGTATAACAAACCTGCCCGGTTCTTTTCCTCTCTCGTTTTTACCTGTTTGTACCCGTATTTTGTTTTTTTTCCATTTATACCTGCGCCGCGGTTTTCCGCCACTTATTTTCTTCGCGGAGCAAGTTGTTCAGCTTTTTCAATTCTCTATATATTTTTCTCCCCGTTTACAACGTTCACTTTTCATGTATTCTGTTTATTAAACAAAATCAATCAAAAGCCGAGTCAAAAAACAGGAAATCACTTGGAAAATTTTTTGCAACAAAAACATAACGAAGGAAAAATTAAAAGGGTGCAATTAAAGCCGATCAAGTTAACTAAATCTGATTAAAAGAGACTCGATGTGACCGAGGAAGAGAAGTTTAAACACTGAACTTCAACCGTATTATAAATACTCTGTTATTAACTTTGTTGGAAAAATAACATTTTATGGTTAAATTAACGGGATGTTTGTGTAGTTTAGGTTGAGTGTTTTAACCTTTTTTTCTACCTTATCAATTCGATGAAGGAACTAGATTCAATTTAGTGACACCGTAATTCAAAGCAATCTGTTCCATCACGTTTTTGATTCAAAACAAGTTTTTTACCTGACTGTACGCAATTTCTGTACTGCTATAGACAAATGTGGAGCATATAACGAAACAATTGTCGAGACTTTGCTCAGAGCCAGCTGGGAGTCAGTTTTTTCTCGCGAAACTGAGTTTCTGATATTGGTAATTTCCTTCGTTACCGATTCGCAACTAGCAGGCTTATTCTTTTCACCGATTTCCCCTTGGTGATTTAAATAATCACAGTATCGTTGATTAACGGGTTCCTCACTTCGTAATCCGTAAAAATTTCAATTAACTTCGGTTTTGAATAATTAATAGATTTAAAATTCGGCAGGAATTTTAATTATACGGTTTTTCCATCGACGTCATTCGCTCGATTGAGCTGAAAATCGATAATTAGGTATTTCGAAACGCCGATCGATCGCGTTCGTTGTGAATAAATTTTTTCGCCGACCTCCGTTTCATTTGGCTTAAAAATTTCTATCGACATTATTTTCGAGGCTCAGTAATTATTTAAAATCACTGTAGCTTGAAATATTTGTCATAAAATAATTGAAAATGATCTTAGATATTGCATAGATTAATTCGATCACAAATCGGATGTAAAAGCTACGAGAAGCGAATTTTATTTACACGATATTTTGACAAAAAAATTAAACCTCCAAAATTTCTCCTTCGTCGATGAATCGATTCAACCTGCAATATATTTTTTCATTGTTACTTACGCCTGTAATGTAACGTATATACGATCGGACCTTGGCTTGTTATTATACACATGTATATATAATACATTATTTGACAGTTGGGATTGCGGTCAAAGGGTTTCGAGGGCCGTTACTAACCTTGCTTAATTCATTAAAACTTGACCCGAATCATGATCAGTTTAACCGAATCCGAACATGCACACTTGGTCAAGTTTTCGAGTTACATAACTAAATATCAACACCCTGATTTACCCGCGTCTGATAAACACTCGCGAATTTTCATTAAATTCGTCACAACGTAGGTAAAAAATAACAACAAAACCAATGATCATAAATAATAAAAAAAAAAAAAAAACTCATTTCAACATATTTCTGTATTACATAATACAGATTTCGTTCAAGATACATTTCTTGTTGAAAGGAATAGTCAAAACGTCATTGAAAAATATATACATATATATATATGTGTATATACTTTTTTTACAATTCTATTTAGCCAAACAACGGTGAGACACGTGTCTCTTTATTCAGGTCCTTCGGGGTTTAAAAAAAAATTGACACCCCGAAGTTTATAATGACGAGTTAGAGGCAGAATAATAAATTCTCTTTGGTGTATAAAAATGGAAGACAAACAAACGTCGCGAGTTATACGAAGTACCTACTAAGAGCAATAAATCATTCGAGGTGAAAAATTGGCGGTAAAGCTGAATAACGTTTTACGCGACGCGCATAATAATTTAATTAATTATCGCCGAGCTTCGTGGGTTCGGGGTAAACGCGTCAGGAATATTCGCTCCGTTCGCATCTTCGCGATACAATATCCGCTCCTTCTTTAGTTCGAACCTCTTCCTTTCTTTTTCTCCTTCGTTGTAACAAATGAAATTTTTCTCAGCGCTGCTCGAGTTTGAAAAATAATCGATCGTAGTAGAAAAAATCGTTAAAAAATGACGGATCTAATAGAAAATCTGTTATTTTTGTACACTGTTCATCTTTTTCTTCTTCTTCCTCTGCTTCAGGATGTCGTCCCTCCGCACTCAGTCGACCGGGGGCGGTTTGGCCCTGAGCAGCATCGGATCCGATAGAACCGGGGCGACTTCGACGGCCGGAGCTTCTCAATCTCACAGAAAACACCAGAATCATCACAGGAGTCGAAGTGCTCCTCGCGCCCCCGAAAAACCACCGAGAAAACGTCACATGAATCCGGCACACAGTCTGGCCTCGATACCGAGTCAGATTAAACTCTCGATGCTGAACAGCGGGCTCATCTCTTTCGGTGAGTCGATTTACCCCTTTCGTTTTTTCAAAAAATTTTTTCAGCCTTCAAGGGTCTACCGAATGCTTGATTCAGTTTCAGTCGAAGAACCGCGGTGGCGGAAATATCGTGAAACCGAGGCTTGGTAATGCGACTGAATTTCATTGAAACGACATTCCCGTGGAACGGAAGTTATTTTCTCAAACTATAAACTTCAGCTGCGATAGCAGTGTCGAATCATTTGTGAAATGAAAAAATCGCATCGTTTCAACGATTTTAATTAACTGTAAGAGCTCACTTTGATCGTAAACAAATTATCTACAAGTCGACAAATTTATGTTTTCTATTTGGTGTCTCAAAAAAAAAAAAAATAAAATAAAGTACATTAGCGAAATCATTGCGAATTATACGTTGCAGTGAAAAATACTTCGGCGTTACGCAAAATTCAACTTTTGTAGATTTATGAGGTCTCTTTAAAATCGTCGATATAAATTGTGTTATTCTGGTTGAAATGCATGGTTTTTTAAATTGGTTTACCGCGTAAAGGGAATATCGTTTCAACCGAACGAAACTCGATTAACTCCAGTTGCATTTTGAAATCATCGCTGTATCATATTATTGCCTTCAAAGCTCTCTGACCGAACTCCAGTATCTACGTTTGATACACCCTTGGAGGAAAACTTGCAAGAATTTTATCCAACTAAGAACATGGATGGATCGAACGAACGAATTATTTATTTACATAAATTTTCAACTGTCAATGAAATTCCTTCTTTCTGGAATTGTTTGAATTGTTTAATTGGCCAAAAGTTGATATTTTTTTTATTGATTTCATTACGATGCGATATGAGTAGGTATTTATAGTAATCATTAAATTTATCGCTCATCGTACGTACATCGTTATGCAAGCAATCACTGCAGATTGCCTGGCAGAGATCACCGTTTGAAACAACGACGTTGTAAAATCGGGGGACGTTAGATCAGCCCGGGGTTAAAATGAACCGGTTAAGTTTAACGACGATCGGTCAATAAAACGTATATCTATACGTATAGATTACAAGCGCAGCTGCGAGTATCAACTAACTATCAGGTTTGCAGGAGGCAACGCTAACTGAAACAGACGGTATGAGTTACACGCTTGCAGGTTTCTACTGTTTCTACCTCGAATCACCGACACACCTGGATGTATATCGCGGTGTATGTCAGCCAGAGATTTACTCTTCGAGTTTCAAAGCCAATGACTAACGCTACGGTTATCGAGTCGATTTATGTTCGGCTGCGGGCTGCGGGAGGTTGCATATCCTTTATCGCCCAAATTTCAAACGGTATATTCCGTTTATGGTCGTCTGCTTCCGGAAATACGCTCCGAGAAAGATTCGAAAGCCTGGAAATTCCGCGGAGGAGTTACTAGTTTTGAATAGAAAAATCGGTACAAGAGTCTATTTGAACCTCTGAACCAGTGTAATTGATTTCACTCGAAGCGTAGGTGGGTGTACTATAGAAAAGCAATGCGCGTCGCTCGATCGAATGTTTGGAAGATTTGCAACGGAATTAAAAAAGTCGACGACGATCCGCGTCGAGTCCAACCAATCGGAGCTTTTCTGATATTATTAAGTAAGTAAATAACGTCTCTTCGTACGCCAAAGCTTTTCTATCCTCCGATAGATCTGGCTGGCAGATCTGATCCGCCGTTTATAACCGTTTAACTGAAATATCCCGGAGGATCACGAGAAGCCGATAACTAAATTGAACAATTTTCTTATCGGCGGGTTGATCCGCGGCCAAGACAATATCATCCGGACAAAAATCACCTGCCAATGCAATTGGCTGACGGCGATTTTCGAGACAAAAATTCATCACGTAGTGAAAATCATTTGTAATTTGATTTTCTTCCGGAACTAATTTATCCGCCGTTCGTTTTATCGACCGTATGATCTACTCGTAATATTATTATACCACAAATTGAGCGTCGCTTGCACAAACCGAATCGCATTACGCTCGTAGTAGATAGCTCTATAATAAATTATGGTGAAAATTCTTTTGCCGTTTGTCAGCTGCTGCTGCTTTTACTGCTACGTGATATTACGTGAAAATGATTTTATCAAAAGCCGCAAGGTTTAAAAGCCCTTCAAAGGATTACCGAGTACCAAGTTTTTTCCCGTACTGCGTATCGCAGTTGCAATTATAACGAGTTCGTGCAGCGGCAATTCTCAATTCGCGAACGTTGCACGAACGGAGAGATGAATAAAAAAAAAAAAAATAAAAATCCAATTCGGGATATTCCGACAAGAACGATTCCTCGAAATTTCATTAACAAGTTTTCGTCCTCGGCGTGAATAAGTTTGTTATTATTATCATTATCGTTATCATTATTATTATTAGTATTATTTTCATTATTATTTTACTCCGAGGTAGGAGAGCACAAAAAAAAAAAAAAAAAAAAAAGAGTAATGATAAAATTTCTTGCCAAGGCAGGGCGATAAGAGTGACGAAGAAAGCGGCGAAGGAAGAGAAAAAAAAAAGAAAAAATAAAAGGAAAAAACCGACAACTTCCTCGACACTCTCTCTCTCTCTCTTCTCTCTCTCTCTCTCTCTCTCTCTCTCTCTCTCTCTCTCTCTCTCTCTCTCACTCTCCCTTTTTAATTCACCGAACTCTCGCATTCCGCGTCCCTTATCAGTCGCTACAGGGCTTCGAGTCCTTCGAGAGATACTTCGTCGAGAATTATACGCATACAGCAAGAGGAGTTTCATTCAGGGGATTGAGTTGGTTCATTGCTTGTTGAAGTAGCTGCTTAATTAGACTTTCCCTTCTTACACCTTCTTCCCTCACTTATTTCCCCGCAACATTCTCTGCGTATAACATATACGTATTTAAGCCGCAGCATTGATACACCCACTCTCTCTTTCACAGAGACATTATTCTCCGTCTTTTCAATCCCGTTGTAAACAAAGATAAGAGGAGGAAAAAAAAATGAAAAATCTGCTAACTTGACGAGATCCCCCCCCCCCCCACCCCTTGCAAGTTTCCCTCGGAAAATTACCGTCGACGCAATTGAGAGCGAAATTTAATTCGCGTTCAACGATTTAAATTCAATCCGGTTTTTTATTTCATCGCTTTGAAGGATCGAATTCCTTTTGAGGTATGTGAAATTTTGTGCGAGCGCAATTTTTTATTCAATAATACCTACTCGGTTGAAATCGATCGTCCGATGTCGATATCGTTGTAAAACCGGAGCTTTGCTATTTTTTTTTTTTCTTTTCTTTTTATTTTCTTCGCAAGGTTTTATTCAAGGCTTACACAGTTGGAGAAAATCGACGAATGTTTCTTAAGTAAACCTGGAGCTCGTATTACAGACACATGTAATATACATGCAGGCATACATGCGTAATGCAACGATAACTCGGTTATAGCGTCTACTTAACTCGGTACGTTACAGCGGTGTTTAAATATTGACTTGGTAATTGTCGAAGGGTGCCGGAAAGGAATTTGCCATTCAAATACCAAACTTATACGTATTCCACCCTCGATTCGCGATCTTTTCATTTACTTCCGTCGTTTCCTTCGTCGATATTCTTACGCAATTTTATACACCAATTTTAAATCGTTTCGTTAAATCAGTTTATATTTCAATATTCTCCCGCGTTGGCTTTCGCTCTTTCTCTTAGAATATTTCAATCGATTATAACCGGAGAATTTCAATCGCTTCTGAATAACATGCATGTGTAATTATTATCGGTGTTACGCGTCTTGCGGTCCTTCGGGGGGGGTGAAAAACAATTTAAATTTCCCACCTCGAGAGACAACATCTCACGTTTTTGACTCGAGACATCGACCGTGATTAAATTTTTCTTCGAACTTACTAAACAAGTTTTTTCGCCTGCGTGATTGTTTATTAAAAAAACGAAGAAAATTAGACCCTGCAGAACCCTGTAGGACATTATGTACTCGAGGGGAATTCTGGGGGTTCGTTAAAAGTTCGTTTTGAAAAAATGTAAAAAATCAAAAAAATACACACGCGCTGGATTCCGATTTATCAATACAACTTGTAAAGCCACTGCGGCAAAGAAATCGAAGCGAGTATCTCTTCTTTTGAAAATAACGAAAGTGAAGAAGACTCGCGATCCGGGTTTGAAATATAACGAGGCGCTACTTACGAGGCTTGAATGAATAAAATACGGTGGGCAGAATGTTGATTTATCGGGTAGCGAAGACATCCTTGAACGTTGTTCCTGCATTTCCGACATATTTTCGTACCGTAGTATACATACATATCCATCGTCCCACGGTACTCCGAAATTCTCTATAATTCATCCCTCTGGAGAATCGTACAAAAGTACATAACGATATTACGTCACTCATCTCATTCCGAGCTCCTCCGAAGTACGAAGCTTATTTAGAAATTAGACAGACTTTTCTTTACACGTTATTTTATCTCATTTTTCCGTTTTCCTCACACGTTCCCGAATATTCGTCGAATATCGAGAGGTCGGTATTTTATTATATGTTTTAAAATAAACTTTCGAAATCTGCTGGTAAGAAGCCTCGTTTCTATGCGTGCTTATATACGTGTAAACGTCTTTCCGCAAGCGAGAATAACTGGAACGTCAAAACAAGAACGTCGGTAGAAATAAAAAGAAAAAGTAGACGAAGAGATTTAAAAAAACAGAAGAAAAATGAGGTTTTCGCTATCGCCGAGGACTCAAACTTGATGACGAAATTTGTGTGAAAGAAACGGTTTTAGTAAATAAAACTTCCGGTTTATAATCCCCCGAGACAGATTTATCGCCGAAGGTATTCTCCTGCCGTTAATGATCTTCTCTCCGTGAAATTAACTTTCCGGAATGTCTTCGGTTACGGTCGGAGCATATTATAATTCCCATAACACCTCTCTCAGAATTCATATATCCAGCATCTCTCTCTCTCGAGAAGAAGAAGAAGAAGAAGAAGAAGAAGAAGAAATTATTTCTCCTATTCGTTCACACTCGAATGATCTTTTTTTTTTTTTTTCAATTACACCGAGAGAAATTTAACGCTTGTGCAAGAATAAATTGACGTTAAAGCCTTGTTTGGATAAAAATAAGTAGAGTAAACCAAAAAAAGATCGCCTACCTCGTTTTTCGTAATTCCAAAAATATTGAAACAATTTTTTTAACGATACCTGCTTTACAGATTTTTTTCTAGTTACTGTAAGAAATGATTTTTTTCTCAGCGTATCTGTCTTTTTTTCTTACGTTATACGAGTATACACTTTGGAAACGGTAATTGCAGGGACGCGGATGACAAAAAAAAAAAAAAAGAAAAGAAAAATGAAATATAAATATTCAATGCAATTTCGGAGCATTTGATCGCCCGTTGAAAGAATTCCTACACGTGTACATGCTGTGAGAAAATTTCGCCTTGTTAGCATATCATCACCATAAGACAGGCGCATGTCAGAACTCGGCTTTTCACTTTCCATATTTTCCCCGTCCCTCTTCGCGTCTATCTTGTATTATACATACGTACGAAATTTGTTCGCATCCGAATGGAACCCCGGGCGAGAGATGAAAACCCCGAGAATTTCGGTGACAGATGTGGGATTCGAATTTTTACGCAGAGTCTCGTTTGATCTGTTCAACCGAGTTTCGCTCTGTCTCCGAAGTTTTTTTCACGAGGTTCGATCACGGATCTCCGAAAGTTACGTTTCCAAAATTTTTAGTATATCTCAGGATAAGATAAAAATGATGATCGTAATTTCGATCCTTCTTCTTTTCTCTTCTTCAATTTTACTCAGCCGCGCGATGCAAACTTTCGGTAGTCAACTGATTACAACGCAATGGCCGTGACGAACGCCTTGATTATCGATTCAATTAAGTTTCAACGGAACCAACAACAACAACAACAACAATAGCAGCGCAAATTGCCAGGCTTTGATCCCAGTTTCGCTTCCCTACATCGCGTGTAATACACAGGCGGGAAAACTTCGACAATAAACGCAAATTTCTGCAAAATTTAACAAGGATCTTTAGTCCTATTGTAATTACCCAGATTTTGGTTAGCACGGATGTGTTTAACATACAACGTGTGTTTATGTGTTTAACGTACTCAGGGAGCGCGATGTTAAGTGGCTAAATTTTTAACGGAACATCGACATATTTTTATGCCGCATCCGCATGTAACAGTTTTTACGATTTAAGAAAATTACGCGTTGGGACCAAAGAAATCGAAATAGTAAAAATGAACTATTTTTTTCAAGCTCAGTCCTGCTGTTGTTCTCTTTGACACTATCGGAAAATTCCTTTCAGGTTATTTTTTAATTAAAATACACGTTTGATATTGACAGTTTGAATAATGTTTGCTTTTCATTCGTCAAGCAGGTATCAATAACAGAATATTTCCCGATCTTCCTACGTCCTGTAAAGAAAATTATGAAAAGGAATGTTTCTCGTTGCGTTTCGATATGGCTTTTCAAGAGGTTTTCATGCTAATGACACGTTATATCATATACAATAGGGCGAAAAATGAGGAAAGGAAATATATATATATATATATATATATATATATATATATATATAGTCGACGCGAAATTTATGCCGCGATTAGCTTCGGGAACAATCAGGTCAAGGAGAAATCGAGCGAAGAGGTTAGTTGAAGATGCTAGGATGCAGGATGATGAGGAATTCTCATTAAAACTGAATCGCTCGGCGTGCACGATTCATTGGCCTTTGATGTTTTCCTCTCCCCGCTGTTGAGAATGAGAGACTACGTATACATATATATATATACGTAATACAATAACGTATACAATATACAATATTGCAAATTGTAATAAGGTTGTACCCTTTGTTTTGAGCCCGGAATTTGCGCTGATGAATTTTAAGCCCCATTTTTTTCCATCTGTACAAAGTTATGAAAATTTCAATTTTTCTTTGACAGTAACAGCCCGCGTTCTCGAACAATTGACGAATCGTGGAGAAATTAATTGAAAACGTGTATAGTTGAAGGGATTTGTCCGATGTTTGCAAAAAAGTACGTTAACGTTTTCAAAACGTTATTGTGCTGAGTCAATTTTTGTAGCAAGACGCTGATTACAAATCTGAAATCAAATTTCAAAAATTCAAGATGATGGATCCGATATGGTGGACGTAAGTTTTAAATTTCATCGAATTCGGTCAAAAAACTCTATGCAGGGATTTTCGAGGTCGCTTATTGGATTTCTGAATTTTCAAAATCTGATTTCAGATTCATAATAGACGATCCCGAGAACCCCTGACGGAGTTTTTTCTCCAGATTCGATTGAATTTAAAATTTTCGCCCGCCATATCGGATCTGCCATCCTGACTGTTTAAAATTAGATTTCAGATTCGCAATCAGCGACCCCGAAAACTCATAATTCATGTAAAACACGTACACGTGTAGAGGGATAACTTTTTCGAAAATGAATTATTCCTTCAATTTTCACGATCTTTTTCAATCAATTTTATTCCATCAATAATAATTTACATTACATCGCAGTAATTACTCTTGAATATTAAAAACCTATTATCACACTATAAGAAATAGCGAAAAACCGCAAAGAAATATGTTTCCAAAGTTCTCCAGATACACAAAATATCGATTCAAAATAGGTGTTGAGAATGCTCACCACTATGACTCAAAAGTGTTTGTCAAAAAAAAAAATTCTACAACTAGTCGAATTCATAGTAAAAATTATACCGTACATATAATTTTTCTTGAGATCTGTAACATGTTTTTTTTCTACCAAAATTCAACGACAACAACAACAATAATAATAATAATGATATCGGAGGAACGGAGAAACAATTCTGTCATGATGTTTAGTAATTTGTCCCAGACGACGTTATGCAATCACTCGTTGTCCGGTTAAATAGCTTTCCACGACCCTGAAATGCTGTTAAGGGCCATTCGCCAAGGATATTCTCGTTAAAACTTGGAACGAACGAATTATTGGCCGTCTGAACTTGAACGTTGGGAAAGAGGGAGTGATCAATACGATTATAGCCGAAAGCCATGCCGTGCTACGGATTTTATTTGCGTTCCAGCTTTTTACAACCCTCTTGATCACGAATAGATATTATAACCGCGTTCCCGTTATTTCTAGCTCCGGCCTTTCATCTCTGATATCTGTTCTTCTTCTTTCTCTACTCTCTCTCTCTCTCTCTCTCCCTCCCCGATTCCTTCTCTCATTTTATCCCGATTGGCGTCTGCATACTGAAAAAAAATAAAAAAATTCCCAACTCTGGCACAGAAATAACTTCGTGATTTTATTTCCGTCCTTGTCGAAGCAAAAAAAAAAAAAAAAAAGAAGAAAAAGAAAATAGACAAATAAAACAGGAGGAGATTGAAATTCGGTAAAAGGAAAGTGAATTCGCTCGGATTTGAAGTCTTTGCTCGTGACTCGGCCGTCGAGTCGCGGTAAATAACGTTGCGGAGATGCAATCGGTGTCAAGATCAGCGGCCGTTTCTATTCGTGGTGTAAGTGTAGTTAGCGTAGATATAACGGAGAATCGGAGAGACGAGGATAATACATATATTGCGGGTGTTCGGACGGACACACGACTTGCACTTCGCACGGTCGTTTAAAAATATCAAAACTATAAAGCTCCTCGCTGCTTGTAACTCGACGAACGCGCGGCGTGGATTTTCACTTTTCGACCAGTATTCGGCCCTCCGAGTTATCAATTTGTTCGCAATCTGCGGAAAAAACGAGAAAATAAACAAAAAAAAGAAAGCCAAAACAGTAACGAAGATAGTAATAATTAAAGCCAATAAATCGAGGAAAATTATCTGAATTAATTTTTAAATTGTAATACATCTGTCGATTAATATAAATCGGTATCGTTATACACGTGTTTTCAGACGTTTATGCGGATACGTATAACCGTGTATGTTTGAAAAATTCATAGCCAGTTATTTCAGCGACGTGAAGAACTCCCGAGCTGCTGGTCGGAGGCTTTATATCAGTTTTATTTCTTGGGAGTTTGTGCGTAAGGAAGGAAAATTTGCTTCTCGGAATTCGGTGCTCCGTGTTATCAATTTCGAGGATAACGCGGGAAATATGAGCTGACGAAAAGCTGGGAAGGAAAAAAGAGAGATGGGAAAAAAGATTCTACGGTTTAATATAATTTCATCGGAAATTGTTGCAGGGAATAATTTCGACTCTTGGCTTGTAAGAAGACTCGCAAGGACGAACGACGAGGGAATAATCCTTCAAGGTTTTCTTGCGTAAACGTTGTATTGTTGGAAAAGAAATTACCTTGGCATCGGTGATCTCGGTGATTTACTTCGGGACAAATGACTAATTCGATAGATCAAATATTCCGTCTTCTATTTTCGTTGCGAAAAATCACTAGCGGCTTTTTCCTTCTCGCATTTCTTTCTGCTTCGAGATCAAAGTTTGACTCGGGCGAATCAACAAGATAACTTTTAACAAGAAAAATCCAATTTCAAACAACGCGGTTTCCTTTTTTTCTTCTTCTTCTTCTTCTCCCTTTTCTTTTTCCTCTTCGATTTGTAACTTGTAATTGCGGTCAAATTCTGGGAAATGTACCGATATAAACGAAGATTTTCACTGCACGTTTTTTATTGTAAGATTTAGACGATATTCAATATTTTTTTTTCTCATATGTCGTCACGATTCGAGATTTTCGTACATTTAAAAACTGCGCTTCAATTGTTTTCCTGAAAAGCTTGAAATGCTAAAACTACAACAAACAGCGATAAACTTGGCGATGTTTGTTAGATTTTTTTCATCACGCCACGCAATTATCTTATTTAAGAAAAATATCCATCGCGAATTCAAGGAAACAGATTTTCTTTCGCTCCAATCGTTGATTCAATATCGATAACTGTCGTTAAAAATCGATATCAGTACAGAATATTAAGAAATGAAATATTCTGCTAAAAAGAAAATGTCTCAGTTGGATTTCCGAAAATAGTTTTCGGAATAGAACGAATGAACGAAAAATTGAAATCAAACAAAATCCACTATTGTTTTTATTTATTTATTTTTTTTCAACACAGTCGTGCGATTTGAAGTAAAAAATCGACACTTGAGCTAACAATCATCGTAACTTTCGACATTTTCCGCCGGTGAATTTTTAATAAAATCATCGTCTGTAATCTCGTTTTAAAATAAACGAAAAACTGTCGATCTTCGACCTGTCAGCGAGGTGATAAAAAATTTATTTCTCTCTAACAACAAAAATATCCCCATCAACTTCCGGTTACCGATCAATCATTCCGTGAATACGAACCCTCGACGTTCGTCGTCCGACACTCTCGACAACTCGGAAAGCGAGTCCCTCGGGAATTCGCCATTTCATCCAGGAACTTTGCAGCGGCTGCTGCAGTCTATTGTCGGCCAGATTTGACGCTTGCGTGAAAGTTAACCGCTCTGCGTGCTTTATTCGAGCTATTTGCAACGCGATCGGAATTCGAACTGAACTTCGAAACGCCGATAGGGAATTGGTATTAGTGCTTGTTCCGGTAATCGACGCTCTCTTTTTCTGTCGTGCTTTTTTTAGCGCCACTCTCTCTCTGAATGAATAGGAAATATCATGGTATTGTAAAAGAAAGCTTGGGATATTTTTTAGCTGTTGCATTTCAAGGCAAATTATGTAGTTATTATTTTAGCGAAATGAAATTTTCAACGTGAAAAAAAAAAAAAAAAAAATACCAGAAAACGGATCATTGATTCTATTCGAAAATCATGAATAACTCCCTGAATTTTCAATATTCTTAGCTGAAAATTTATTGACTAACTCTGAATATACAGATATTTAAAATTAAATTCAAAAAAGGCATTTATTTGAGTGGGTGAAATTGAATTTTTGAATAAATTAACCATTTTTACGATATTTCATCGTTTATCTTGGATCAAATCATATTATTGTTGATGTTTTTCACGTGGAATTTACGGTGAACATGCCGCGGGGTCATTTCGACCCCGGCGTGCAGCTTGAGGGTTGAAATTGTTTTCAAATCGTTGAAAATTTCGTATATTTCTCTAATTTCACTATAAAGTCGTTCGTTTTACTCGTAACATTATTTTGTTCTATTTGAAGAAGAGAACGCAAAAATATTAAAAATCCCTTTTTTTCAAAAGAAATTCGACGCTTACAGTATTTATCAGTTCTCTTTTTCATTTAATTTTGCAACATCCGACCGACAATGATTGTGATCGACAAATGGAGATATCGAATCGATTATATTGGAATAGAAAAAAATCTTATTCGGTGATATCGTAAAAAATGGTTTACCGTAATAAATCCGATCCGGCGTAGAGTAAAATCAAAGAAATTAACCGTATTTCGAATGACTTGGAAATAAAGCATCGATGTCTAACAATAAGCTTTTGTTCATAATTCTAGTATTTTTTGCTATCGCATTTTTCTACATATCCTTGTAGCTCAGGGATGTGATAACTTGACAAACACCGAATGCGCACGACTATCCAGAATCGATGAAAAATATCGATTTTTGAACAGTCAATTTCGTAAATGAAATTCGCCCGTCGGAATGTTGAAACTAAAACAAATAGTAACAAGTTTTGGCTTTTGTAAATAGTCGCAACGAGCGTTGAGGAGACTTTAAATCCGGCATCGTTTTCATTATCATCCCGAGGCTAAAGTTAATTAAAACGTGAACGTGTCGAAACGTTGAAACTAAAACTCCTATTTCGTACCTTTCGAATAACCAAAAAAATTGAATTTACAAAATCTGAGTCGTTTGTCGACGCTTTATTAAAGGTTTACTAAATTTCGGGCAATTCTGAAGTTGCGAAAGAACGATTTTTTTTTTCCAAAAATCCCTCATTACAATAACGCAAAAAACTTTAGCCTGATTTATTCTTCCCCGTTTCTGATATCCGAGATGGATTTTTCAACCCCCGTATTTCGCGCCGTTCTGTATTCCAGCGAAATTAGTCACGTGTTGGGTCGAGGGATCGCAGCGGGATGGTTGTTGGGGCTTAAGGTGAGTCTGACAGGCTGTGCATGGCTCGCCATGTAACGCGGGGGTGGTAAATGAAGTCAATTTGCAAGGCGACTAATGAGCGCCAGCGTCTTTCGGCCGTGGGTGGAACTCCCACGCCGTCATCCCCTTCTTCTTCTTCTTCTTCTTCTTCTTCTTCTTCTTCCTGCTTCCTTGACAATCATTGTCAGTCTCTAACCTTTGCACAATTTACAGCAACCCCTTTCCCACACCGAAACTGACTTCCGGCAATTATCCCCCAATTTAAAATTTTTTTTCTACAATCGTTTGTACAAACAGGGAAACTTGTTGCACTGAGAGAAATTTTAAGTTGCGGTTACCGCTCAGTCCTTAATTACTTTCATATTTTACCACAATCGAGAAATATAGTGATAAGAGAATCGACCCCTTCCACAAATTAACAAATCTTCCGATACCTTTGAAAACGTACTAAGGAAAAACTAAAGTATGCCTCATGTAACATATTTCGAATCCATTGTTACGCTAAACAAAAAATAAAAAATAAAAGAAGAAATAAACATCGTTTTAATCAAATCAAATCTTTCAATGGGACGAATCTCTTTCAGTTTGAGCACTTCCGAAAAACTTTATGTACCAAACGACCCAATTTACGGTTTAATTTGCGTGTACTTCGTACAGTGAGTTTTGTTTCTCCGGCTGTAGTTAAACTCGGGCGAAGTTGGCCTGCAACTAGATTTCACCAAGACGTTCACCAATTCATCGGGTTAAATAATAATTTAACCATGTCCTGTACGTTAGTTTAACAGTCCCGAATCCTTGGCCCTTTATCAATTATGTGAGTGCTTTCAACGTAACACAGTTACAACGTGTACAAAGATTAAAAGCTGCTCGCTGGCTCAAGTCTCTGATAAACTTCCGTCCTACGGTAACTTTCATTTTCTACAGACCTCGAGTAATGTTATGCAAGGTTCAACGTTGACCGTATAAAAAAATACAAAAAAAACAAATGCGATCGAGTTCAAATAAACGAAAAAAATTTAACCAGAGGATCGGAAGGTTTTTCGAAATTAAAGAAACTTGTCGCGAAAACTTCAAACGAAACGTTTCTCAAACGATCAAGTTTTCCGAGTTTTTTTTTTTTTTTTTTTTCTACAATTTTCCCAATATCACCCATAGTTTTGTACGTTACACTTTTCGAACGATTGAAAATACCGTCGTTTTACTTTTATATCGTCCGTCCGAACAACCTCGTAACGTTTATCAATTTTTCAAGAGCTTGATCCGGTTTGTTGTTATTACCATTATTATTACACCCGTATCGTTTTAATATACCGGAAACGTTGAGTGAGTTTGAAAAGTTTTCTACACATACGCGTATAAATATCGTTCGCTGCCGAGCGGTGCAGAGTCCGTATTTCCTGAATAAGTAATTTTTCCTCTAAATTTCACCCAATTCATCCGCGCGCCTCGCTCAAATTATACACATAACTCGCGAATATATTTCACGGATAGGTGTGCTATTTGAATTATACCAAGTTCGCCGCGCGAATGGATCTATATATATATATATACATATGCGGGGATTTGAATATTTCAAAAAAGCGTACTTGTCGTCCGCAGCGATACGAAAATATCCAATTTGCCGAACGCCCGACGTTTGAAGGAAAGGGAAAATTTTTGTATTTTTCGAATAGAAACTAAAAAAGAAAAAAACCAGGTGTCATAATTTGTTCCCGTCATCCATCGGCTTGTGTCAAAAATCTGTAAGTTTTTTTTTTCTTTTTTTTTTTTCATCGTTCATCGCTTCACGGTTAATTGAAACGTGCTCCAATCGAAAGTTTCTCTTCACCCTTATTTTTGTTAGATTTTTCGTTAGTGTGTACGTTTATTTTTTATTTTTTTATTTATTTTTTTTCCCCGTCAGTCGTTAGACTTTGTAATTGGATTTATTCCCGCGTCGGCGTTAATTACTTATACACTAATTACAACGCATCCGGAGTAAATAATTCATCAGCGCGTCAGCATATGATGTTGTAATTATTCGCAAATATTAAAGAGATTGATTAAACGCGTTTTCATTAAATACTGACGGTGAGATGTAATTTATACAAAATCAATTTCACATCGATCGCATAATT
Source organism: Neodiprion pinetum (assembly GCF_021155775.2). Classification (NCBI taxonomy): domain Eukaryota; kingdom Metazoa; phylum Arthropoda; class Insecta; order Hymenoptera; family Diprionidae; genus Neodiprion; species Neodiprion pinetum. The sequence goes on from NC_060232.1 coordinate 37,829,158, forward strand.
GTTATTTAATAATTTCGTTTCATTCGAGCACAGTATATTTTTTATGGGAAATAAAATCTATCATTCTTACAATAATTATGTTACACGATATACAACTTGTTTCAAAACTGTTGTACAAAATTATTCCGTACAATTCCGTGAGTTTGAAATTCGAAAAAATCAGGCCAAATAAAACAGTTTTCATAAATTTTCGATAATATTGGAATTTTACTGAAATTCTTAGTCGATTATTTTCTGCCTCTCTCTCTCTCTCTCTCTCTCTCTCTCCCTCTTTGCGAATTGTTTATCATTCGAAACTGAAGAAAAATCGCAGCAAAATTGTGTCAGTTATTGGATTTGAGATTTTTTTTATTTTCTGTTTCGACGAGGCGGAATTTTCGACAGAAACTGGATATTTTCAGGGAAGCTTTCTATAACTTGGGGATGGAAAATGGTGTTGCGGCAGAGACCGTCTTCGGTTCAACGTTGTAAACTGATTCTATTGATCCTCGTATCGCCGCGTACGATTCGCGGAATCGTTCCCGAAAGCTGAGCTTTTAAGCGACGCGTAATCCGCCTCCGCTGATTGCAAAATGGCCACCGATCAAATCCCAGTAAGAAAAATATCGAACCACCATATTTCAGCCACCTGTAATAAACACCTTAATTATCAGTTGGTGGTCGAGAAATCACGTTATTCTACTACTTGTGCACCAAAAAATTTAATATAATTTGTCCGATTTTGTTGAAAATTAATACATTTTCTTCATAAATGAATTTCCTATGCACAATCGATTGATAATGAGACACATTTTTTTCTTGGGTTAGAATTGGAAAAAAAAGAAAAACCGAATCTACGGATAATAAACTTACGATTAAGCAAGAAATAAATTATCTTCCTTCGAAGTCTAATTAAAAATATTTTGAGCAGAAGTAAAAAATAGTCAAATAATGTGATTTTTTTGATGTTTTTAACGTAACGCGGTGTTAGTTAATTGCTTTTTTTTACATTTATTCTTTCATCGTGGGCATTTTTTTTAGTTACACGTGTTGTAACGACGTTGACATTGCAATTAGTGAATCTTTTTGAATCCTTGTTCGGCGCAAAGTTTTTTTTTTTTATTTCAACCCGTTTTTGACCCGAGTTTACGTTCCATAAATTCTTGAATTTGCGCTGCCGTTCCGAGCGAACGAAATTCCGTAATAAAGCTCGTTTCGTAATTGTGAAAAACTGTACAGAGAGGATGGATGAAAAGTAATTGAAAATAAAATGAAAAATTTAATA